>NW_016107369.1:4138932-4155083 GCF_001604975.1 Cebus imitator
TTGAGACGGAGTCTTGCTCTGTCACCAGGCTGTAGTGCAGTGGCAGGATCTTAGCTTACTACAACCTCTGCCTTCAGAGTTCAAGCGATTCTCCTGCCTCAGCCTCTCGAGCAGCTGGGACTACAGGTGTGTGCCACCATGCCCAGCCAAATTTTATATTTTTAGTAGAGATGAGGTTTCACCATGTTGGCCAGGATGGTCTTGATCTCCTGACCTCATGATCTGCCCGACTCGGCCTCCCAAAGTGCTGGGATTACAGGCGTCAGCCACTGAGCCCAGCCTGAGGATTGTTTTTTAAACATTTAGTAGAATTTAGCCATCTGGTCCTGGGCTTTTCTTTGTGGGAAGTTTTTTGATTAAAAATTCAATCTCTTTACTTGGTATAGGTTTATTCAGGCTTTCTGTTTCTTCTTGATTCAGTTTTGGTTGTTTGTCTTTCTAGATACTAGTTTTCTTTCATCCAAGTTAATCTAATTTGTTGGCATATAATTGTTCATAGAATTCCCTCATATCCTCTTTATCTTTGTAAGGTTGGTGATAATGTCTTCTCTTTTATTTCTGATTTTAGTAATTTGAGGCTTTTGTCCTCTTTTCTTTATCAGTCTAGCTAAAGGTTGTCAATTTTGTTGATCTTGTCAAAGAAGCAACTTTTGTTATATTGATTTTCTTTATTCTTCCACTTTCCATTAATTTCTGCTCTAATCTTTATTTCCTTCTTTCTGTTTGAATTTAGTTAGCCCTTCTTCTAGTATCCTAAGGTGGATATCTTGATTATTGATTTGAAGAGACTTTCTTTTTAGATTGCAACTAGAGTTGGTGATTATGTTCCTTAAAATGTTGTCAGATGATTGTTTAAGCAGAAATGTGGTTATGACGTAGAATTAGCTTTTTGAAATTTTCTCAGGAGAAAAAAACCCTGTTTACTTGTTCAATAGATATTCACAACTGAAAATGAGTCAACAACATTATGCCATCATTAAAAAAATAAGAAAAGAATTGAGCACACAAATGAAACCAGTAGGAAACGCCCATTCTTAATACTGGTTAAATTTTGGAGTGTTCTGTTCACTCTCAAGAGTTCAGATAAATCACATTGCAAATTTTTAAAGATTTACTTGACTATTACAACCTCCTGTTTAAAACTGCACATTTTTATAGCTATTTACTATTTAAGATAACTCTTAAGAACTAGAGATAGTCAGCTCCCCTAGGTTAATTTGAAGCAGAAGAGGGCAGCTGTTATACCAAGTCAGTTGGATGTGGAATCTTACTCAAAATTAATTCCCAGCAGTCTTCTTTTATGCTATCATCTTTGGCACTTAGCAGTTCATCGGGTAGGTATCTTCTATTTTTCTTTATTCCTTGATTTCCTTGATTTCCTCTGTATCCATCAAACCGTTATTTATTTGATTGGAGTCTATTTTGTTCATTAAGCAAACGTCTTTGCTTTGAACTTGTCTTTGATTTGACAGATACTTCAATTCCTCATCAAACATTTTTTTTTTTGCTATGCATAACGTTTTCTTTGGCCACCTCCAGCAATTTCCCACATTGACATGATTACTGCTCTGGCATTTTGACATGCAATCATGTTAACTCCTATTTTCTTTTGTAATCCAACACCTTCTAATAGATAGATTACTTTAACAATCAATGACTTAATATTCTAATCATAAATTTATACAAAAATAAAATTACCTCCAAAACATTGCTACCTTTCCTAAACATTCAGTCTTGCCACAGTTTAATAAAAAGAAAGAACATTAAAAAGGATAAGCCACCATAATGATCAGATGCTTTTCGTAAGCCTAAAGGCATTGTGATTATTTAGATAGAAGAGAAGAAAGTCAAGTGAAAACCTGATAGTTACATAGTCTCATGGTTTGCTGTTGAGAGGCTGATTGCCAGCTGCTTTCCTTTTTAGGAAAATAACAAAGTGGGCTTTGGATACAATATAAAGATGTTGGGTTAGACAGTTTCACTACAGTCAGAACAATGGGATGAGTTGCCCAGGAAATAACAAACAAATTAACCAAACATGTCTTTACTTTGAACTTGAAATACTTTCTAATGATCTTTGAAGCTATAATGAACACTAATCTGGATTTGTTTAGGTGTGGTCCTGGTTAAAAAGCATGAAGGATCAAATCACTTCATGCTTTTTCCATTTAACATACCCAATAGATTCTTGATTAGGGGAAGGGAAAATAAGCAAGATACAGTCCAGTATTCTAACAACAATCAGCCTTAGGGGATTATTTTAAAAGCATCTGTTTTGGACTTAAGTCTTTGGTACTTAACCAAACTGACTACACACTGAAAAATTCTAGTGCCTGGGTTTTATAGGGTAGAAGAAGGAGGACATGGAATCAAGTGGCCAACACTTCATGTGAAGATCAGCAATGAGATCCTTCCTGCTGTCTTTCTGTTTTGACTGTTCTGGGCAATATCAAATTAGTTTCAGTGGCTTGATTCTAGGCCAAGAGTCTGGCAACAGATGATAGTGTTTGTTTTCTTCAATCTCACTGGATCTCTCTCTCTTTTTTTCCCCCTTAGGCTGAGGGTAAAAAGCTGGGATTGGTAGGCTGGGTCCAGAACACTGACCAGGGCACAGTGCAAGGACAATTGCAAGGTCCCATCTCCAAGGTGCGTCATATGCAGGAATGGCTTGAAACAAGAGGAAGTCCCAAATCACACATCGACAAAGCAAACTTCAACAATGAGAAAGTCATCTTAAAGTTGGATTACTCAGACTTCCAAATTGTAAAATAATGGTCTCAATTTAAACATCTCAGTGGTTTGGTTTTTATTGTTAATAGAGATAGAACTATTGTGTGTTAATATTAGCATTAGTCAATAAGTTATTTTAATGACAGATATTTGAATGTTATTATATTACCTGTATGATGGAAGGATTACAACTGTACACAAATCTAATCAATAAAAATGTTAGAACCTTCTGCTTAGAGTACTTTTAAAAATCTTCAGTGAACTTCCTTGTGGGCGAAATAAGAGGTATTTATTCAGTAAACATTTGTGGGAAGAGGATTTTGAGGTAATTTAAAGAGATCTGAAAGAAAAAAGTTATGTTGGCTGGGCTTGTAATCTCAGCACTTTGGGAGGCCAAGGTGGGCAGATCACCGGAGGTCGGGAGTTTGAGACCAGCCTGACCAACATGGAGAAACCCCATCTTTACTAAAAATACAAAATTAGCTGGGTGTGGTGGCGCATGCTTGTAATCCTAACTAACTTGGGAGGCTGAGGCAGGAGAATCACTTGAACCTGGGAGGCGGAGGTTGGGGTGAGCCAAGATCATGCCATTGCACTCCAGCCTGGGTGACAATAGTGAAACTCCATCTCAAAAAAAAAAGGAAAAGAGAAGAGAAAAAGTTATGTTACTTTGATTCATTTCTTTAAATGGTTTCCATGAAATTATCTTCAAGAAATTGCATGCCTAATAAGAACAAATATTGCAAGTTCAATTTGTTAGCTGCTCATATGATGTTTTAGATGAATTACTTTTAGTTTCCTGGAACTTCTGCTGTTGTTTCTTTTCTCTGGATAAGGAATTCACATAAAGTTATGTTATGGGCTGAACTGTGTCCCTGCCAAATTCATATGTTAAAGTTCCAATCCCCAGTACCTCAGAAAGTGACTATTTGGACACAGGGTGGTTAAAGAGCTGAAGGTTAAATGAGGCTGTGAGGGTGGGCCCTAGTCCAATCTGACTGATGTCCTTAGAATATATTGGACATAGACACGTGTGCAAAATGAAAGATCCTGTGAAAATGGCCGTCTACAAGCCAAGGAGAGAGGTCTTAGAAGAAATAATTGCTGCCAATACCTTGATCTCAGACTTCTCTTCAGAACTAAGACGAAATAAACTG
Organism: Cebus imitator; assembly: GCF_001604975.1. Taxonomy (NCBI): domain Eukaryota; kingdom Metazoa; phylum Chordata; class Mammalia; order Primates; family Cebidae; genus Cebus; species Cebus imitator. The sequence continues at coordinate 4,142,820 of NW_016107369.1, forward strand.
CTGCTTAAGCTACTCAGTCTGAGGTACTTTGTTATGTCAGCCTTAGCAATAGTAATAAGCATAAACAATTATCAGTATTTTACTTAATCAGCCCTAGAATATTGATTGGTTGAGTTTGGTTCACCACTAAACGAGCATATATCAAATGCTTACTGGGTCTGACAAATTTGTTATAAATTTCATAGGGGAAGTGAAAATGAGCAAGATACAGTCCAGCATTCTAACAACAATCAGCCACTTTAAATTCTCAATGAAAACGAGATAGAGAGCCAAATCTAAGGATTGGTTAACAATTCCAGAACACTATTCTCACAGCATTTTCAGAGTTCTGCTCTTCTTTAGTTATGAAAGAAGCTGTGGTGGCATTGGGGAGATGTCAAGGCAGTGAAGAGAGTCTTGGTGTTGTCATCTGTAAATTAAGGGTTGAGCTAGACAGTTTCTGAGCCTTTTCCAGTTCCAAATGCTGTAATTCTAAGATGGAAGGCTCTGGAATATTCATTTATTCAGTACCTACCATAGGTCAGGCACTGTTCTTGGTCACTGGGATACAGCAGTAAGCAAAATAGACAAAATCCTTACCTTCACCTAGGTTACATTCTAGGGAGAGAAGACTCCACAAACACATAAAATATATATTGAATTAAGCCGTAGTAAGAGCAAAGGTGAAAATGACAAAAAAGGAAAGGGGAGAAAACACAAAAACAAAAGTAAAAGTTACTGCATAATCCTTCACACCATGCCAAAAGGGATAAGGATTGAGAATCGTAGGTACCGTTCACTAAACCCTGCGATGCGGATCCTCGGCCGGAACACCTGGCGCGCATGTGCACTGGCGTGTCGCGGCCTGGCGCGCCCTCTGAAGCGCATGCTCGTGGGCTCGTACGTGCACGAGCCTCAAGACCCAAGGTGCGCGCGTCAGCGTCCGAGGCGGTTGGCGTTTGGGCGTTGGTTAAACGGGACTCGAGGTGACTCTGGGGGAAGCACGCGACGAAAAGATGATTCCGGGAGCTCTTCTAACACCAGAAGAACGCTGGTGACGGCTGCGTGCAGCTTTTGGAGCCGGATGCGCAAGGGCCCGGGAGGCCCGGCGGCCTGGCGGCGGGGCGGGCCCAGTGTGGGGACACGGATGGGGCAGGCTGGGGAGGGGCTGGGCCTGGCTGGAAGGCGGCACTGCCTGGGGCTCGGCCCGCGCGGCGCTCCCAGGTCCCTGGGCCATGGATCTGGGCCCAGGCGTCCCGTCCGTCCCAGGCGCTGGGAGACGTCATCAGGAAATCGTTGGGCTTACATTAATCGGAATACTTATTAAACGTTTACCCCTCACTTGCTGCCGGCTACAAAGTGCATTAGTTTAGAAAGCAGCAGAAGTTCTGCAGTTAGAGCCCTAATTTTCCCGAGTTTGGAAAACCAGCCCCACCTACACGGGTCTCTGGAGAAGAGGGGGATACCTTTAATGCCACTAGAATCTTAGGGTTTGCTTTTTGTTTTTTGCTTTTGTTTTTTTTTACTTGCAGGAAAACTTAAAATCAAGTTCAGGCAGCTCCACGCCATCATTATTATTGCCCAGGTAGTTTATGCCCATCTGTAAAGACCAAAAGAGTATTAATAATAATGACCCTCTGGCCGGGGCGCAGTGGCTCACACCTGTAATTCCAGCACTTGGGGAGGCCAAGGCGGGAGAATCACCTGAGCTCAGGAGTTCAAGACCAACCTGGCCAACATGGTGAAACCTCGTCTCTACATAAAAGACAAAAATTAGCCAGGCGTGGTGGTGGGCGCCTATAATCCCAGCTACTCGGGAGGTTGAGGCTGGAGGATTGCTTGACCCTGAGAGACAGAGGCTGCAGTGGGCCGAGACTGTCATTGCACTCCAGCCTGGGTGACAGAGCGAGACCCTGTTTCAAAAAAAAAAAGAATAATAACGATCTTATGAAAACATCAAAGATTAAACAGGATTTAACAATCAAATGGCAAAGAAAGGTTTATATGAAAAGGAATTTGCCTTCTTTATCTTTTCCCATTCTCAGCCTCCTTCCCCTGAGGTGACTATGCTTATCTATAATAATAATAATAATCTCCTAATGCCCCCAAACTCTCCTTGATAACAATTTGATTTTTAAAATTTCTTCCTGTTGCTTCACCTTATTACAATGTCTTAGCAATTCATTTTAAGTATTTTTCTAAAAGTCATGGTTATTGTGTAATGCATAAATGTTATGAAACTAGCTTGGACATTTTTGTCATGAATAATTTCTAGCTAATGTTTCTTAGCTGTATTTAATTTAGGCATCTGTTTTTGGTGAAGTGGTTCGAATTTCAAATCCTGTCTTTACCGGTCAACTTCAAGTGTAATTATGATTTCACTTTAGGGCATGTGGGATTTAGAAAGGAGCATTGAAAATTATGAAATTATGAATGTTTCTTTGGATGTTAATCCATTGCACCAAGCCTGAGCTGTGCCTAGAGATCAGAGGTACAACTTTGTTTTGCTTTGTTTCACAATTTGGTTTAATAAGAGCAATTTCATTTACCTCAGATGCTATTTCTTCATAATGCTTGAAAGAAATGTGTAATACTGTGTAATGCTGAAGCTTTGATTATGTGTGTGTGTGTGTGGTTTTTTTCTCCTATAGGCAATTATTTCCAGTCAGAGAAGGAAACCAGTGCCTGGCATTCTCACCATCTTTCTACCTGCCATGATCAAGTGCTTGTCAGTTGAAGTACAAGCCAAATTGCGTTCGGGTTTGGCCATAAGCTCCTTGGGCCAATGCGTTGAGGAACTTGCCCTCAACAGTATTGATGCTGAAGCAAAATGTGTGGCTGTCAGGGTGAATATGGAAACCTTCCAAGTTCAAGTGATAGACAATGGATTTGGGATGGGGAATGATGATGTAGAGAAAGTGGGAAATCGTTATTTCACCAGTAAATGCCACTCGGTACAGGACTTGGAGAATCCAAGGTTTTATGGTTTCCGAGGAGAGGCCTTGGCAAGTATTGCTGACATGGCCAGCACTGTGGAAATTTCATCCAAGAAAAACAGGACAATGAAAACTTTTGTGAAACTGTTTCAGAATGGAAAAGCCCTGAAAGCTTGTGAAGCTGATGTGACTAGACCAAGCGCTGGGACAACTGTAACAGTGTATAACCTATTTTACCAGCTGCCTGTACGGAGGAAATGCATGGACCCTCGACTGGAGTTTGAGAAGGTTAGGCAGAGGATAGAAGCTCTCTCACTCATGCACCCTTCCATTTCTTTTTCTTTGAGAAATGATGTTTCTGGTTCCATGGTTCTTCAGCTCCCTAAAACCAAAGACGTATGTTCCCGATTTTGTCAAATTTATGGATTGGGGAAGTCCCAAAAGTTAAGAGAAATAAGTTTTAAATATAAAGAGTTTGAGCTTAGTGGCTATATCAGTTCTGAAGCACATTACAATAAGAATATGCAGTTTTTATTTGTGAACAAAAGACTAATTTTAAGGACAAAGCTACATAAACTCATTGACTTTTTATTAAGGAAAGAAAGTATTATATGCAAGCCAAAGAATTGTTCCAGCAGTAGGCAAATGAATTCAAGTCCTCGGCTCCGGTCTACCCCAGAACTCTATGGTATATATGTAATTAATGTGCAGTGCCAGTTCTGTGAGTATGATGTGTGCATGGAGCCAGCCAAAACTCTGATTGAGTTTCAGAACTGGGACACTCTCTTGTTTTGCATTCAGGAAGGAGTGAAAATGTTTTTAAAGCAAGAAAAATTATTTGTGGAATTGTCAGGTGAGGATATTAAGGAATTTAGTGAAGATAACGGTTTTAGTTTATTTGGTGCTACGCTTCAGAAGCATGTGACTTCCAATGAGAGGAGTAACCAGGGCAGTTTCCAGGAAGCATGTAATAATATTTTAGATTCCTATGAGGTGTTTAATTTGCAATCAAAAGCTGTGAAAAGAAAAGCTACTGCAGAAAACATAAACACACAGAATTCTCGGGATTTAGAAGCTATCAGAAGAAATACAAATGATTCACTTTTGTACACTTGTGAATCAGGTGGTCCAGGCCACAGCAAAATGACAGAGCCATCGTCACAAAACAAAGACAGCTCTTGCTCAGAACCAAAGATGTTAGAACAAGAGGCAATTGTCGCATCAGAAGCGGGAGAAAATGAGAAACATAAAAAATCTTGCCTGGAACATAGCTCTTTAGAAAATCCATGTGGAACCAGTTCGGAAATGTTTTTAAGTCCCTGTCAGACACCACATCACTTTGAGGAGAGCAGGGAGAATCTAACAATATGGAAAGAAAGTACTGTTAATGGCATGGCTGCCAACATCTTGAAAAATAATAGAATTCAGAATCAACCAGAGAGATTTAAAGATGCTACTGAAGTGGGATGCCAGCCTCTGCCTTCTGAGACATTATTGGGAGTACATAGTGCTCAGACAGAGAAAGAGAAAAGACAAAAAGAACCTAGCAATTGTAGAGGAAGAAATGTTTTTAGCTATGGACGAGTTAAATTATGTTCCACTGGCTTTATAACTCATGTGGTACAAAATGAGAAAACTAAATCAACTGAAACAGAACATTCATTTAAAAATTATGTTAGACCTGGTCCCACAAGTGCCCAAGAAACATTTGGAAAAAGAACACGTCATTCAGTTGAAACTCCAGATATAAAATATTTAGCCAGCACTTTAAGTAAAGAATCTGCTCAACTACCCAACAAAAAACTTTGCAGAACAAATATAAGTTATGGGCTAGAGAATGAACCTACAGCAACTTATAAAATTTTTTCTACTTTTCAGGAAGGTAGCAAAAAACCACAAACAGGTTGCATATTATCTGATACACCCCCTTCTTTCCCCTGGTATAGAAATGTTTCAAATGATATTAAGAAAACAGATCAATTAATTGGTTCCTCCAAACCAATCATCTGTAAGAAGCTAAGCTTGAATTCACAACTAGGATCATTAGAGAAGTTTAAGAGGCAATATGGAAAGATTGAAAATCCTCAGGATACTGAAGTAGAGAAAAGTAACATTGAAGTCACTATCAATCTCTGTCCTCAAGTTGAACCTGACATTTTGCTGAAGGACAAGAACCGCTTAGACAACTCTGATGTTTGTAAAATCACTACTACGAACCATAGTGATTCAAATAGTAGTTATCAACCAGCAAGCCACATCCTTTACTCAGAGAAGTTTCCATTCTCCAAGGATGAAGATTGTTTAGAACAACAGATGCCTGGTTTGAGAGAAAACCCTATGACTCTGAAGGAGTTCTCTCTCTTTAATAGAAAACCTCTGGACCTTGAGAAATCATCTGAATCACTAGCCTCTAAATTATCCAGACTGAAGGGTTCTGAAAAAGAAACTCAAACAGTGGAGATGACGAGTCCTTTTAATGAACTTCCAAATTCAGATTCCAGTAGGAAAGACAGCGAGTTGTACAGTGTATTAACACAAGATTTTTGTATGTTATTTAAAAACGAGCATGAAAAAGTAGAGAATGATGTCATCCCAGTATCAGATTCTGCCACACAGGGTAATTCCTTTAATAAAAATAGTGAAACACACTCTAACAGCAATACAACAGAGAACTCTGTGATATCAGAAACTCCTTTGGTATTGCCCTGTAATAATTCTAAAGTTATCAGTAAAGATTCAGATGTTCGTATCAGAGCTTCAGAAGAACAGATAGGAAGTCCTGACTCTTCCAGTGGAATGTTAATGAATCTGGTAGAAGATGCCACAGGTGAGCAAAATGGAATTTGTTTTCAAAGTGAGGAATCTAAAGCAAGAGATTGTTCTGAACATGAAGAGTCAAACACATGTTGTTCGGATTGGCAGCAGCATTTTGATGTAGCCTTGGGAAGAATGGTTTATGTCAACAAAATGACTGGACTCAGCACATTCATTGCTCCAACTGAGGACACTCGGGCTGCTTGTACTAAAGACCTGACAACTGTGGCTGTGGATGTTGTACTTGAGAATGGTAAGTATGTAGTGTTCATGTGCATGAGGTGCTTTTGGAGATGGGAATGCTGGACAAGGAATAAGATCCTCATTATCCAAAGAGATGATCTCAATAGATAGAACATTTTAAAGACCACTTATGAAACATATGTTGTGTTTTCATGCTATATGAAGATTCTCTAGGTCCAACACTAATTTTTTTTTTTTTTAAGACAGTGTCTCACTCTGTCACCCAGGCTGTAGTGCAGTGGTGCAATTTCAGCTCACTGCAACTTCTGACCCCCAGTTCAAGCGATTCTCCTGCCTCAGCCTCCCATGTAGCTAGTATTACAAGAACACGCCACCATGCCCAGCTAAATTTGTGTATTTTTAGTAGAGACAGGGTTTCACCATGTTGGCCAGGCTGGTCTCAAACTCCCAGCCTCAAGTGTTCCACCTGCCTTGGCCTCCCAAAGTGCTGGGAGTACAGGTATGAGCCATTGTGCCCAGCCTCTAGGTCCAACACTATTTAAATGGAGAAGTACAGTGAAGGGATTTAAGTATGTATATATGTGTCTAGGGGTGTGTGTATGTGTAAGAAAGGGGGTGATGAGTATATACCAAGAACAACAGTGTAAAAATGGGGGAGACTGTCAAATTTTAATGAAAATGATACTATTAATAGTTGGGAAGGTCCACAGTACTTTCCTACCTCATTTTCTCTTCCTTTCTCATGCCCAACTCTCCTAAAAATATGTCTTTAAAGGCACCTGCAGTGTCAGCCTGGTATTTTACTGGAAGTTTCTCTGCATGGCTTCCAGGTTAAGGGCCAGAATGATTCTGTAACTATCCTAGGTTTCCCAGTAAACTCTATGGCTTAGTACAGTACTGTATTTATGAACTTTTTCTTTCTAGAAAGTAGGACTTGTCCATGAACTTTGTAAAATATAGGTCAAATATGTATTTTCATGACTATACTTTTCAAATGTACTTTATTTATTTATCTATTTTGAGACAGAGTCTCGCTCTGTCACCCAGGCTGGAGTGCAGTGGCATGATCTAGGCTTACTGCAACCTCCGCCTCCCAGCTTCAAGCAATTCTCCTGCCTCAGCCTCCTGAGTAGCTGGGATTACAGGTGTGCACCACCATGCCCAGCTAATTTTTGTATTTTTAGTAGAGATCGGGTTTCACCATGTTGATCAGGCTGGTCTTGAATTCCTGACCTTGTGATCCACCTGCCTCGGCCTCCCAAAGTGCTGGGATTACAAGTGTGAGCCACCTCGCCTGGCCTCAAATGTATACCTTATTATAAGGCATATGGTAAAATCTCCTTGATCTCTTTATGGTATAAGTAGCTGTTATGCAGGAAGACAATAATATGGCTATTAGATCGTACCACAGGGTTACACTAGAGCCTGCACTAGTACTCCGGGTTCTTGGTCGACATTTAAAGTGACATCGACTTGGCAGTGTTTTGAGAGCCAGATGTTGAGAGGTGATAAAGCTGATTTCCATCTGGCTGTAATTTTGGCTTTGCACTAGGAGGATAAACATTACATCTGTATCCATATTAAAAGTTTTGAATGCTGCAGAAGAATGGAACACGTATAAATGTAGTTATAAGTCAATTTATAATTTCTCCTGAGGATGAGTATCTCTAGCAGGAAGCTGTGATTTCTTTAAAGTTAAATAAGACCTTTACTTTTCAGTGTTTTTCTGTTTTTTTCCTTGTGAAAAAAAAAATCACTGTAGTAACTTCAGTAGTATTAGGAGAAAACTCATTTCTTTGACTATTATTCCTCTATCAAGTTAGTCTTAAAGCCACATTATGTGCTTTTCAATCTATATAGTTTTATGTCCTGATTTATATTAAATGTTTATCAGAGGTAAATCTATATACAGCACTGGCACCTGATCTTCCTGAAATGCAACTGCTTCTGTTATGGTGCCAAAAAATAACTGGATTGCATGATACTGTGAGATAGCTGTTGCTAAAAGAAAGAGGAAAATCTTAGCTGCTGTACTCAACATAAATATCTCTTCCTGTTGAATCTAGATATTTAAAACACTTTAACCTACTTAACATTCTGGATTAGCATACCTTTTAGTGAACTTTTGAGTGTCATGTTAACTCATAGTTTCCTAACGAAAAATATTTTTGGTATAGAAGTTCCGTGGGCCAGGTGCAGTGGCTCACACCTGAAATCCCAGCACTTTGGGAGGCCAAGGGAGGTGGATCATGAGGTCAGGAGATTCAGAACATCCTGGCTAACAAAGTGAAACCCCATCTCTACTAAAAATACAAAGAATCAGCCAGGCGTAGTGGCACACACCTGTAGTCCCTCCTGTACGTGGAAGGCTGAGGCCTTGAACCCAGGAGGCAGAGTTTGCAGTGAGCCAAGATCGTGCCACTGCACTCTAGCCTGGGCAACAGAGCGAGACTTGGTCTCAAAAAAAAAAAAAAAAAAAAAAAAAGAGGAGTTCCATGAAGACGTGGCTCCTCAGTATCCTGCTATCTTTCTGGAAATAGCTGATATACATTATGACATTAGGACATTGTCAAACTTTACACAAAGGTGTTACATGAGATAAATTGTAAAAGATAATATTTTTTTCTTGTTGCCCAGGCTGGAGTGCAGTGGTGTGATCTCAGCTCACCGCAACCTCTGCCTCCTAGGTTCAAGTGATTCTCCTGCCTCAGCCTCCTGAGTAGCTGGGATTACAGGCATGTGCAGCCACACCTGGCTAACTTTGTATTTTTTTTTTCATTTTTCTCTCTCTCTCTTTTTTTTTTTTTTTATTGCATTTTAGGTTTTGGGGTAAACTTTGTATTTTTAGTAGAGATGAGGTTTCTCCATGTTGGTCAGGCTGGTCTCGAACTCCTGACCTCAGGTGATCTGCCTGCCTCAGCCTCCCAAAGTGCTGGGATTACAGGTGTGAGCCACTAGCCTAAAAGATAAATTTTAATGAACAGAAGAGAGGATCCATAAAGGTGATTTTGAGGAGTAGTGTCAAGTCCCCAAGCCTTGGTAGTTTTTTCTTTAAAATATTTAACGCAGTTCTTTCTATTAGTAGTTATAAACCTGTTTCACTTCATTATTTTAATTTTATCATTTTTAACCTCTCCAGGTGTAGTCCAACATATTTATCTATCATGTTTTGCTCCTGTTCTAAAGCTGTCAAATTAAGCATTGCTTCTAAAACTCAAACCTGATCTTCCTTTATGGAGAACAGCAGCATTTGGGCCAGACCTTATTAGACTCAAATTTGAATTGAGAACCTTTGATTTGTCCATCTGTTCACTTATTCATGCAACATTTGTTGATCATCCACACTGTGCGAGGTGCTGCCACATTGTAGGTTAACTGACTTCGCTTTCAGGAGTTCAGAGTACTATTAGGGAAGACAGCTATCTAAACATAATTGTAATATAATGAGACAAATGTTAGGATAGAGACATACATTGGGGATAAGAGACTCAAGCTGGAGAGTTGTGAAGGTTGTAGCAAGTTTGGGTGACAATTAAATACTGCTGCTCTATGTCTAACACAGGGCTTCTCTGGATGATTTTTCGTTGTAGGGTTTGTCCTGTGCATTGTAGGGTATTTAGCAGCATATGTGGCCTTTATCTGCTAGATGCTAGTAGAATGTTGTGACAATGACAAGTGTCTCAAGACATTGCCAGATGTTCCCTTGGGCAAAGTTACCTCCCATTGAGAATCACAGTGAACCTATTCTAGGCCTTCCTTCTGTCTGGTATAAATGGATAATGGAACTAAGCATTAATGGAGAGTCCTAAATTGACAGCATAATTTCATTAAAGGACTTCTGATTCTCAATCTAGTGTTTAGTAGTCTGCTTTATGTCTTGACTCGGTTTGTGTAGAAAGAGGTTTTATGTAATTAAATTTTTAAATAGTTTACTTGTATTTTAAGTTCAAATTTCTAGGTTTTTCTTTCTTATATTTAGGATCTCAGTACAGGTGTCATCCTTTTAGAAGCGACCTTGTTCTTCCTTTCCTTCCGAGAGCTCGAGCAGAGAGGATGGTGATGAGACAGGAAAACAGAGGTAGGGGTGGCAGAGACTGCTGGGGCACCCAGTACACATCGTACCACCTAACTCAAAAACAAAGCAGGCTTGCATTAAGCTTGATCGGTGCCAGCTGTGCCGTACTGGAATCAGGAATTCCCCACGGCCCTATTTAACAGCAGAACTAAGTAATTCAGTGCATGCATTTAGATCAGAAATTACTTTTCCAGACTTGAGGTCAATACTTGGTAATTATGCGTAGTCTGTGGTGTCTTTATGATTGGGGGACATGTTTCTTATTTTTCAAAAGGCTGGACTGGCACTCCAAGTTGCTATAGTTTTATCTAAGCAAAAATCTTCAGAAAAAGCTACAGACAGCTATTTTGTTTGTGTGTCTAAAAATAGATAAGGTATATATTTTACCTAAAGGCAGTAAGGCTACAAATTTGAGCCATAGCTTCTCCACCAGTATTCCAAAATATCTCGTAAACGGCTTGGAGAAAGGCTATAGTGCCAGAACATACAGTCACCAACTCTAGTTTAAAAAGTAACTGATCAAAACAATTTAGAGATATAGCAAACACTGCACATTTGTAGAATATAGAAACAATGTATGTGATCTTTGGTCTTGAGGTTACAGCTCACCAAACAGGAAATGCCATTCCCTCCTTTCCTGTGGTTCTTGATGCCAACTTTACCTGTTCCCTTTTGCCCTAGATACTGTGGATGATACTGCTGGTAGCGAATCACTTGAGTCTTTGTTCTCAGAATGGGACAATCCAATATTTGCCCGTTATCCAGAGGTGGGTCTGCAGCAGTTTTTCTTTGCCTGTTACTTTAAGCTTTGAGTTTCAAGACGCGTACAGCCGCATGCACTTATAGTCTCAGCTACTCAGGAGGCTGAGGTGGGAGGATCACTTGAGGCCAGGATTTCAAGGCTGTAGTATGCTGATTGCACCTGTGAATAGCCACTGCACTGTAGCCTGGGCAACATAGTGAGACTCCATCTCTTTTTTTTTTTTTTAGACGGAGTTTCTCTTTTTTGCCCAGGCTGGAGTGCAGTGGCGCAATCTTGGCTCACTGCTACCTCCACCTTCCGGTTTCAAGCAATTCTTCTGCCTTAGCCCCCTGAGTACTGGGACTAGGACTACAGGCGTGCACCACCACGCCTGGCTAATTTTTGTATTTTTAATAGAGACGGGGTTTCACCATGTTGGCCAGGCTGGTCTTCGTGATCCGCCCGCCTCGGCCTCCCAAAGTGCTAAGATTACAGGCTTGAGCCACCGTACCCCGCACTCCCATCTCTTAAAAAAAAAAGTAAATGAATTAAAAATAAAATCTGAATTTTATTTAAGCTGAGTATGGTCATGCAAGACTATACTAATTCGTAATTATGATTGGAAACTGGGCATATTTCCAAGTAATTTATTTGGAAGTTAATGTTTAGAGAGGAAAAATCAAATTTATAGCATTTTGGGAGCTCAAGCATTTTGGATTAAACATGTATAATCAATTTGAGAATAGTGAATGTGTTTACCACTCTCAGAAACCCTGACTTGTAGCTTTGGCACAGTATTCAGGGTGGTGATAATAAAACTGTTATCATTAGATGAAGCCACGCATCTTCCACTGGAGGAACAGTTCCTCATTGGCCCTGGGTGGATGTTCTCTCCTGGGTGTGTTTTCACAGAATGTACTGTGTATGCTGTAAACAGGGTGTATGATAGATGAGCATTTGATTACTGATTCTTTCCTCGAGATGTCATTTAAGGACTTGATCATAGATCATAGACAAATTATTGTTCTGAAACAGTATTGGGGTTTTTTTTGGTCAGGAATTTTGTTTATATGCAAAAATTGTTATTTAAGACTCATTATTCATAGATTCTTTTGAATTTCTCTAAATTCCCTGAATTTAACCCACCTCTACTAGGCTATATAAAAATGAATGTTTTTAAAGCACTGATATCTTTAGTAAAACAGTTCTGCAGGCACAAAAATTAAAATTTCCATTATGTTTTGCTGAGCCTTTCTAGGTTGCTGTTGATGTAAGCAGCGGCCAGGCTGAGAGCTTAGCGGTTAAAATTCACAACATCTTGTATCCGTATCGTTTCACCAAAGAAATGATTCATTCAATGCAGGTAAAAGGTTGATTTCGAAATCTCATAAATATATATAAGGCCTAAGCTAGACTAACTCTTCTGAAGTTGGATTTATTTAATGATATAGACCACCTTGGTCAAGGCACGTGTGTGTGTGTGTGTGTGTGTGTGTGTGTGTGTGTGTGTGTGT
>NW_016107369.1:4155133-4164129 GCF_001604975.1 Cebus imitator
TGTGCACACATGTGCACATGGGCATGGGTGCACACTTATCTTACTACAACTTTTATCATCAGAAGAAAAGGCAAAGAATTCATTATAATTACAAAGAAAGAAATGTCTTTAGTAGTGTGAGTAGGTTTGGAGGAAATGAATTGTGGATTCAGGCTCACAGTTTCAAGGATTCTCAAGGTTCTCCTGAAGAAGATTATATATTGACTTTATATTTGGCAATAATTTATAAATCAATAAGTGCTCTAGTGACCTTGTCCTTAAGTGTGCAACAGTGCCCTCTTAGAAATGACCCTCTATTGTGTGAGGCTACACAGGCTTGGGAAAGCCCATATTGAGGAGTTCCATTAACAAAAGGGCCCCTTTGTCTGATCTGCTCTTCTGCTTTGCCCTCTGCTTACCACCTTGGCTGTCTTAGTCCCTTTGTTTTCAGTATGGAAACAAATTAGGAGGTTAACAGATCTAGGTAAACCCCTAACCTGGCATTCACCTGGTACCAGAGCAGGCAAGCAGTTGATCTAGAAATAGATTCTGGGGCAGTGGTATAGGCTAGGGGGCATTGAGGAGCCTCATGTAACTAGACAGAGAGGAACCACCAAGGTCTAAAGCCACCAGTGGCTTTTAACTTCTTTAATTGATTAGCTCCTCCAAAATAGTTTTCTTTGCTTTTGTAAAAATTTTAAAAATGTATTTCAGCCTGTATGTTACCAATCTCTGGTCACATTACCTATTCTCAAGAGTCGCTCTGTTGGGAGCATCTCAGCCCTTCTCTAAAGTCTTTCTCGTACACCACTCTTAAATGTGGGAATGTGTCTTCCCCTGTTGCCTCCCTCCTCTTGTATCTTCTGATCACTCCACTTGCCCATTCTTTCATCCTTCCAAGTGACTTTTTCAGGTTCATCAGAACCTTACCCAGTCTCAGGGATAGGAGTGTGATAAGGCAAATAACTAAATAAGTACAGTTCTGTACCTTTCTGTGCAGATAAGCCTTTGTTAATTTTTATTCAGTGTTATACCACTTATTTGAATGTCTGACAGGTTCTCCAGCAAGTGGATAACAAGTTTATTGCCTGCTTGATGAGCACTAAGACTGAAGAGAATGGCAAGGCAGGTAAGAATGGAGTTTAGCCTCAATGACTAACCAGCTGGTCTTCTTATAACCTTTTTTTAATGATTATTTTTGGTATATAATACAGTCTCAGTGATTTGGATGGATTAGGGAAAGCCAATCTAAATTAAGAATATTATGAAGGCTGGATGTAGTAGCTCACTCCTGTAATCCCAACACTTTGGGAGGCGAGGCAGGTGGATTGCGTGAGGCCAGAGTTTAAGACCAGCCTGGGCAACATGGCAAAAGCCCATCTCTACTAAAAATACAAAAACTGGCTGGGCATGGTGGCATGCACCTGTAGTCCCAGCTACTCAGGAGGCCAAGACACAAGAATTGCTTGAACTTGGGAGGCAGAGGATGCAGTGAGCCAAGATTGTGCTATTACACTCCAGCCTGGGAACAGACATTTAGTTTTATGTTCATACACATACATATCCTCGGGATACACATTAAACTATCAGGGTATTTACTTTGGGAGTGAAAATGAGAATGCGCAAAGGAGATATTTCTACTTGTACTCTTTTAAATATTTTCTATTTTTTGACTTTTTAATAATATTTTCATATTTTCCCTTTATAATAATAGAAAGTATATATAATGAACTCTGCAAGGTTTATCAAGATTTACACAGAATCTCTTCGTGACCTGCTTTAATGAAATAATAATAGTTTGTAAATACATTAACTCGTTCAACAAATATTGATTGAGCACCCATTGTATGCCAGGGACTGTACCAGGCCCTAGGCATACAATGATGGGAAAATACATATATGTGAGAGAAAAAAATAGTTACACAAACATGAAATTTTAATTCTAGCTTTTGTAATGGAGGGAGAGATACAAAATGCTATAAGAACCTGCATTGGGAGATACGATTTCATCAGGGAGTTCAGGGAAGTGCTTCTTGGTAAAATAGGTCTGAAGTATGAATACGAATTAACTAAATAAAGAAAGGAAGGAATAACATACACAATTATGATTTCCTGTTCTCAGTGAGTGGAAACAGTGCCAGGGGAACTGGAGATGAGGCCAGAGAAGTAGGTAGGAGTCAGATTTTAAATGCCAGCTACAAGCTTTGCTTTGTCCCAACACCATTGGAAACCATTAAAAGCTTTTTTTTCTTTTAATAGTTTGTTTTTGGGGTGGTACATGTCACATCACATTTGCATTTTAGAAAGATTGCTCTGGTTGCAGTGGGGAGAATACAGTAGGAGTGGAGTGGAGTTCCAGTTAAGTGCAGAGTAACTGTTAAAAAAATATTGCAATATCTGAGACATGGTTAGGTGGGACCAGGGAGAACAGTGAATGTATTGGAAAGATATTTAGGAGATAGAGTCAGCAGTGCTTGGTGATAGATTGGGTATGGGAGGGTATGTAAAAGTGACTTCTGGTTTTCTGGCCTCCATAGCTGAGTGGATGATGTCACAGGACCTGGCTTGCAGGCAGAGCAGGCATCCATCCCCTCCCATCCCCTCTCATCCCCTCTCCTTCCCTTCCTCTCTACCCTCCCCCTCCCTCTCCCCTCACCCCTCCCCCTCCCCCTGCCCCTCTTCCTCCCCTCCCCCACCCATTGCCCAGGTGGGAGTATAGTGGCACAATCTCCACTCACTACAATCTCCACCTCCTGGATTCAAGGGATTTTCCTGCCTCAGCCTCCCAAGTAGCTGGGAGTACAGGCATGTACCACCACTCCTGGCTAATTTTTTTTGTTTGTTTTTTTTGAGATGGAGTTTCGCTCTTGTTACCCAGGCTGGAGTGCAATGGCGCGATCTCCGCTCACCGCAACCTCTGCCTCCTGGGTTCAGGCAATTCTCCTGCCTCAGCCTCCTGAGTAGCTGGGATTACAGGCACGCGCCACCATGCCCAGCTAATTTTTTTGTAGTTTTAGTAGAGACGGGGTTTCACCATGTTGACCAGGATGGTCTTGATCTCTTGACCTCGTGATCCACCCGCCTCGGCCTCCCAAAGTGCTGGGATTACAGGCTTGAGCCACTGCGCCCGGCAATTTTTATATTTTTAGTAAAGACAGGGTTTCACCTTGTCGGACAGGCTGATCTTGAACTCCTGACCTCAAGTGATCTACCCTCCTCACCCTCCCAAAGTGTTGAAATTACAGGCATGAGCCACAGAGCCCAGCCAGAATCTGCGTTTTAATAAGATCCCCAGGTGATATGTGTGCCTATGAATGTTTGAGAAGCCCAGGTCTAAGGCAGGACAAACACCACCTGAGGGGAATCCAGGCATCGCCTGTTTCTGTACAGCTGGGGAGATGAGAATGGTTTTTACATTTTGTAATGGTTGGAAAAAAAAGAAAAAGATTTCTTGACACATTAAAATTATATGAAATTAGTATTTCAGTGTCGATAAATAAAGTTTTATTGGAACACAGCTACAATATTTCTATATTGTCTATGGCTGCTTTGTCTCAGAAAGAATTGTTGAGTAGTCATGTCAGAAATCATGTGGCCCAAGAAGCCTAAAATATTTATGATCTGTCCCTTCAGAAAACATTCACCGGCTTCTGATCTAAAGTGCATTAGAGTTCATGGGTTTCCAAGGAACTTGTACACCAAAGTTAGCTGATTATAACAATGTATGGTTTAATGATCCTTTATCATATTAAAGTTGAATCAATAAAGCAAAATCAGTATTTAAACATAGGAATTATATATTCAAGCTTCAAACTTGAGGAAATGCCACTTTGACTTCGTTTTTTTCTTTTTTTTTTTGAGATGGAGTCTCGCTCTGTCCAGGCTGGAGTGCAGTGGCATGATCTTGGCTCACTGCAACCTCCGCCACCCAGGTTCAAGCAATTCTTCTGCCTCAGCCTTCTGAGTAGCTGGGACTACAGGCACCTGCCACCATGCCCAGCTAATTTTTGTACTTTTAATAGAGATGGGGTTTTACCATGTTGGCCGGGATGGTCTTGATCTCTCGATCTCATGATCCACCTCCCTTGGCCTCCCGACCCTGACTTTTCTTTTCTCTTTCTCTCTTTTTTTTTTTTTTCTGAGACAAAAGAGTCTCGCTTTGTTGCCCAGGCTGGAGTGCAATGGCGTAATCTCGGCTCACTACAACCTCCGCCTCCCGGGTTCAAGTGATTCTCCTGCCACAGCCTCCCGAGAAGCCAGGATTACAGGCATGTGCCACCACGCCCAGCTAATTTTTTGTATTTTTAGTAGAGACTGGGTTTTACCATGTTGGCCAGGCTGGTCTTGAACTCCTGACCTCAGGTGATGCGTCTGCCTCAGCCTCCCAAAGTGCTAAAATTACAGGCGTGAGCCACCATGCCCAGCCTGACTTTGTTTTCTAAATGAGATACTGATGAACTAAAGAGTTCCTTAGTTTACCTTTTGTTTTCTAAAAAATGAAAGTATGGGGAAAATAATAAACTTATCAGATAAAAATTAGTAATACTGGTTATCTCTGGGGAGGGAAACTAGGAGGGGTGGAGCAAGGGCATAAAGGAGAACTGATTATATTTCCTTTTGTACCTTTCAGAATTGGATCTGGAATCCAAACTTAGGGGATAAGTTTGCTTTCATTTTCCCCATAATTTCATGTTTTAGGAAATAAAAAGTAAACTAAAAATTAGGAAATAAAAGGTAAGCTTACAGGATGTTTATCATTTTCCCCATAATTTCATTTTTTAGGAAATAAAAGGTTCAATTGTTACAACTCAAAATGTTTTCTCTTATGCTGTTGTTAGATAGTTTGAATTAAGCCTTCTCTCTCCTCAACACACATGATGGTTGTCATGTTGTCATCTTGCTCTGAGAATCTGAAAGTCCACAATCCTTGCTCATCTAGGTGGGAACCTGCTCGTGCTGGTGGATCAGCATGCTGCCCATGAGCGTGTACGCCTGGAGCAGCTTATCAATGGTAAGGATCTTTGCAAGCAGAAGGAAACTGAGACTCCCAGCAGAATCGGTACACCTCAAAAAGCTTTTCTAACTGTGACTGTTGTGAGGAAGCACGCTTTGTACTGTATGTTCAAAAATTAAGCTACAGTCTTCCAGTTTGGCCTGTGTTATAACTGAAAGAATGTAGTAGTTAACTAATTCAAAATGTGGGTCTTATTTATGTGGTCAGAGGCGTATTTGCCGCACATTTATGATCAACCCAGAGGTGCCGAGGACAGGATGCTTATTCTGACATCCAGCACAAAGATCTGCCCCTCCATATGCGCGGTGATCTTGGCATGCCTTCCCATACCCCTTCAGGCAGAGACCACTGGCAGCTCAGAAGGCCCAGTATACTGTTTTGATTTTAAATTTTAGTTGGCTTTTGAATATACAGTATAATCAAATAGATTCAATTCTGAAAGGCACAAAAGGGAATAATAATAAAGTCTCCTTTCTACCCTTCCCCCGTCCCTCCTTGCCTCTCTTCCCCAGAGACAACCAGCATCACTGGTTTTTAAATCTTGCTTTCCAAAGCAATATATGCTTTTTAATTTTTTTTTTTTTTTGCTACCCATTTTTTTCATCATGAGACTGTGTTTGCCAAGTTGCAAAATACCAGGAAAGTCTTTACTCCTGTGGCCTATGAATAATGTCAAAGAGTTAGGCAGGGACCTCAGGAGGTGCTTCATGGACTAGAAAGGCAATGATATTACTATTATTTTCACTTTTCCTTATAAAATGATGGCCTAAAAGTTGGGAAAGATATAGTAAAAACAGTGTTAGAAAAACTTGCTTCTACAGGCCCTGCACCATTTGAGAGTAATACTAATTCTCTCCAGAGACTGGGAGACCCTGCTCAAGGAAAGGGAAGCCTTCTGGAGCCATGAGATTGTGTGGTAAACCCACATATGTCCCTGGTAATCCACATTATTCACCTCTGTCATCAAAACCACATTTATTAACTACAGGAACGTTGCATTGTTCATCTGAATGTAAGATGCAAGTCTTACATTTCTTATTTCAGAAAATACTACCAAAATTGGTTAATAGGCTGAGTATTAGCTTGACTTTAAAAATGGAAATCCAAAGTCTAAAACTGAACATTAAACATTCTGCTATGCACCAGAATGATTATATCAAGGCCATGCTGTATTTTTATCTGAATCTAGAAGACTTCCCTTCCTACTCTTAACCCATTCATCTTTCTGCCAATAGATTCCTACGAGAAGCAACAGGCACAGGGCTCTGGTCGGAAGAAATTACTGTCTTCTACTCTAATTCCTCCACTAGAGATAACAGTGACAGAGGAACAAAGGAGACTCTTACGGTTCGTACCACCGTAAGAATGTGATGTTGACGGTATCAGTTCTCACAATAATTCTGTGAGGAATAAGCATAACTATTGTCCCGTTTTTCAGATGAGACCAAGAAAGGTTACAAGACTGGTCTAAGGTCATAGCCACTATTAAGTAGTGGAGCAGGCACTCAAAGGCCGATCATCTAACTCCATGGGCTGGTTTTTTTCCTTTTTTAAAATATGTTTTTTTCTGCATCTAATCATCCATTAAAATAATTAATTAATTAATTAATTAATTGAGACAAGGTCTTGCTCTGTCCTCCAGGCTGGAGTGCAGTGGTGTGATCTCTGCTCACTGCAACCTCCACCTTCCAGGCTCAAGCAGTCCTCCTACTTCAGCCTCCCAAGTAGCTGGAACCACAGGTGGGCACCACCATGATGGGCTAATTTTTGTAATTTTTTGGTAGAGATGGGGTTTCACCATGTTGCCCAGACTGGTTTTGAACTCCTAGACTCAAGCAGTCCTCCAGCTTTGACCTCCCAAAGTGCTGGGATTACAGGCATGAGCCACTGCACCCAGCCTCTTCTTTCCACTGTGTCCCAGCTCGTGAGTATAGGGTAGAGTTTCCCTGATAATTTTTTCCGGCAGTTGGCTTAGAACACTCTTCTCATTTCTTGGAACAGTCTGTGTTTATGCCATGCTTTGTGAAAGCAAAGTTTCTGCAGTAATTGCTCCCATTCTGCTTTGCCTTGGTGCATTCTAGATTCTTAGTTTTCATTATCATAATCATAATGGGAAGAAAGTAAAACACTGGGATGCAAGGAAGGGGCAAATCATATAGTGAGTCACAAGTAGGACATTTTTGCCTCTTCTGAGCAGCACAAATTATTGAAAATGAAAAAGAGAAGTTTCTCCCAATGTATTTCAAGTTTGGGAATATGATACTGCCAGTAAATCTTTATTCCCTGTGACATAATTTATATTAGAAGCAGATCTATTTACTTACATCCTGTTAATCAGGACTTCTCAGTTCCTTGGTTGTTAATTACCTCCCTGCTTTAATGCTGATCCAAATCACTCTCAGACCTTTTCTTTGTGCCAGACCCTCTTAAGTGCCAGCAGCCAGAAGTAGCAGTTACTTAATGAAGAAAACACACTTAGAAACAAGATTTAGACACAGATTGATCCTCAATGGAAAAGAGAAAAACAATAAAGGTTACTATAATCCAAAAAGGAAATTTGAAAATAAAAAATCCCAAACACACACACCTGTGTGAGAAAAACAATACAATTTTTAAGCCCAGTGGCAACTTTTGAAAAACTATCAAGTAGTATTTAGAACCAGTACGAATGAAGTAGCACTTTTTTTTTTTTTTTACATTTGAGGTTATCTCTTTAGGTGTTACCACAAAAATCTGGAAGATCTGGGCCTTGAATTTGTATTTCCAGACACTAGTGATTCTCTTGTCCTTGTGGGAAAAGTACCACTCTGTTTTGTGGAAAGAGAAGCCAATGAACTTCGGAGAGGAAGATCTACTGTGACCAAGAATATGGTGGAGGTAAGATACAGTTGCAGATGTTAAGGAAATTGCTGAGTGATGGTAACCTTGTATTTTGTCTGTAGATTCTCTGAATTCATCTTTTCTTCAACAAGCATTCATGGTATTTACCTGCTGTGTGCCAGGGGCTGGAAATTCAGAGATGAATTAGCTCAAAATAAGGAAGAAAGGCATTTAAAGAATTATAGTCAGTGAACTTTGGCTAGTAGAGGTATGTGTTTTACTTTCTTCCCAGTACAATTACGGTAATGAAAACTAAGAGTCTAGAATGCATCGAGGTAGTTTTTCAGAAGTGTTACAGAAACATAGAATGACTCCCATGCCTGGGGAGGTGGAGTCAATGAAACTGTCACAGAAAAGCTGTTTTCTTAAGACAAGTTTCTACTTTTGAGAGACCAGGTCTCACTCTGTTGCCCAAGCTGGAGTGCAGTGGTGCAATCATAGAACACTGTAGCCTTGATCTCCTGGGCACAAGCGATCTTCCCACCTCAGCCTCCCAAGTAACTCAGACTACAGGCACGCACCACCATGCCTGGCTAACTTTTTCCTTTTTTTTTTTTTTTTTTTTTCTCGCTCTTTTTTCTTTCTTTTTTTTTTTTTTTTTTTTTTTTTTGTAGAGATGGGGTCTTGCTGTGTTGCCTGGGCTGAACTCCTCGTCTCAAGCAATCCCCTGCATTGGCTTCCCAAAGCCCTGGCATAACAGGCATGAGCCACTGCGTGCCATAAGAAAAGTCTTTTAGAATAGTGGGAAACTGCCAAGTACAGAAGAGGGGAGAAGGGCGTTCTAGACAGAGGAACACATATCAGAGACTTGAAGCAGATCCTAAACTATCAACAGATATGGCTCAAATTAAGATCTACAGTTGACCCTTGGACAACTTGGGTATTAACTGCATATGTACACTTATATGCAGATTTTCTTCCACCTCTGCCACTCCTAAGACAGTAAGACCAACCCTTCCTCTTCCTCCTTCTTAGCCTATTCAATGTGAAAATGATGAGGATAAAAATCTTTATGATGGGCCGGGCGCGGTGGCTCAAGCCTGTAATCCCAGCACTTTGGGAGGCCGAGGCGGGTGGATCACGAGGTCAAGAGATCGAGACCATCCTGGTCAACATGGTGAAA
>NW_016107369.1:4165620-4166777 GCF_001604975.1 Cebus imitator
CTCCTGAGTAGCTGGGATTACAGGCACGTGCCACCATGCCTAGCTAATGTTTTGTATTTTTAGTAGAGGTGGGGTTTCACCATGTTAACCAGGATGGTCTCGATCTCTTGACCTCGTGATCCACCCACCTCAGCCTCCCAAAGTGCTGGGATTACAGGCTTGAGCCACCGCGCCCGGCTTATACTTGGATCTTTGACTGGTTGGGGGTCAGCTAGATGGGTTGTCAGGGTCAAATCATAAAGGAATTTAGCTTATTCTGCTAAGAAGTATTTTGCATTTCATCTTATAGGCAGCCAATGAAGAATTTTAAGCAGGAGAGTAAGGTACATTTTAGATTGCATTCCAAATATGATTAATTTACATATATGTTTTGGGGTAAAGGTTTGAAAAGCTACTGCTGAAATGTGGCATTGGAGGTGTTAGAGGGGGCCATTACTTTTTATTTTGATTATGTTTCTTTTTTTTGACAGCAAATATCATTTATTTTGTCTTTATTGCCTTTTTCCTCTCCTTTCCTGTTTTCTATTATAGATTTCTTTATTTCTCTTTTTTCTCTGTCTACTGGTTTAGAAGTTTTATATTCGATTTGTATCCTTTTAGAGATTAGCCTTAAATTTTAGCATGCATACTTATCAAAGTTTAAAAGTAATTCATTTCTCTATCCTCTTCCTAACTATACCAAAATCTTACAAACCTTTCATCTCTCATCACCCTCCTCCCATCTTCCATGTAGCTGTCTAGTACTTTAATTCCATCTTGTTTTTAATCCCCTGGTGGTCAATTATTTCATAGTCAATCTTTATTTAGATTAAACAAAGTGTTCACCAGAGTCTTTGTTCACCATTGCCTCTTGCATCCTACTTATTCTGTGTTCTTTTGTTTTCTGTTTTATTGTTTTTTAACTTAAGTAAATCTCTTAAAAGATATTTTATCCACAAACAAATGTTGAGACAAAAAATACAAAAAAATAAATAAATAAACAGAAGTTATTTTATTTATTTATTTATTTATTTATTTTATTATTATTTTTTTTTGAGACGGAGTTTTGCTATTGTTACCCAGGCTGGAGTGCAATGGCACGATCTCGGCTCACCGCAACCTCCGCCTCCTGGGTTCAGGCAATTCTCCTGCCTCAGCCTCCTGAGTAGCTGGGATTA
>NW_016107369.1:4167735-4197305 GCF_001604975.1 Cebus imitator
CTGTTGTCCAGGCTGGAGTGCTGTGGGGTGACCTCGGCTCATAGCAGCCTCAGCCTCCCAGGTTCAACTGATTCTCCTGCCTAAGCCTACCAAGTAGCTGGGATTATAGGTGCTCACCACTACACGCAGCTTATTTTTTTATCTTTAGTTGAGACAGGGTTTCACCATGTTGGCCAGGCTGGTCTTGGACTCCTGACCTTAGGTGATCTGCCTGCCGCAGCCTCCCAAAGTCCTGGGATTATAGGTGTGAGCCACTGCGCCCGGCCCGACTTTCTGTTTTAGCTATTGAAGAAGTCCTTTGTCAATCCAGTTATGACTCTGTAGGTAATCTGATTTTCCCTCTGGTTGCTTTTAAGATGTTCACTTTATCTTTGGTATTCTGTAATTTCCCTATGATGTATCTTTGTATGGATTTATTTTCATTTCCTTCTGGAGATTCAGTATGCTTCTTTAGTTTAGAAAGTGTGCAGTCATTATCAACTCAAACGTTGTTTCTTCCCCATTCTCTCTCTTGTCTCTTGGAAATTTTGCCAGGTATCTACTAGGCCTTATCTTTCTACTCTCCATGCCTCTTCAGCTGTCTTCATATTTCCCATTGCTTTCTCTCTCTGTGATACATTCTGGGAAATCTCCTCATTTATCTTCTGGTGAACTAAAGTATCTCTTCATCTTCTGTTTAATTATATGGTCAGCTTCTCCACTGAGTTTTTTATTTCAGTGACTACATTTTTAATTTCAATGACTATATTTTTTATTTTCAGAAGTTGTTTTTTTTTTTTTAATCTACCTGTTCCTTTTTCATGGTGTCCTGCCTTTTCCATTATTGTTTCTACTCCTTTAGCTTTCTTTATTTGGAGCACAGGCGCATCCACATCAACCCTGTGTAGAAGTCTGAAGTGCTTTAGCAATATCTAAAATTGTAATATCTAAAATTAGAAGACAGATATAGTGGATACATTGGAGGATAGATTGATAGAGGAAGCTTTGAGTCAGGGAGAGCTGCTGAGGGGTTATTTCAGTGGTTCAGGTAAGAGAAGATGAGGATTGGACTGAGTCAGTAGCAGAGGGAGTAGTAGAGAGGATATTTGAGACAGAATTTGGGAGGCAGAAGCTGGAGGACTTGGTGAGCAATCGAATGTGAAAGGAATAAAGGAGAAAAGAGAAGCAACAATGATTCTGAGGGTTATAGCTTGGGCAGCTGGAAGGATGGTGGTGCCATTGACAGAGAAGGGACACAGATGAGGAAGAACAAACCTGACTGGGGGTTCCATCATGAAGCTGGTTTTGGACACAGTGAATGGGCCTTCAGGTGGAATGCCCAGTGGATAGGCAGACTTAAACGATCTAGTACTTGGCAAAGAAATCTGGGCTGTACCTATCTATCTTAGAGTTAACAACATATATATTTTGATAGTATCAGAAGCTGGAGAAGGATCTTGATGAAGCAAGATTGTCCAGGGAGAATATGGAGAATGAAAAGGAACAGAGAAAAGGGTGGAGCCTGTGGAACATCAGCATCTAGGGTGTATATGTTTTGGCAAAGGTCTGGAAAGCTCTGCTGAAAAGAGAAAATTCTAAGGATGGCTGAAGATGTTTGGTTGGAGAGGAAGGAGGAAAACCAGGAAAAAGTAATATTGCCAAAACCAAGAAAAGTTTTAAACAAGAAGGGAATGGTCAATAATGGCTATGAAGTCGAGCCTGAAACGTTGGACTTGGCTGTTGTGAGGACATCAGTTGTCTTGTGGAATCATTTCCTGGGGATGAGGTGGGGCAGAAGATAGAGTGTAGTCAGGAGTGCATGAAGCTAAGTAGACAGCTCTTTCTAGAACTTTGGCTACACACAGAAAAAGAGAGATGGGTTGATAGCTAAAGGTTAGAGGTGTGGGAAGTGTGGTGGGACTCAAGCTGAGGAAAGGCTTTTGTTTGCTTTAAGACAAAAAAGACCTAAGCTCGTTTGCAGGCCAAGGGTGAAACATTTGAGAGGAAGAAAGCTGCCAGTCAGTTCTTGGATCATCTTGGCTTTGCCCTTTCCAGAATCGCCTTTGGATCAGACAGACTTTGCGCTGCTTCCAGCGAAGCTCTTTCCTCCCCACAGATGTAAGACTCCTGCTCCAAATTGTCCTAAATCCAAAAGATAGGATCTGTTAGAGTCTTTTATTGTAATTCAATCCCTAAATATGTAACCAGAAAATTATAAGAAAAACTTTTCCTGAAGGAACTTCAAAGACTACTGTTAAGGAGTTTACTTGCAATGGAAACAAACCTTCTGGTTTCAGAAAATCTTGATTATGCTATGTCAGGTTGATCAGGAAGGATTTTGTGTGATTCTGGAAGAAGCTGGAACAGTTTTGGTGTTTTGAGGAGGTAGCTACTTGAATCCTAGCAGTTGAAAGATCAGTAATACATCTTTCTATAAAGCTCTGTCTTCTAGCCTGATGAATGAGACTTTAAAAATATTAAATTAGGCCAGGAGCGGTGGCTCATGCCTGTAATCTCAGGACTTTGGGAGGCCGAGGCAGACTGATCATTTGAGGTCAGGAGTTTGAGACCAGCCTGGCCAACATGGTGAAACTCCGTCTCTACTAAAAAATATAAAAATTAGCCAGGCATGGTAGCAGGTGCCTGTAATCCCAGCTACTCAGGAGTGTGAGGCAGGAGAATTGCTTGAATCTAGGAGGTGGAGGTTACAGTGAGCCAAGATTGTGCCATTGCACTCCAGCCTGGGCAACAGAGCAAGACTCCGTCTCAAAAGATTAAAAATAATAATTAAATAAATAAAATAAGAATATTAAATTATCCAGCATTAAATGATGTAAAATGGATTGAGATGAGTCCCATCTCCCCTTCACCAGGCTTACAAATGGATGTTTTTCCATCCCAGATATACAAACACAAGATAGAATAGCAGAGCAGTTAGGTTTGCTCTCCAGCCACACTAAACTTTGTGAGTGGATTGAGTATTATGAGAACATCTTTCTGTTTAGGTTTGTTTGGGAAAATGTGGTTTTTAAATTGTAGATAATATAGTATCTACTACCTAGTTCTTGGTAACCGTGCTCATTTATAGGCGTGGCAGACTAGAGATAGATGAAGGAGGGAAGAGAATTTCCTGAGTCTGATTTTTAAAGAAAATGTACTTGTAGCTTGCCAGACCTTTGCCAAAACATATGCACCCTAGATGCTGATGTTCCACAGGCTCCACCCTTTTCTCTGTTCCTTTTCATTCTCCATATTCTCCCTGGACAATCTTGCTTCATCAAGGCCCTTCTCCAGCTTCTGATACTATCAAAATATATATGCTGTTAGCTCTAAGATAGATAGGTACAGCCCAGATTTCTTTGCCAAGTACTAGATCGTTTAAGTCTGCCTATCCACTGGGCATTCCACCTGAAGGCCCATTCACTGTGTCCAAAACCAGCTTCATGATGGAACCCCCAGTCAGGTTTGTTCTTCCTCATCTGTGTCCCTTCTCTGTCAATGGCACCACCATCCTTCCAGCTGCCCAAGCTACAAGAAAATTACATGTTGTAATCTTAGGAGGCAGATTTACATGTAGCCATTTCCAGAGTAAAGAGATATTTTCTTATAAAGAAATCATTAAATGTGCAACAGGTTTTTTTCTTTTTACCTCCAGAGGTTAAACAAATTGGTAGCATGAAATAGTGTCTGCTTTAAATTTCTTTAAAGTTATTTTGTAAAACTTAATATCCACAGGAATATAACTGTTAAAAAGTTTACCCCAGGGACAGAGACATACAAGGGAGGAGAAATTTCTCAAAAAAATGCCTCAGAAAATAAACTTTCTGACCTGAAGGGAATTGTCCCCCAAAAAGCCCGTGGGAACTAAAGTGACTGTTTACTTATGTTTATGATATTTAAGCAAGTGTTATACTGAGCAGTGGTTGTGTTGAAGGTTGTTGTGTATTTATTCTCAGTTTGTGTGTAATATTACACTTGTTCTGGCTAAGATTATACACACAAACAGACAGCCTGTTAGTGAGAAGCCTTCGTGATGTTTTGAATTGGTTGAATCATCAGGGCTACTCTCACTAGCTACATAACCTCATTAGTTGAGAAGCTATCTCTGGAGGAAGTCTCAGTAGCTAAATGTTTTCTATGTTCAATAAGAGTTCCATTCAGTTGCTTATTTTTTTCCTTTTCAAAGTGCCTTACAACAAATAAATTTGTACCCAAATGCTATATTGCTGGAACTCTTTCCTTCAGGAGGCATGATGTAAAGAAGGAAATTGAGATATTTTGTAAACTATCAAAGGGAAGTAAAACGTTAACAGTAGATTAAAGCCTATTTCCTTTTGCTTTGTAGGAATTTATCCGAGAACAAGTGGAGGTAAGCTTTTCTCTTATTTGGGGGTTTCACGCAGAAGTGCCACACATAAAAGGCTTCATTGCCCCATTTCTTTTTCCTGTTAACAATGTGTTTGTGCATTAGCTACTCCAGACCACAGGAGGCATCCAAGGGATCCTGCCACTGACTGTCCAGAAGGTGCTGGCATCCCAGGCCTGCCATGGTAAGCCCTTTAATAGAGCGGCGATCGAGCACCTCTACATGCAGAGCCCTGGTAGGGGTGCCGGAATTATGAAAGAAGCAGAAGGCACATTTCTCACTTGACTCTGAGAATACAGTTTA
Source organism: Cebus imitator (assembly GCF_001604975.1). Taxonomy (NCBI): domain Eukaryota; kingdom Metazoa; phylum Chordata; class Mammalia; order Primates; family Cebidae; genus Cebus; species Cebus imitator. Next base: position 4,172,384 of record NW_016107369.1, read on the forward strand.
GATCAAGAAACTGAATATACATTTAAAAATCACTTTTACTAAAACAAAATCCAAGCACACAAATTTTACTATAATGCTCCCTGACCTATATGAATGGAGGAATTACTTCTAGAGGAGATGCATTTTGAGTTGAATTTTGAATGAGCTGAGGAACATGGATTCACATCATGGAAGGGGGAATTCACTGCAGGGAGAGGAAACAGCCTGTGCAGAGACACAGAACAGCAACAAGTTGGTTATATGAGAAGCGGCGAAGAGTATCAAGAAACTAGGCAGGTAAGAAAGAACAGGAGCCTAGAAGGTCACAGCAGAACTTTTGGATTTCATACAGAGGGCATTAGAATTAGCAAGTGTTCTTTTTTTTTTTTTTTTTCAAATTTTCTACAATACTTTCCTCACTGGATAACCAACGTATCTTTTTTTTTTTCATTTTGTTTTTTTATTTTTTTTTTTTCCCAACTTTTATTTTAGGTTCAGGGAGTACACATGCACTTTGTTGCGTGGGTGAATTGCGTGTCGCAGGAGTTTGGTGTACAGATTATTTTGTTACCCAGGTAATGAGCATAGTACCCAATAGGTAGTTTTTCCATCCTTACCCTCCTCCCATCCTCCACCCTCAAGTAGGCCTAGGTGTCTATTATCCCTTCTTTGTGTCCAGTATGTATTCAGTGTTTAGCTCCCACTTGTAAGTAAGAACATAGAGTATTTGGTTTTCTAATTCACTTAGGATCATGGCCTCCAGCTCTGTCTATGTTTTTGCAAAGGACATGATCTCGTTCTTTTTTATGGCTATATAGTATTACATGGTGTATATGTACCGCATTTTCTTTATCCAGTCCTCCACTGTTGGGCATTTATGTTGATTCCATGTCTTTGCTATTGTAAATACTGCTGCAGTGAGTATAACACATACATGTGTCTTTATGGTAGAATGATTTCTATTTCTTTGGGCATATTCCCAGTAATGGGATTGCTGGGTTGAATGGCAGTTTGTTTTAAGCTCTTTAAGAAATCTCTAAACTGTTTCCACAGTGGCTGAACTAATTTATATTTCTCACCAACAGCGTGTAAGTGTTCCATTTTCTCTGCAGCCTCGCCAGCATCTGTTATTTTTTTACTTTTTGACAGCAGCCATTCTGACTGGTATGAGATGGTATCTCACTGTGATTTTGATTTGCATTTCTCTGATGATTAGTAATGTTGAGCATTTTTTATAGGCTTGTTGGTCATGTGTATGTCTTCTTTTGAGAACTGTGTGTTCATGTCCTTTGCCCACTTTTTTTAATAGGGTGTTTTGGTTTTTGCTTGTTGACTTATTTAAATTCTTATAGATTCTGGATATTAGGCCTCTGTTGGATGCGGTTTGCAGATATTTTCTCCCATTCTGTAAGTTGTCCCTTTATTCTGTTGATAGTTAATTTTGCTGTGGAGAAGCTCTTTAGTTTAATTAAGTCTCAGTTGTCAATTTTCGTTTCTGTTGCAATTGCTTTTACAGTCTTTCTTATGAAATTTTTGCCAAGGCCTATGTCCAGAATGGTATTTCTGAGGTTTTCTTCTAGGGTTTTTATAAAAAGATGGAATGCTTCAGGAATTTGCATGTCATCCTTGTTCAGGAACCATACTAATCTTCTCTGTATCATTCCAATTTTATTATATGTGCTGCCAAAGCAAACACCATTGAGGATTCTTGTGAACAGAGTAATATGATACAATATAGAAAATGGGGATTTGGGTGTGTGGTACACACCTGTAATCCCAGCTACTCAGGAGGCTGAGGCAGGAGGGTCTAGGAGTTTGAGACCAGCTAGGGCAATACAGTGAGACTCTGTCTCATAAACGAGTGAATGAATGAATAAAAGAATCAAAGAAAATGGTATTAGAGGAATATACTTCAGGGATCATGACAGTTACAGAATCCCCTGCAGCTATCATTGTGGTCAACACAATGGGGTCTCCAACCCAATGATCCCCTCCCCATTTTATCCTCCATCAGCCTTCTTCTCTCTTCACTTCCTGTCTTTCCCAGCTTTATAACCACACTCCATCATTAGTCTGTCTCCTGCAAAAATCCTGAAGTCCTTTCCCCTTCATCTTATCATTACTCCTTACATATACTCGAACATAGCTTGACTCTGCCCCCACCCAAAACCTCATTTTGAATTATAATCCTCATAATCCTCATGTGTCAAGGGTGGGACTAGGTGGAGGTGACTGGATCATGGGGTCAGTTTCCCCCATGCTGTTCTCATGATAGTGAGTGAGTCTTATGAGAGCTGATGGTTTTATAAGCGTCTGGCACTTGCCACTCTGTGAGGAAGGTGCCTGTTTCTCCTTTGCCTTCCGCCATGACTGCAAGTTTTCTGAGGCCTCCCCAGCCATGTGGAACTGTGAGTCATTTAAATGATCTTTCTGTTATAAATTACCCAGTCTTGGACATTTCTTCATAGCAGGCTGAGAACAGACTAATACTCCTCCATCACCAAATTTCATCATTGCCCCTTTCAAAATGTATCTTAAATGCATCTGATTCAGTCTGTCTCCTCCCTCATTCTTGCCACTGTTGAGTCCTCTTACTTAGTTCCTCACATCCACTCTTGACTCCCTTTCAAGCCACTCTTCTCTCAGCACCCAGAGGAATCTTTTTGAAATATCCCTCCGAGCATGTTGTTCTTCTCACTAAAATGTGTCAGTGATGACCCATTGCTCTTGAGATAGAAATGTAATTTTTTGCTGTGGCCCACAAGGGTTTTCGTGGTTTGGCCCCGCCTGCCTCGCCAGCATCGCATCACATCACTCTCCACTTTGTTCTTTACATCCTGGCCTGCGTTTTTGGTCTTACACTTCCTGTAGGCTAAACATCTGTCAGCCTCGGGGCCTCTGCACTGGGCTTTTCCTCCATGTGAAACACTTTTCTCTCCTTCAATTAGCCATGTCTTTCCTAACCTAAGGCCTCAGCTTAAATACCATTTTGCCAGGAAAGCCTTCCTTGAGCTCCTAAACTAGGTTTGGTCTTCTTATTATATATTTATATCCCATATTTTATAGTACTTACATTTATCATTTAAATTATTGTGTAATTATCTGCTTCATGTTTGTCTCCCCTGTTAGAGCTATTAGATCATAAGCGCCATGAGGGTGGAAATTATCTGTCTCATTAACTGCCTGGCGAAGCTCCCAGTACAAAGTATATACTTAATAAACATTTGTTGACTGGGTTAAATTATGCATAAAGGCAGGTTTAACAATATGAGTTTAGATTAGGAAGATTATTGTGGAAATTAGAAAAAAGAAGCAAATAAAGTAAACATTGTAAGGAAACAATCAGAGATTGCTATTGGATGATCCATGGAAAAAGATAATCTCACTTCACAAACCTATAAGGAGTAGGCAAAAATACTCCTCTTGCCTCTTGGAGAAAAACCCTGAAAGCAAGATCCTAACAAGTTAAGGAATGCCTCCTACAGAAATTAGAAAGAAAAGTACTCCATAATAAAAAGCTGAGAGACAGAAGGTCAGTCCTGGAGCCTGAGTTTCATCCATGGTCATAAGCACCAATTTTAAGCAGGATTAAAGCCTCATTAAAGAAGCCTAAGAAACATGTTACTTTTTCCAGATATTTGGCACTGACCCAAGGTCAGCACTGGTTTCCCACCATATACACTATAACCTTCTTGTTTTTCACTTTCATTTAGGGGCTGTTAAGTTTAATGATGGCCTGAGCTTAGAGGAGAGTTGCCGCCTTATTGAAGCTCTGTCCTCGTGCCAGCTGCCATTCCAGTGTGCTCACGGGAGACCTTCTATGTTGCCATTAGCTGACATAGACCACTTGGAGCAGGAAAAACAGGTACAGTAATGACTAATAGGAGCAGGAGGGAGCAAAGTTTATCTTCTCTTTCTTTTCTGGCTTTTACTATCCAGCTGTAATCTGTCTTAACCTTTTCCAAAATAGGGGAGTTTTGCAAAATCTGCATTGGAAGTTTCACATAAAGCCTCACCTATTTCATCTTCCAGCTCAAATCCAAATGGAGCTTAGACTGAACTGTTAGGCCACCCACATAATGGCTTTGTATTTTAAAACTTAACACAGGTACAGACTTACATATCCTGAATACCTGTGGCCTCCTGGCTCTAGGTTTGATAAGATGCAGTTCTCCCTGAAGCTACTGAAAGTTGGTAGAAGCACAGCAAATTCACTGTTGGCATGATATAGCCTCAACATCTGGCTTCTTGATAGTACCTGCTGGAAATGGTGATCTGTGACTGTAGCTGGCCATCCCCAAGGATCTCGAGTTATGGTTTGAGGATTATCAGGCAGGGACCCAAGCCTAGGGATCTCTACATTATGCTTTGGTCCTGATTACCCAGCAGCCTGCAAACTACGATGTGGATAATGCAGTAAAGGCACAGAGTGGCTTCAGTTAAGAACTTCTGTCCTTGTTACAGTCTTCAATGAAGGGGAACATGGAGAGCATAACAGGAATGCCCCTGTTGCTGCTTTCCAAAATCTTTTCTTTTGCTAACCTTTCCCTGCAAAGGAATATAAAATCTTTTCTTGCTTGGAGATTTCAGGTACTAATGTTTTCTGACTCAACTAGTTGATTTTACTTCATTAAAACCTCTTTGTTTCACAAAGAAAAATATGAGGAAAGTTTTGTCCCCATTGCCGAAGAGCTGCCATTGATCCTTAAAAAAATCTGTAATCTCTGTTGAATCTAGAAGTTAGAAATCTAAATGGATTATAACAGCATACTTTGGAAATATTTGTATGCTACCTAGATTTTCATACTGCTAATTGAAGTTATCCTTTCTTCCCATAGATTAAACCCAATCTCACTAAACTTCGCAAAATGGCCCAGGCCTGGCGTCTCTTTGGAAAAGCAGAGTGTGATACAAGGCAGAGCTTGCAGCAATCCACGGCTCCCTGTGAGCCACCATGAGAACAGAATCACTGGTCTAAAAGGAACAAAGGGATGTTCACTGTATGCCTCTGAGCAGAGAGCAGCAGCAGCAGGTACTGGCACAACCCTGACTGAATCAGCCCAGTGTCCCTGAGGAGCTTAGACAGCAGGGCTCTTTGTGTCAGTCTTTCTTGAGCAGATGATTCCTCTAGTTGAGTAGCCAGATGGAATTCAAGCCTAAAGACAGCTCATTCATTTGCATCCGTGGACACAGAAGGTTGCCATATAATGTCTACCTTTTGCTGCTTATTTAATGATAAAATTTAATGACTGATCAGTTGCTTGTTGTTTGAAGGTTTTGATTTTTGTTTTCATACAGTTTTTTTTTTTTTTTCAAGCTTCACATTTGCGTGTATCTAATTCAGCTGATGCTCAAGTCCAAGGGATAGTCTGCTTTCCCAGGCTGCCCCCACGGTGTCTCCATTGCGCCCCTCTTTTCCCTTCAGTCTTCTTCACTTCCTGTGCTGCTGCTTCACGTGCTACATCTCAGGCTTAAAGAGTTTCTCTACTTTCAGTGAAAACATTCCCTGAGGTCTTTCAGCAGGCCTCTAGTTACTTTAGGGATTAAAAACTATTGATTAAAAGAAGGACAAGGGGTCAGGCACAGTGGCTCATGCCTGTAATGCTAGCACTTTACAGGAGGCTGAAGTGGGAGGATCACCTGAGGTCAGGAGTTCAAGACCAGCCTGGCCAACGTGGTGAAACCCCGTATGTACTTAAATAGATAGATAGATAGATAGATAGATAGATAGATAGATAGATAGACAAGGATAGAACAGAGAAAATTTAAAGTCCTGTTCCTGGTTTTTTGTTTTGTTTTGTTTTCTTTAAAAACTCAGAGACTGATGTTCATATCCCAAACTAGTAAGATGGTGAAAATACTGTGAGGTGTTTTTTTTTTTTTTTTTTTTTTTTTTTTTTTTTTTTTTTTTTTTCCTTGAGGCAGAGTCTCTGTTGCCCAGGCTGGAGTGCAGTGGCGTGATCTTAGCTCACTGCAAACTCCCCCCGCCTCCCCCACTCCCCCCACCCCCCCAGTCAAGCAATTCTCCTGCTTCAGCCTCCTGAGTAGCTGGGATTACAGGCGCGCACAACCACACCTGGCTAATTTTTGTATTTTTTGATAGAGACAAGGTTTCACCATGTTGATCAGGCTGGTCTCAAACTCCTGACCTTGTAATCCGCCTGCCTCACCCCCCCAAATTGCTGGGATTACAGGCGTGAGCCACAACGCCTGGCCAAGCTTGTTTTTAAAATATAATTTTTTTTCTTTTTTCTTTTTTTTTCTTCCCAGAAAATATATTCTATCATATAAAATATGATTTTGGTGGGGGGTACTTTATAAAATATCTCTTTATGTGAAAGCACTTGTCATATCAAAACACAGCATATATTCAACCTAACCAAATATGTTTACACTTTTTCTTTCAGGAGACAAGGATTCTTTGGGTCGCTTTCAAATGGTATCTTGGTGTTACTACATTATGCCTATCTATTGCCCATATAATTTCACTTGGGACCAGGACTGATCATTCTGCAAATGCTTGTTAGGCCATTCTCAATCTATTTCCCCCCACCTTTTCACATGATTTGTGGTTAATAGGACTCAATAGAGTAAAATTGCACAGTAGGAAAAAAAAAGCAAAAAGCCAGCTGGCGATGTTTATTGCAACTGGGGTGCTATACAATTAGTAAGATGATGCAATGAGAATTTCCACTTTTGTATTTCCTGACCTGCCTGCTCAAAGTGGCTTTTATATCAATGGCATGATTTTCCTCATTTTTTAATACAGGAAACCAATTTGTGCTCATGGAAGAAAGGTTCCTTTGCCAGCAGCCTTGAAGTGAATCTTACAGGAGCAATGAAAGTATTGCATTCATTAGCGTCTGACCCAGAGGAGGTTCAGGGAAAACCTTCACTTGTTTTCAAGGGGATCCTTGTAGATTTACGTAATTGGAACCCTGAAGAACAGGCCCTACTGTCTAAAAATGGCTTTTATTCTTCTAAAGACATATAAACGGGTGTTTTATAGACGGGAAGACATGACCTTAGAAAGGAGGGAGTTTTCAGAGGATTTGCCAGGCTGTCAGGGGATCTGCCTCCAGGCCCAGTGTGGCAGCGTGGCCTCAGGGCCTCCGCCTCCCTGCTCAAGGGCTGCATGGAAGCCAACTGTCCTGGGAGTTTTTAAAATCTTTTAAGGTCAGACCAATTTGAGGGATTTAAAAAAGTGTCTCAATGCCTCTTATTATGATTTCAGAAGAGTTTGCTATATGTAATCCCAACTACCGTTTTCTTGAGAGTAGCAGAGGATTAGAAAAAGCTCTCCATGAATTATGTAACCAGGCTCCTGGCTAGCTTGACTCAAGCAATTTAAGAGATAATTATTCTATTTTCATAATTTATAAGTGTAGGGGCATGCATCAGCATAAAAACAACCTATTAGAGAAAAATATCTAATAGATTACCTTTATCACCTATTAAGGTTTTGTGTTGTTTTTAATTCAGATGCCATAAGAACAAAGATACATGTAATTTATAATGGTAATCATTCACACCTGTGCTTTAAGGTTTACAAAATAATTTTTCTCATACTTTATCTTAATTCCTTGACAGTCTGTGAGGTAAGGTGGTAGTTTTATCACCATTTTACAAAGTGGGAAATAAAGGTGGAGAACAGTCCTTTTAGGAACCTGGTTATCCCCTTTGTATAATAAAACTTCCGAAGCTCGGAGTTGTTCACTGGTTTACTGAAGGCTTAGTTATGAGAGCCAGAATTCAGACCCAGGTCTGTGTGACTTCAAATTGCACATTCATTCCCATTATTACCTGCATGCTGTCCCTTATATTTTTAATTTATTAGGAATTCGTTAGTTTATAAACTTGGTGATTCAACTTTATTAGATTCTGGTCGCTGAAGGCCTTAGTAACTTCAGAGTAAAACTTGAGAGATGAGATGTGAAATGCAGCTTTTCTTGAGAGTTCCTTTTTCTGTGACATTCATCAACACTTCATTGAGACGTGAAGGTTCCTCTGGCTGCCTCTACCTTCAAGAGGCTTAGCTTTAGTCACTGAGAAAGACAAGGAAACTAGTGATAGAATATAGTAGCTTCCTCTGGTGTTAGGGATCAGAGTCACAGCTAGTTACAGCTAGCCCTTTATTATTGAAAGAGGAGGCGCTAACAGTCCCCCTATCAAAATTAAGACTAGAGATGGCAATAGGAGCTAGTGTCAGAAAAGCTTAAGGCAAAGCATAAAGTGTAGGCTAGAATGAAGCTGGAGAATGAGGAGGGGCCTTGGGCAGCATCCAGAACCTGGCTGGGGACCTAGAACTACATGAGATATAAGAATGGAGGGGTCCTGGCAGTCAGAGGTCAGATACAAATAAACACCTGGGATCTGGGCACGGCAGACAGTGAAAAAACCAAGGCAAGCAAAATGATCAGAGCAGGAGGGGGCCCACGGCCACGTTCTTGAGATGTGGAGCGGGCTGAGGAAGCCATGCCAAGTGAGGAGAACAGATGTGACTAAGCAGTTCGTAGGAAGCCATGCCAAGTGAGGAGAACAGATGTGGCTCAGCAGTTCGTAGCGAGCCCTGACAAGCTAGCTCAGCTGAAGCTTCGGGTGGGAGCCAGTCATGGCACGGTTGAGTGAAGGAAGAGCAGTTTCAGGCACCCAGAACCAGACTCTCACAACTTGTTTTCCACCTTAAGAGCCACCCATTCCATCCAAACCCTTTGCAAAAGTCTGCTAACAGAGAGAACCTCCCAGTATACTGGCCACTCACCATCCTGCCTGTCTTTACTCTCTTAAGATGAAACTGCCTGTCAACGGTGAGATGGCAAACAGGTGGGTCCAGAAGAGGGGAAAAGAAGGAAGTCTGGAAAAACAAAATGCTGAAGAATCTGCACTAAAGAAAGCCTTCTTTCCTTCTTCCTTCCATTCCTCCATTCATCATTCAGTAAATCTTTAGTGAGTCCCTTCTAAATGTATTATATCAGAACTTGTGGGGGATATAAAGGAAAAAATATTATCACATGGCTTAGGATGTTTCCAACTCTTGGATCATTTTCACCCCAGGCCCATTAGTTATAGAGCACTCAGGCTTACCCAGAAGCATCGGATATGGTCCAGGCAGGATCCAGCCGTGTGGGAATCGCAGTGTGCTGCATGTGGGGACTCTATCGAGCCAGCCTCACTCGAGGAGCAGCCTGAGGAAGTGGGATTTGTCCAGCCTTGCCTGGCTCTGCCCTTACAACTTGCTCTTAGCTACTTCCAAAGTAAGGAATGTCCCATGATGGGCCAGGCAAACAATCCAAAAAAAGTGGCTTGGAGTTAGCGGCTGCAATTAGCAGTTTCTCATTATTCAACATTGCATTACCTCTTTTTCATATTAGTTAATGCAGAATTTTATTTTTATGTATTTCTTATCTTCCCAAACCCAGTGTTTTAGGAAGAATATTACATATAAATGATGACTTTTAGGAATCTTATCAAGTTTTTGTTTCTTCAGCACTAAGTGGCTTCTTTTCTAGGCAGGTCTTAATTCTAAATGTAACATGCCTGAAAAAACTATTGAAAGAATCCATCTCTTGAGCATAGTATTTAATATACACATCAGGCAGTCACCATCTCAAGAGTGATTAGGCTCAAGCGCTGCCCTCCGTCATGTGAGGGATGCCAAGAGACTGGAAGCTTAGACTTTAGCTCTGTATTAGGTTGGTGCAAAAGTAATTGCAGTTTTTGCCATTAATAATAATTGCCTAGCCATTGTGCAGTATCTTGCAAGAGCTCTTTGGCAAATGAAAGAATAATTCAAAGCAAAGTAGGCTAGATATAAAACACTTCCAAACCACATTTCAAAATTGCTCTTTCATGCCAACTAGGTGCATGTCTAAGGGAGTTTTTGCAAGGACAGGTGGAGAATATGATGCCTTTAAAATAATCACGTCACCATCTGGTACTATCTTTATGGCAGAGCAGTTCTGATGTAGTGTTACAGATCATGTATTTCCATGTTGGAACTGTGACTGGCAGCCTTCATTAGCCTAAAGACTGATGCAACAGATTGCTTTGCGAAATAGTTTTGAAGCACATCCATGAAATTTATGATCCTATGGGTACCAGCATTGATTTCTTTGAGGTATTTTACACTTCAGTTTTTCCTGGTATTTTTCAAAGACGTCTCTTCTGAGGCTAAATTAGGAATTTCTGTTCCTTATTCAAGTTCCAAGAATTGTGCCTCTCCTGCCCTCTACCCAAACTGGAAGATAGAAACCGTGGGAAACAGTGTCTTTACAAATTGCACTGTTATCTAACTTGGTTTATTTAGCATATTCAGGAAGACTTTCACATTCATGAAATCCTAGTTCTATTAATTCTCTCCAAGCTACAACAGTTGTTTTTGTTTGTTTTTGCTGAGTTTCTGGGTTCTGCCAGCAAGGCAGGGGTGGGAGGTGGGCATCCCGATACCAAGGCTGATAGGCAGTGAGTTGACATGGAACTTCTGTTTCCTCCTGTTTAATTCAGATTCTCTCTTTCTGATACTTGCCCCTCCTCAAATAGGGAAAGGGAGAGAGGGGAAATAGGAAGATGAGCCTCTATAGGGTTTACTTAATTGGGGTCATAAAGATTCTAAAACTATGCATTACTGCAGTTCTGTTCTAGCTGCTGTGAGAGTTGACCAGAAAGAGACAGAGCTTCTACTTATTAACCTTCATCCATCTTCGTCATGCCTGGGAAGGATGTTGGTGCTAATTTTAGACACAGAGACTAAGATGCACAAAGGACAAGTATCATAAAGCATTTTTGGAGCCAGAAACAGATTTAAGTTCCTTGCCTCTCTGCTGCTCTTACTCCAAACCACACAATTGTACCCAAGTGAATTGCTGTTAGAATTGGTGCCTTTGGAGGAGACAATTGCTCGTAATTGGTAGCTATAAGCCACTTCACTGAGAAAGCGTGGGGTCTTAGATGCTTTAAGAATCATCGACAGACTGAGCCTGAGCGAGTCAGGCTCTTCTGAGTCACATAGCTTTTAGGTCAGTGTAAAATACTGACTTTCCGAGGTCTTATTTTTTCCCTCTCTGGAAGACCTAAGGCAAATATTTTTCTCAAAGAGATATCAAAGAATAGAGGGCTTTCTCTCAGAACCTAACTCTGCACAGTGTTAATCAAAATGTGCTTATCAGATCACCTGTTCAAAGCCCACGGGGTGCTTACTTGTTAAACATGCAGATTCTTAGTGCTCCCTCCACCCACAGACACTGCACAAGAGGCCCAGCTTCAGACCTCTAGTTCCTAAATGTGGCAGAAATCTGGATCACCTGGGAGGCTTTTAGGTTAAAAACTGTCAATTACTAAAGTAGTACACATTAAGAGTGGAAACAATATGTAAACATAAACATACCAACAAAATTAGAGGCTGTCCCTCTGCTTGCCGTGCTTGGTATTATACTTCTATACTGTTTCCCTATGCATGTGCATATAATTTTGTTTTGTTTTTATGAGACAGAGGCTTACTCACTCTTTTGCCCAGGCTAAAGTGCAGTGGCCCAGTCTCTGCTCACTGCACCCTCTACCTCCTGAGTTCGGCCTCCTGAGTAGCTGGGATTACAGGTACCCGCCACTACGCCTGGCTAATTTTTCTATTTTTAGTGAAGACAGAGGATTGCTATTTTGACCAGGCTGGTCTTGAACTCCTCACCTCAAGTAATCTGCCTCTATGGCCTCCCAAAGTGCTGGGATTACCAGCATGAGCCACCGTGCCCAGCCAATATTGTTTTAATTAAATGAGTCCATATTATGCATATTGCTCTGCACCTTGTGTTTTTTCCCCAGCTTTTTTTAACTAACAGAATATAAAAATGCACTTTCTTGCAAATCTATCCTATTCTTTTAACACCAGGATCACGACTCAAATGCCTCCAGGGGTTAGGCAGATAACATAAATGAATTAAATTGATTCCAGTAGGAACTGCAGAAAACTGGAGACGTTCCATCTAACGCCATCAGACGTTAGCCAACCACAAACCAACTATTGCCACTTGGAAATGTTGGCCCAGAGTTGCCAAATTTGAGTTTTCAAGAAAAGCAAGAAATCTGAATTTTTGAAATGTGCCATCTCCAGATTTTTAAATATTGATAACAAATTCACATTAAATGCAGAGCAAACCAACCCAAATGTCTTCACTCCAGACACTGCCCCTCCAGCCATCCTTTTGAAACTTCTATTGCCGTGTATACTTAATGTTCCATGGTGTAACTGTCAGTACTTACTCAACCTTTCTCCTGTTGCCGGACACTTAGGATATGACATTCCAACTATTGCACTGAACATTCTGTATAAATCTTGTGCTTGTACAAATAATTCTAGAAATATAGGTTCCAAATTGCCCTCTAAAAGGTTGTACCAATTTATAGTCCTATAAATACTGCGTGAGACTATCCTTTTCTGGGATGCTTTAAATAGATTCCCAGGCGGTAACCTAGAGACCAGATGCAGTACATCTGTGATGAAACCCAAGTCTGTATGTGTGAGTAAGCAGAATCACTCTCAGGTGATTCTGATGATCAGAGAGGTTCTGGAACTACTGTTTTAGCCTATTAACCAGCTGTTTGGGGCCATTACCAGCAAATTGTAAAGGAAACTATACTTTCATTTGTACTTTTATATTTTTTTAGAGACAGGGTCTTGCTCTGTCATCCAGGCTGGAGTACAGTGGTACAATCCTAGCTCACTGTAGCCTTGAATTCATGGGCTCAAGTGATCCTCCCACCTCAGCCTCCAGAGTAGCAAGGCCACAGGCATGTGCCACCAGGTCTGGCTAGTTTTTTAAAATATTTTTTGTAGAGACAGGATCTTGCTATGTTGCCAGGCTAGTCTCAAACTCCAGGCCTCAAACAATCCTCCCCCCTCAGCCTCCCAAAGTGCCTGGATTACAAATGGGAGCCACTGCATCTGGCCAGTATTTCCATGTTTTATTTTTCCCCCTTAACTACAGCCCTCTATACAAACACAAAAAAGGCTCTGCTGCTGCTGTTTCAAGCAGTTGTCAGTGTGAGACAATAAATAAACCAACTATGGAACCTTCAAGTAGCTTTTATTGGCATAGCCTAGGAAGAAGTGTTGTAGCCATTTCTGAGCAAAAATTTGTATCCCAGCAAGGTATTCAGTGTTATGTTTAACACACTACTGAACCAGAAAGTTTAAGTTCCTGACACAGGCGCAACCAGGTCACTAAGAGGCTCCAAAATCAATAGGTTAAGCCCTGCTGCTCTGTTAAGATCTGAAAGGCAAGACACAGTCCTGGATGTGTGCCCTTGTTAAGGGGTGACTAAAAAGGCAGGCAGCAGTATCAAGGATTTTTTTAGGTTGACTCCTGTGCACTCCCACATTGCAAGGATGAGTTTCAGCAGCAGCACTCAAGTCTCCTCTTCCTTCTGTATCTGCCTAAGCAATCTCTGCTTAGGACAAGTGTGGTTGGTCATAGGACATGATCATCAGGATGGTAGAGTTCACTCATCAGACGGTAGATGTAGGAAGGTGCATTCCCACCGATGTTGGAAATAAAGAGGGTAATGAGCTCTGGGGGGACGTAGTCAAACACAGGGCAATGCACGCTGACCTTCTCCAGAATGTCCCCTGAAAGGCAAGCACACATGCTAAAGGTAAAACTGAGGCTCCCTCTCTCATAATTAAGTAGCATATAGATTCCAGGATGGAGAATGCAGGCATATTAGCTCCCCAAGGATGGGAAGCTATGGAAAAATGTGAACCAGAAGAGGTGACTTCAGATCATGACACTCCCTGCTTACACCTCCCCCATGCCTCTGCACAGCCCTTAGAATAAAATTCAAACTCAGGATTGAAGTTTAAGATCTGGGCCCTCCCTACCACACCACACGAGTTATAAATTGGACCACTCGCCCCCTTACTCATTACTATCTAGCCGTGTATGGCCATCTTGTTCTAACAGGCCAAGCCCCTGCACCAGCGCATGGAAAACTTTCCCTGATCTTCATATAGTAGACTTTGTTCATTCAGGACTCAGCTGAAATGTCATGTCATTAAGACTCTTCCTCAATGTCAGTTAGGCCCCTAGCCACTTTCTATCACACCACCCTTGCTTGATTTCTTCCTCATGACCTGATACTTTCTCATGTCTTCCACAATAGAATGTAAGTTCTGTGGGAAGAGGGTTTTATCTCTTTCATTCATTGTTATATCCTCAGTGCCTAGTAGAGTGCAGGATACATTGTAGGTGCTCGATAACTATTTCTTGAAGAATAAATGTTTATATAAAGGGATGAAGTCATTCAACTTCCAAGAAGAACTAGTACCGCAACTACTATGCCTTACTCTCAGCGGGTGTGTAAGGCCACCTTAGCTAAGGCTGCAGGCATAATGAGCTGAGCTGCTGCCTTTAGAAGAAGCCAGAGAAAAGAACCGCAGCACATGAGACTATCCAGGCTACAGGTGGGTTTTCCAAGTAGGAACATTTCACAGCCTGCTTCCTTTGGCAGTCAATCCACCAAAAGAACTCCCAATAGCAACTGAAAACAAGTTCATTTTCCCAAGTGATTGTTGTCTGTATCTCAAACAACATGCAAAGCCAAACACAGACAATGCTAGATGATCCAACCCCCACCATAGCCCCAACAGATCTAAAATATATTTGTCTCAACAAATTAACATGGACTTGATTAGGTCCTCAAGCACTTTGAGTTGCTAAAGAAAACAGTCCCCACAAGAAGTGTGATTAAAAAACAACCTGACAGTATTCAGGTCTACTGACCACCAAAACAAAAAGACCACAACACTCACATGCACAAACCCTGAACACACATAACACACACGCAAGCACATATGCATGCAGAGCTTCTGTACCTTCTGTGAAAGGCAGGACTTCTTCAGGAGCCACAAACTTATGAAATGAGTCTTCTTCATTGGGGAACTAGAAAGGAAAACATTTTTAGAACTAGAGACCCAGCAATTCTACTCCTAGAAATGTACCTGGAGAAATGAAAACACCTGTCCACACAGAAAACTTATACACAGATGCTTACAGCAGCATTAGTAACAAAAGCCAAAAGGTGGAACCAGCCCAAATGCCCATCAGCAGATGAATGGATTAATAAATTGTGGTATGTTCATATAATGGAATATTCAGCCTCGAAAGGAAATTCTGACATAAAAAGGATGAATTTTGAAAACATTGTGCTAAGTGACAAAAGTCAGGCACAACATGTCACATATGATTCCTTTTATACAAAATGGGCAAACCTATAGAGACAGGAGCAGATTAGAGGAGATGGGGAAAAGGAGAAAAAGGGAGAGATTACTTAATGGGTACAGGGTGTTTTTCTAGAGTGGAGAAAGAGTTTTGAAACTAGACGGTGGTGGTTGTACAATGCTATGAATGTACTAGATACCACTAAATTGTATACTTTAAAATGGTTAATTGTATGTTATATGAATTTTACCTCAATTTAAAAAATAGAGACCTAAAATAGTTGATATTTTCAAAGCAAACAGCTTCTATCACTGATGAAATGGCCCTTCACTTAGTCCCTGCTTCTATTCAGGTTACAAAGGACAGGCCTTGGAACAATAACCAAACTGATTGTATGTATGATCCTAGTTTCAACCTGCTTGGCATTTTCAGAAATGGTCAGGTGACAGGAATGGTGGCAATTATAAGCAAAGGGCCTTTTCCAACTACATACTGTCCTTACAATCTTAAGGGTATAATCCATTGAGTAAATGCAGATCAATGGAGGCCCTGGAGTGAGTTAGTTGAAGCCCCAGAGTTCAAGCCTACCCTTTGGCTTCCTCCTTTCTGCTGGCTTCTAGCTGGAGACAGACAGACATACCTGTGGGGAAAGTTTGAACATAGGTGCACAGACGATGAGTGGGGTGGAATGGTGTTTTGCTGCCAGTGCCAGAGTGTGAGTTCCTGTCACAGCTCTCAGGGCCCCATTGGCCAGGATGGTCTTTGTGCCAATGATCACCTTTGGAACAAGAAGAAAAGTGTGAGCCATCCTGGGGTGGAGCCTTAAAAGGGCCATTGGCCACAAAAAACTGAATGCCCAGGCCTCAGAACTGGCATCGTGAGGGGTCACAGACTGGTAGAGGGGAAGGGATCCTTGGCTCAGTACAAGTTCTAGCTTAAAAGTGGGTTTCCAAGGAAAGAGTGGATGTAAAATGGAACAAGAAACTGCAAAACCTACTGTTCTTAGTCCCGTATTTTCTGGAAATTGAGATGCCGCACCTTCTGAGAAGCCAGGAACCTTTTCATTCACTATCTACAGCTGCCAAGCTCTTTGAGCATAAGGCAGGAGCCCTGTAGCCGATCACTAGCAACTGACACTCTTGCCTTAGTGCTATTTAATACTTCATTCTTTTCAGTGCTTCAACCAAATTTAGAGGCTACTCCAAGAGAGGAACAATGATGCAGAAAAAGGGAAAAGAAATTCAGTTAAAAAAGGCCCAAGTATGTACTTTGAAAGGTGCTAGAAATTTTTCTCTCTCACCATGGGTATTACAGAAGGAGATAAAAATCAATATTTTAGAAACATAATCTTCATGAATTCAATGTAACTCCAAATATACTCACCTTGTTGACTCTTGACATAACAGCAAAAATGGCAGCATCAGTCATGACAGTTGTCTCAATACCTGCTTTGGACAAATTGACAGCCATTTCATGACCCTGCAATGGAAGAGAAAGGCCGATTCTAAGAGAAAGAGTGAGAAATAATGAAAAGTGCCCTCAAATGTAACTGGGTCTGGAGAACTGTGTGATATGGGCATATCCAGCACTTAATATCCAACAGATAACTCATTTTTTGGACTACCATAGCTCTGGTAAACTGTAGGGAAGCCCAAGGGAAGCTAATAAATGTAATACTCCACAGCAGCACTAGAGCGGCCACAAAACTGGAAATACAAGATGCTTGTATAATAGAATCAAGATTGCTGACAAGATAGCTCCTGGCTCTTTATTCTACACATCCTGCATCCTTAAATATTTCCTTTTTGAGACCAATTATTTACTTAGGATTGAGTGAGGTCACACCAAGCATCAGTCATCCCCAAGGTAATTTATCCTGTTTTGATTCCTAAACGAACCAACTTATCTTTCCTTGGACTCACCAGTTCATCTACTTTTATTTTATTTTATTTTTGAGACAGAGTCTAGCTCTGTCACCCAGCCTGGAGTGCAGCAGCATGATCTTGGCTCACTGCAACCTCTGCCTTCCAGGTTCAATTCTCCTGCCTCAACCTTCCGAGTAGCTGGGATTACAGGCATGTGCCAGCACACCAGGCTAATTTTTTTTTTTTTTTTTAAACGGAGTCTCCCTCTGTCTCCAGGCTGGAGTGCAGTGGCGCAATCTCGGCTCACTACAACCTCTGCCTCCTGGGTTCAAGGGATTCTCCTGCCTCAGCCTCCCGAGTAGCTGGGACTACAGGTGTGCACCACCACACCCAGCTAATTTTTGTATTTTAGTAGAGACCAGGTCTCACCATGTTGGCCGGGATGGTCTCAATCTCTTGACCTTGTGATCCACCCACCTTGGCCTCCCAAAGTGCTGGGATTACGGGTGTGAGCAACCGTGCCTGGCCTAATTTTTGTATTTTTAGTAGAGATGGGGTTTCATCATGTTGGCCAGATTGGTCTCAAACTCCTGACCTCAGGTAATCTGCCAGCCTCAGCCTCTCAAAGTGCCGGGATTACAGGCATGAGCCACTGTGCCCAGCCCCAACTTTCTTAAACCACTCTTTAAGAATGTTCACAGGATGAACAACTTGAAAATTCCCTTAATGTTTTACTTTTATCTTCTCAATGTCTCAAAGTCTTGCTTATCAATTCAAGCCTGGAATGGCCCTACCCATCCCTTGTTTATTTCTTCTTCGTTTTTCATTTTTCATAGCAACTCCAGCAGTCTTCTTACCTGGCAGAAAGGAGCACACTCTGCTACAATGACATGGAATTTCCTCTTTCGGGCAGCCTCTTTGAGGAAGGCCTCTACAGTTCGGGAGAAGCCAATGGTCATAATCACCTCGTTGGAGTGAATGTGCTCCAGAGCCTGGGCTGCGATGTTTTCCATTGTCCCTTCTGTAAGAACAGTTTTGCAAGGAAAATATGAAACTGCTCGCTATATCACAAACACATAACGAGTGTACGGAAAAAGATGTCTGCCCTTCACATGCACTGCCCATCTAGCAGACCCTGGTACCACAGGATTAATGTGCCTAAAGTGAAATGTCACAATGTTGCCCAGGCTGATGTTGAACTCCTGGTCTCCAGCAATCCACTCACCTTGGCCTCCCAAAGTTCTGGGATTACAGGTGTGAGCCACTGTGCCCAGCTGTCACAATTTCTTTCTTTCTTTCTTTCTTTTTTTGAGACAAAGTCTCACTCTGTGGCCCAGGCTGAAGTGCAGTGGCATGATCTCAGCTCACTGTAACTTCCACCTTCCAGGTCCAAGCGATTCTCATGCCTCAGCCTCCCGAGTAGCTAGGATTACAGGCATGCGCCATCACGCCCAGCTAATTTTTGTATTTTTAGTAGAGATGGGGTTTCACCATGTTGGAACTCCTGACCTCAAGTGATCCTCCTGCCTCCGCCACCCAAAGTGCTGGGATTACAGGTGAGAGCCACTGGGCCCAGCCCACAATTTGTTAGAAGCACCACTCCTCAGGGATTTTCTGCCTGCCCTCTTCCAGAAGTGCCCCTACCTATCAGCCACCTCTCTGTCACTACACAGCTCATGACAAGTGATTCTGAAGACAATGAATTCAGCCAAGGAATGGCAATCTGGAAAATCCTAAAGTGCTGAGAATCGGGTAAACAGAGCTTCTGCCTAAAAGAACTCTTCCTCCAAAAGGTGGCCACAACACTTCCACATGAGAGAATGGCCAGAGAAGAAAAATGGGGGAGGAATTTGGGAGCAGCTTCTTCATACTCTGATTATAAAAATGAGTATCTGCAGGTCACTTGGGCCACAATGACAAGGAAGATGGAGGTATATATTGTAGTGTGTATAAAAATTCAGAGATAGTGAAAGAGGTCTATCGACCTTGGTTCTCTAGGGAGTTCATTTTCTTTACAATGAACATAAAGCTCTGTCATAATAGAGTCTCTGCCACTTCACAGATTTGCAGTCTATCAAGAGTTGGTCTGTAAGGAAAAGTAGAGAGGGTTACTTTCGTCCTATCACCTGTTCCAACATTTCCTTATCAGTAAGGAGGACAAACTTCTGAGAACCAGAAGACTGATGATCTCCCATCTCTGCTAATGAACAACCTTCAGGGGCTTCTGTTCCCTTATTTGCCTGTGACCAGTCCCATCTTCGCAGCGGTCAGGCCTCTTACCCAGCTCCACTAGCAGCTCATTAATTGCCTCAATGATGTTGGACTGGAGTTGGGCATAATGGAAGCTGAAATCCTCGTTCAGGCCTCCGGAGGTCAACAGTTTGTGTAGGGACTCCTGCTGATCACTCTCATCGCTGCGTCCATGGAGTCTATGGAGGCAACAAGACCCAAAGAGAGAGGTGGGGACAAGGAGTGGTAAGGCAGGTAACAAGGGTTGCTCAGCTCCAATAAAGTCTCCGAGCAGGGAGAGGGGCCCGTGCAAGGTGTCACTGGATCCAACCTGGGGCCCAGGACGTAAGCCTAACCTGCCATACTCCTCCCGGATAATCTTGAGCACTCTCCGCACCATGTTGCCCACAGTGGTCTCGGAGGGCTGAGCAGCCGTCATCCTCCTGCCCTCTCTGCGGATCAGCTCCATCAGCTCCCCTACAGTCCAAAAGAGAGAGGATAAGAGCAGCCAACGCGAAGTGAGGCCTCGGAAACTTTCAGCCTTCGGATCGCGAACAGACAGGTGCCGGGTTCGCCAGCGGAGGCAGGCGGGCCTCACCCGCGTTGTTCCAGCGGTGGTCCGTGATGATCTGGCGCAGCAGCCCCAGGGTATCCCGAGCCATTTCCTCTGAGCTGCGGGGCCCACCACCCCGCTTCAGGATCTCCACGAAGCTCTCGATCCTCTCTGACAACTCTGAGCTCTTCGCTGCGGCTCCAGGCATCTCTAAGGTAGCTGCCTTCCGCCTTCAGCGGCGGAATCCACACCTGCCAGACCACACAGTTTACACTTCCGGGGCCGGCGAGGTCGGCTTCCGCTGTGAGGGGAGGGGGGAAACCTCAGGTTTGAGAAGAGGCAGGCCACGCCTCTAGTTGCCGCTCTCCCGCCCCCTTCCTCTGTCTGAGCCAATCAGAGACGTGGGACTCGGGTCACTCAGTTCCAACCGGGCGTCCCCGCGCCTCCGGGGCTGGAGGACCGGAAGCGGCCTTTTTTGGCTCAGCCGAAGGTGAGCAGAAGTAACCCATCCGGCCTATAGAGGGTGGCTGGTCCCGTTGCTATGGAAGCAACACGTCTCTAGGCGCCCCCCGACCACGATTTAAGGCTACACTGAAGAAGCTGCGGCTCTCCTTCCTGGCTTCCCAGCTCGGGGACCGCCTGGTGCCCTGACACTGACGCTCTGAATGCGTGTCCAAGGTCGGTTGCCCCTTGGGCAGACGCCTCATTTTTGTTCTGTTACATTACTTGGTACTGTTTGCGCCTGTGTCTAGTAGGTTCACGTCTCTGAAAACAAGGACCATATCTTTTGTTGCTTTTGTATTCTTAAGGCCTAACATGTCTAATAGAAGACGGCAGAATTAGAGATGAGGAAGACTACCAACCATTAAGGAGATTCAAAGTGGGAGCCAATGCAGAAGCAAAGATGAAATCCTCCGATTTGGACAGAGTTGTCTTCCTACAGAGAGGCCAGCGAGTATAACATAATACCAAGAGTTACCATTCACCTAAAGCTTACTGGATGTTAGGCACTATGTGAATTGTCTCAGTTAATAAAGTCTGAAATAGGTCCTCTTATCCCCATTTTACAGATTGGAAAACAGACCCACAGAATTTAAGCAGGTAATAAAGGGATGAGTTCATACTTAAATCCAGGACTATATGAACCCAAAGTCTGTGTGTAATAGAAATCTCTTATTTCCTTAAGATAAGTTCTTCAAAGTGGAATCCTTAGGCAAGCACATTTTAAAGACTTTCGTTACAATTGACAAATTGCCCTCCAAAAAGATTATGTCAATACCAAAGTTAGCCAAAGGCAGTACAAAGAAAAGAAAATTACAGATCAGTATCTGTCATGAACATAGAGGCAAAAATTTGCAATAAATTACTAGCACATCAAATCCTGCAATACATAAAAAAAAGAAAAAAGAATAATATGTAATTACAAAGTAAAACTTAAACCTGGAATGCAAAGCTGGTTAAACACTTTAAAAAAATATAATATACCATATTAACAATCTAAGAAGTAAAACCACATGATCCTGTCGATTGATGCAGGAAGAAGCATTTAACGAAACTGAATATTCATGATAAAAACTCTCAGAAAACTAGAACAAAAAGCAACTTCTTGAACTTGATAAAGGGTATCTACAAAATCCTACACCTAAAAATATTTCATAGTAAAAGATTGCTTTCTCCCTAAGATCAGCACAGGCGAGGATGTCTACTTTCACCACTCCTATTTAACATCATATGTGAAGTCCTAACCCTTGCAATAAGTCAAGAAAAAGAAAAAGCATAACAGAATGGAAAGAAAGAAATTGTCCCTGTTCACAGAAGACATGATAGTCTACACAGAAAATCCCAGAGTCAACAGCAACAAAAACAAAACCACCTGGAACTAATACGTTTAGCAGGGATACAAAAATTATATTTCTGTGTACTAGCAATGAACGTCAGAAATCGAAGTTGAAAATATAGTTGCTCTAAGAAGCCATAAACTCTTTGTTAGTTTTTCTGTTAGTTTTTATTTATTTGTTTGTTTATTTTGAGACAGGGTCTCACTCTGTTGTCCAGGCTGGAGTGCCGTGGTATGCTTACTGCCTACTGCAGCCTCAGCCTCCCCAGGCTCAAGCAATCCTCTCACCTCAGCCTCTTGAGTAGCTGGGACTATAGGCACACACCACCATGCCTGGCTAATTGTGTGTTAATTTTTAAATGCCTTTAAAATTGTATCAATTTACATGCTGGTTAGCATTTACCATATTATAGCCAATTTTGGATATTGTCATTTTTAAAAATATATATCAAGTCATTTTAAAAAATAAGATATATAGGCCAGGTATAGAGGCTCATACCTGTAATCCTGGCACTTTGGGAGGCTGAGGGGCAGATCACCTGAAGGTCAAGAGTTTGAGACCAGCCTGGCCAACATGACGAAACCCTGTGTCTACTAATACAAAAATTAGCTGGGCGTGGTGACACATGCCTATAGTCCCAGCTACTTGGGAGGCCAACACAGGAGAATCGCCTGAACCTGGGAGGTGGAGGTTGCAGTGAGCTGAGATCACACCACTGCACTCTAGCCTAGGTGACAGAGCGAGACTTTGTCTAAAAAAAAAAAAAGTATATATTATTTTATATATACTGAAGAATGTATATGTGTGTGTATACAAGTTATAAAGCATGATGACAAAATGAACAAGTTGAGGAATGTGAACCAATTACTCACTTTGAAACTAAAATATTCAAATTAGTAGAGATAGAAAGCAGAGTTGTATTGGTCGGACACAGTAGCTCACACTTGAATCCCAGCACTTTGGGAGGCCAGTGTGGGAGGATGGCTTGGGCCCAAGAGTTGTGAGACGAGCCTTGACAACATCGAGACCCCATCTGTACAAAAAATTCAAAAAATAACGAGGTGTGGTGATGCACTCATGTACTCCCAAGTAGTTTGGGAGGCTGATGGGGGAGGATCTCTTGAGCCTGGGAGGTTGAGGCTATAGTGAGCTATGTATGATCCTGCAGTGAGCTATGATCCTGCCACTGCACCCCAGCTTGGGCTCCGGGCAAGACCCTGTCTCAAAAAAGAAAAAGAAAAGAAAGTAGAACTGTGGTTGCCAGGGTCTGAGGGGAGGGTGAGAGTTACTGTTTAATGGCCACAGAGTTTTACTTTTGCAAGTTGAAAAGAGCTCTAGAGCTAGATGGTGGATAATGATTGTGCCTTTATATTGCACAACAATGTGAATGTACTTCATGCCAGTTTTCACTAAACTGTACACTTAAGAAGAGTTAAGGCCAGGTGTGGTGGCTTACGCCTATAATCCTAGCACTTTGGGAGGCCAAGGTGGGTGGGTCACAAGGCCAGGATTTTGAGACCAGCCTGGCCAGCATGGTGAAACCCGTCTCTGCTAAAAATACAAAAATTAGATGGGCGTGGTGGCACATGCCTGTAGTCCCAGCTACTCAGGAGGCTGAGGTAGGAGAATCGCTTGAACCCAGGAGGCGGAGGTTGCAGTGAGCCGAGATCGCGCCACTACACTCCAGCCTGGGCAACAGAGCAAGACTCCGTCTAAAAAAAAAAGGGTAAAGATGATAAAATTTATGTTTAGTGTTATTTTACAATTAAGGAAATATGTGGTATATTTCACTTTTTTCTGCTCAATATGACATTCATAAAATTTACCCATGTTGTTACATGTACCTGTAATTCTCTTATTTGCACTGGTGAACTTGTACTGGTGAGAACTTGTAGTTCTCATATTTGCACTAATATTTCATGTGACTATAGCATAATTTATGTATTTCTTTTTTTCAACAGACATTTGGGTTGTTTCCAATCTTTTTAGGGGGAGTGGGTGAATATAAACTATAAATAGTCCTGTGTATGTCTTGGCACTTACATAAGTGGAATAGCTGGATCATAGGCTATATGTATATTCAACTTTACAAATAGATCTAGTTGTACAAAGTGGTTCACTTAATTTATGCTCCCTCCAGCAATATTTAAAGAGTTTCAGCAGATCCACATCCTTACCGACAAGTGATATTATCAAAATATCTTCTTATTTGGGAATCAGCTAGGTATAAAAGGATATTTTATTATGGTCTTAATTTGCATTTTCCTGATTACTGTGTATTTTTTTCATGTGTTTCTTGGCCATGAGCTTTTTGTGAATTGTCTATTTGTGCCCTTTACCTACGGTTTTTGGCTTAAAAAATATTTCCAAATAGATTTGTAGGAGTTCTTTATATATTCTTGATACAATCTTTTTTCAGTTATTTATTGTTGAAATAAGTATCTTCTCCCAATTATGGCTTGTCTTCTTTACTTTGAGATGTCTTTGAACAGAGTTCTTGATTTTAATGTGTTCAAAGGTATCAGCCTTGTCTTTTATACTTAATGCCTTTTCTGTCTTATTTCAGAAATACAGCCAAGCACAGTGGATTTGCCAGGTGTTGAGATTACATACCTATAATCCCAACAATTTGGGAGGCCAAGGTAGGAGGATCACTTGAAGTGAGGAGTTCTAGACCAGTCTGGGAAAAATAACAAGACCCTATCTCTACAAGGAATTTTAAAAATTAGCCAAGTGTGGTGGCATGTGCCTATAGTGCCAGCTACTTGGGAGGCTGAGGTAAGAGATTTGCTTCAGCCTAGGAGTTTGAAGTTGCAGTGAGCTGTGATAGCACCACTGCACTCCAGCCTAAGTGACAGAGTGAGACTTCAACTCAAAAAAATTCAAAAAAAAAAAAAAAATCCATCCAGGTGCAGTGGCTCACATCTGTAATCCTTGTACTTTGGGAGGCCAAGGCAGGAGGATCGCGTGAGCTCTGACGCTTGAGACCAGCCTGGGTAACAGAGCAAGACCTTGTCTCTAAAAAAAAAAATTTTTTTTTTAATTATCTAGGAATGGTGGCTTACACCTGTGGTCCCAGCTACTTGGGAGGCTGAAGTGGGAGGATCTCTTGAGCCTGGGAGGTCATGGCTGCAGTAAGCCATGATCATACAACTATACTCCAGCCTGGGCTGCAGAGTGAGTCCCTGTCTGGAAAAAAAAAACCAAAAAACAAGAAATTCTTCCCTAATCCACAATTATAAATATAAT
>NW_016107369.1:4198205-4215732 GCF_001604975.1 Cebus imitator
AAGAGTTATTTAACTAGCTTTGGACCTTTGCATTTTTATTATATATTTTATTTTGTATTATTTATTTGTTTATTTATTGAGACAAAGTCTTTCTCTGTCACCAGGCTGGAGTGCAGTGGTGCGATCTTGGCTCACTGCAACCTCCAGCTCCCTGGTTCAAGCAATTCTCCTGCCTCAGCCTCTGGAATAGCTGGGATTACAGGAATGAGCTATTATGCCCAGCTAATTATTGTATTTTTAGTAGAGATGGGGTTTCACCATGTTGGCCATGATGATCTCAATCCCCTGACCTCGTGATCTGGCCACCTTGGCCTCCCAAAGTGCTGGGATTACAGGTGTGAGCCACCACACCAGGCCTATTTATTATTATTATTATTTATTTGAGATGGAGTCTCACTGTGTCACCCAGGCTGGAGTGCAGTGGGACAATCTCAGTGTGATCTACTCACCTCAGCCTCTCAAAGTGCTGGGACTATAGGCGTGAGCCACCATGCCCAGCCAATATTTTATTTTATTTTCTAGTGACAGGGTCTCATTCTGTTGCTCAAGCTGGAATGCAGTGGTGCAATCTTGGCTCACTGCAGCTTTGACCTCGTGGGATCAAGCAATCCTCCTGCCTTAGCCTCCCACATAGCTGGGACTCTAGGTGTGCCACCATACCCAGCTAATTTTTTTTATTTTTTGTAGAGACAGGGTTTCACTCTGTTTCCCAGGCTGGTCTTGAACTCCTGGCCTCAAGCGATCCTGCCTCACCCTCCCAAAGTACTTGGATTACAGGCATGGCCACTGGCTCAGCCATTTCCATATATATTTTAAAAACAACATTGCTAAAAGATATTTAAATTAAAAACTTTATTGAGATTTTGGTTGGAATTGCTTTAACTCTATGTATCAATTTTAAGAGAATTGACAACTTTAAGATAATAAGATACCAAGTCTTTCCGTGAACATGGTATGTATTTCCATTTATTTAGGATTTTACCATCTTTCAGTACAATTTTATAATTTTCTCCATGTAGGCTTTGTACATCTCATGTAAGACCTATTACTGGCCACCTTCTATGTTTGTTGCTGTTGTAGATGATTATTTTTGTTTTGTTTTGTTTTGTTTTTGTTTTCTATTTTTAGTAGAGACAGGGTTTCACCATGTTAGCCAGGCTGGTCTCAATCTCCTGACCTCATGATCCACCCACCTCAGCCTCCCAAAGTGCTGGGATTACAGGTGTGAGCCACTGTGCCTGGCAATTTTCATTCTTTTTCATCATTACCAACTTGAAAGTGAAAGCACAACTCCTTTTAATTTTCATTATTTGCTTATTAGTCAAGAGGAACATTTTTTATATATTTATTGACCATTTGCGTTTCTTCTCTTATGAATTTCTGGTCATATGGTTTGCCCCTTTTTCTAATGCAATGTGTGGCAGATATTTTGGTCATCCACCCAATATTCATTTCTTTCTTCTTCCTTATTAACAAAACTGATTTTGTTTGGTTTATGTCTATAGATAAAGTGGCTGTAACTAATGGGTAAATCCAAATTGGTCTAAACCAATCATGCTAATTCCATTCTCCTGTTTTTACAAGTTGGTGTAGGGTAAACTATTTTCTAGCCAGGAGGATATGAAAGAGGTCTGTTTGGGATTTCCTGGAAAGGGTTCCCTGCTCTTAAGAAGGAAGTAGAAAAGATTACTTAGTCTCTTCTGTGGCTAGTCTTTTTGAATATGATGCCTGGACATACTGCAGCTATCTTGTGACCTGAGGTCTCAAGACTTGGGAATAAAGTTAACATGCTGAGGAAGGGAGAACAGAAAAACAGAAAGAAGCTGGGTGTGGTGGTTCACACATGTAATCTTAGCACTTTGGGAGGCTGAGGTGGGAGGATCACTTGAGGCTAGGAGTTTGAGACCAGCCTGGGCAACACAGTGAGACCCTCTTTCCCCCTTACAAAAAAAGGAAGAAAAGAAAAACAGAAAGGACCTAGGCTCTTGACAATATCAACACTTAATGAGTATTTTATATATATTAACTCTTTTCATTCTTACAGCAACCTTGAGATAGGTGCTATTAATGTAACCACTTTCAAAACGGAAACCTGAGGCAAAAATAGGGTAACTTGCTCAATATTACACACCTAGTAAGTGGAAGAACTGGAATGCAAACACAACAGTCTAGCTTCAGAGCCTGCACTGTTAGTCTATGGGCTGTGGTATCTTTTATTAAAATTGTATAAAATCAACATATCCAGAAGTTGCCCTGCCTTTAGATGTATTATATAAAATGATACATTTCTCTATTGTTTATATAATTTTGAATGGAGTTCTCTATCACTTGCAGCCCAAAGCAACTTGATTTGTGTTGCAGTATTAGTATTTTTAGAAATTTTGTCCCAATTCTCATATATTCCTGTGACAGTGCAAATTAAAGCACCTTTTATTAGCACCTTTTAGTAGCTGTTTTAGTTGGGGAAACAGCAAAAGATTTTACAGTGTTCATTTATACCCCTTGAGCCAGCATATCCATGTTTAGAATGCATTCTAAGGAAATAATCAGAAATAGGCCTACAGTTATCCACAATAATATTTTTCTTTTTCTTTTTCTTTTTTTTGAGACAGAGTCTCACTCTGTCGCCCAGGCTGGGCATGATCTTGGCTCACTGCAACCTCCACCTGCTGGGTTCAAGTAATTCTCCTGCCTCAGCCTCCTGACCAGCTAAGATTACAGGCCTGTGTCACCACGCCTGGCTAATTTTTGTATTTTTAGTAGTGATAGGGTTTCACCATGTTGGCCAGACTGGTCTCGAACTCCTGACCTCAAATGATCCACCTGCCTTGGCCTCCTAAAGTGCTGGGATTACAGATGTGAACTACCACACCTGGCTCACAATAATATTTTTCAGTTTATTATTTCTAACACAAAAATCAGAAACCAAAAATTAAAAACTAGGAGATTGGTCTAGAACATTATAGTCCAAAAAGTACTTTAAACCTGGCTGTTACCATGCTTGCGATCTATATTACCTTGATATAAAGTAATCTTATTAAAATTTGAAGCTGAAATTATACTAGCTTTATTCTTCTCTTGTGCGTTAAACTTGGAAGATGAGCTACTTTTTTTTTTTTTTTTTTTTTTTTTTTGTGAATTTCTCTTTTTTTTTTTTTTTTTTTTTTTTTTTTTTGTATTTTTAGTGTAGATGGGGTTTCACCATGTTGGCCAGGCTGGTCTTGGACGTCTGACCACGTGATCCACCCACCTTGGCCTCCCAAAGTGCGGGGATTACAGGTGTGAGCCATCACGTCCAGCTGAGCTACTTTCTGTTGAAGGTAATTCTTGTTTTTGAGACTGGAAAGCTGAAAGGCACCTGAGGTGCTTTATAGTTTCCATGTGTCTTTGCGATTCTTCAAAACTGAAATGGAAATTATGATTGTGTATTTGTTATAATTATTTTCAACATAAGCAAACCAAAGAACGTTATAGTACAGTCATACAACGGAATGTCGATTTTGGGGATTTCGATATGGTAAATGCTTAGCAAAGGAGAACTGTTGATAACATATTGTCGGGTTTAAAAGGCAGATTGCACACAATCACTCTTGAAAATCATTGGGTAGTTCCTTTCAAAACTAACAATGAAGTTGTAATACAAACCAGCAATTGCATTTTTGGTCATTTATCCCAGAGAAATGAAGAACATCCACATAGGAACTTGTACATGAATGTTCATGGCAGCTTTATTCATAATAGCCAAAAACTGGAAACTACCCAATGTCTTCCAACTGGTGAATGTTTACGCAAACTATGTCCATCCATACCATGGAATACAGCTTAGCAATAGAAAGGAGTGAAATGTTGATATATGCAACAACTTAGACTAACCTCAAGGAAATTGTGCTGAGTGAAAAAACCCATCTTAGAAGTATAGGCCGGGCATGGTGGCTCGCGCTTGTAATCACAGCACTTTGGGATGTTGAGGCAGGTGGATTACTTGAGCCCAGGAGTTCAAGACCAGCCTGGGCAATATGATGAAACCCTGTTTCTACTAAAAATATACATACAAAAAAATTAGCCAGGCGTGGTAGTGTGTGCCTGTAATCCCAGCTACTCAGGAGGGTGAGGCACAAGATGACTTGAACCCGGGAGGCAGAAGTTACAGTGAGCTGAGATTGTGCCACTGCACTCCAGCCTGGGCAACAGAGTGAGACCCTGTCTCAGGGGGAAAAAAAAAAAAGTATACATACTGCATAACTTATGTAATAATCATGAAATAATTATAGAAATACAGAATAGATTAGTGATTTCCAGGAGTTACAGATGAGTGAGGTATGTGTCTACAAAGGTGTAACACTAGGAGTCTTGTGATATTAATAGTTCAGTTGGGTTTTTTGATTGTGGTGGAGGTTATGCAAGGCTACCTGTGACAAAACTGTGCATACACACACACACACACACACACACACACACACACACACACACGGAATGCACATACGACTGGTGAAATCTGAATAAACTCTATGGATTGTACCAATGCCCTTTTCTTGGTTTTGGCATTGTATCATGGTTGTATAAAATGTTAGCATCAGAGTAGTCTGGGGGAAGGATCAAGAGAGAGAAGGGTGTACATTTCTTTGCAACCTTCTGTGAATCTACAATTATTTCAAAATAAATAAACAAAATAAAACCAGGATTTATGAAATAAAAACATCTATTTAAAATAAAACTATAAAATTATAAAGCATTACATTTGGGGGCTGGTCATTTTTTTTTAAGAGACAGAGTTACCCTGTCCCCCAGGCTGGAGTGCAGGGGTCCAATCATAGCTTACTGTAGCCTAAAACTGATCCTGCCACCTCAGCCTCCCAAGTGGTGAGGACTACAGCTACAGGTGTGGGCCACCACTTCTGGCTAATTTTTTTTTTTTGCAGATAGGATCTTGCTATGTTGCCCAGACTGATCCTGATCTCCTGGGCTCAAGTGATCCTCCCATCTTAGCCCCCCAAAGCACTGGGATTATAAGCATGAACCACTGTGCCAAGCAAATTTTTAAATAACTCTAGCTGTAATTGTTAAATGACACAATGCTAAAATAGATAATGAAAAAGGCTGTTTAAAGTCTAAATTTTCTAAAGCAGGATATAAAAATAGTATATTTGGTGGGACCTCAATTTCATCCTAAAATATATGTTATTTGTATATATTATTATATATATAAATATACACACTACACATATTCTTATACATACATATATATGTATATGGGGGGGGTGTGTGTGTGTGAGAGAAGTGTGTATAATGACAGATACCATGACATTAACAGTGACTCTCGGGCCGGGAGCGGTGGCTCAAGCCTGTAATCCCAGCACTTTGGGAGGCCGAGGCGGGTGGATCACGAGGTCAAGAGATCGAGACCATCCTGGTCAACATGGTGAAACCCCGTCTCTACTAAAACTACAAAAAATTAGCTGGGCATGGTGGCGCGTGCCTGTAGTCCCAGCTACTCAGGAGGCTGAGGCAGGAGAATTGCCTGAACCCAGGAGGCGGAGGTTGCGGTGAGCCGAGATCGCGCCATTGCACTCCAGCCTGGGTAGCAAGAGCGAAACTCCGTCTCAAAAAAAAAAAAAAAAAAACAGTGACTCTCTCTGGATAGTATGATTACACGTTTATCAGAGACAATTGCTCCCAAAGCTACTCTCCCCTCCTACAGTAATAGAGTTTTTGCTGGGCAAATAGCCACCCAGAATAAAGACTACATTTCCCAGTCTCCTTCACAGGTAGATGTGGTCACGTGACCATGTTCTTACCAATGGGAAGGTAT
Source organism: Cebus imitator (assembly GCF_001604975.1). Lineage (NCBI taxonomy): Eukaryota > Metazoa > Chordata > Mammalia > Primates > Cebidae > Cebus > Cebus imitator. The sequence goes on from NW_016107369.1 coordinate 4,204,015, forward strand.
GGAAGTATTAATATTTTGTTGCTGCTTCTGAGAACCTTCCCTAGGAGATAGCTGGGATGGGTCCTTGGCCTCTTCATCCCTTTCTCTTTCTTGCTGCATTTCTGCTCTGCCAGCTTAGATGATGAGGATACAGGTCATACTGTAGGGATGGATGACAGAGGAGTGAGCTAGAAGGAGCCTGGACACTCTAGGTCTCTGTGGAGTGGAGCTCTCATACCAGCCTGGGATATTTACATTTGGGCTTCATACAGCTGAGAGCTAAATAAACTTCGGTCTTGTTTAACTTCCACAGTTATCTTGGAGTTTCCATCACTTTCAGTCACACCCAACCCTAATAAAATGTAAGAATGATTTTTATTTTTATTTGTGTACTGTTCTGTATTTTCCAAAATTTCTATAATCAACATATGCCATTCATAATGAGAAAAGTTATTTTTAAGAAACATAAGCAATCTATCAGTCCCTTTCAGCCAGAAATATGATTATGTTGATCAAATCTTCCAGATTTTCCAGAAATGTCCCAATTCCAAACATGATGGCTGATTGTTTGCATAATTATCAAATAATGGTTTCCTGGACTTAATTTGGAGAATACGGTGATTATGATGATAATTCTCAACTGGGGCCAGGGAGGCTTACAAAAATGTTTGTGACTTTATCCTCCTGTTCTAAAGAATCTCCTTTAGGCCATAGGATCACTTCCTTTTCCTGAAGGGCTTTGACTCAGCACTTGGGCATGTGAATGCACTACTGTTTTTATCCTTCTCTGATTGTTTTGGTGGATAAGTCATGTCTCTGTGCAACCTGAGAACAAGTGCTATTGTAGTAGACACCTGTTGTTTTTGTCTACCCTGCACAAGCTTTCCGTTGGTAACTGCCCTTCCTCATCTCATGTGATTTGGGTGGAACTGTCAATCCCAGCACCTCCTCGTGCCCCAAGTGGCCTCTAACCACAGGCCTGGCCCACCACACCTGGGTCTGGTCCATCATCCAACTTCCACGCTGATTGGTCATGCAAAGCCAGTCAGTCCTTCCCTGTGATTCACTGTATGAACCTGGGAAGAAAGCAAGTTTCTGTCCTCATCTGCTGTAAAGAGGTTGGTTTTGGACTAGCAATGGCTACCTTTCCTGCCTTGTGGGGTGAGCTTGTCTAGTGTGGGAGAAAGTCAGCCAACTGCTCCAGGAGAAGCAAGTACAGCCCAGTCCTAGACAGAGAGAGAAAGAACAAATGAGCTGATGATTTGAGATGAGCTGATGTGGGCCCTTAGATCATGCCTGAAGTTAGAGCCTTTGGCTTAACTTTTTGAGTTGCTAGAGCCTTGACTAAGCTGCTTGTGTCCTCCCAGGAGCCCAAGCGTATGTTCAGTCAAGGGAGGAGTTCATTATTTGATTGTTTCTGCTAAACAAGCAGCTAATCTTGCTGTAAATATGGATTTATATATTGTAGCATCTGGCTCTGCTCTTGAGCTTCCCTGACACTTGATCATGGTCAATGGCTAGGAATTGTTTGTTTTTTATGGGTGTTTTTTTGAGAAGGAGTCTCGCTTTTGTCACCCAGGCTGGAGTAAAGTGATGCAATCTCAGCTCACTGCAACCTCCACCTCCTGGGTTCAAGTGATTCTCTTGCCTCAGCCCCTCAACTAGCTGCCATTACAGGCATGTGCCACCATGCCCAGTTAATTTTTGTATTTTTAGTAGAGATGGGGTTTCACCATGTTGGCCAGGCTTGTCTTGAACTCCTGGCCTCAGGTGATCCACTGGACTTGGCCTCCCAAAGTGCTGGTATTACAGGCTGAACCATGACGCCCAACCTACTACTGATCTTTGAAGTAGCAGGTCTGGATACCCATTACATGGGACAATTTTTAGAACTCTCCATAAAAGGTGATTCTGGTAAACCTGGTTGTAATTTCAGACTGGATAATTCAGGGAAAAATAATGTCGGCTTTTATTTTGATAACTCCTCTCTTTCAAGGAATTCCCAGCTATTGTAACTAGCTGAGAATGTCTCTTTCAAGGACTCCTTGCCTGGGGTTGCAGCCCAGTCTGGATGCCTGTGTCCTGGGTCCCAGCAGCTTCCTGCCACTCTTGGAGCAGATATGGCCCTCGGTGACCAACCTGCAGGCGGAGGCCCCCAGAGGCCCCAGAGGCCCAACCCTCCCTCCCTCCATCTGACTCCCCTCTGTCCCAGGAATAGTTTCTGTCCCTGGTTTGATGCCCATGGCCATGAATATTCTGACAGACAGTCATTGTCTAACATCAGAGGGTAGTTTGATTAATTGGTTCCTGAGCAGGGTTTTCGGGGGAGAAGGCAAAACTTCTCAAGCTGCTCTCTCCATTGCACAGAATGTTGGGGTGGGGACAACAGAGGTCAGAAAATTCTTTCCAATCTCAGGTAATTTCCCATCTTCATCTTGAGGAAGAAGAATCTTGTGGCCTGCACTGATGAAGCATCTGCATTGTGCCAGGGACTTTATATAATCACCTCGAAGGCTCCCAGGGCTCTGTAGGTAATGCTAACATCTTCCTTTTACAGCAGACGAAGCTGAGGCTCAGGTTGTGTGGCGTGCTCACACAGCTGGTGGGGACCAAGTGTAGGGTCTAACCCAGGGTGTCTGTCTCCTCTAATTCTGCCATGGCCACACCCTTCTCATTAGAATGGGAGGAATGGCCTTGAGGGGTCAGACAGGGGCCAGGCTCCCACCAGCCTCTGAAGCCTTCAGGACTCTAATGATAGAAGCTCTGCCTCCCTCTCCTTGTCCCCTGAGTATGGAGCTGACAGGTGAAACTGGCATGGGTGCCGAGAAGGCTGGGCATCAGGCTTCTGAGAGCCGAACCCCAGCCTCAATAAGATGCCTGACACACACCTGAGGGCACCGGGGAGTGCAGAGGAAGAGTCCTGCTGGGTTCTGCGCATGGGCTGCCAGTCTCTGTCCCCTAAGGGAAGAGAGTGCAGAAACTTCCCAAGGCTCATAGGCCCCAGGCTGGGGTGGACGGCTCCGCAGAGCCCGGTGGCCAGTCGCACTCCGTGGGAAAGCCTTGGCCCTGGCCCGGCCGGGAGCCACGCTGGTGCCGCCTCCTGCCCACGGCTTGGCTCAGCGGGTTCCCAAGTGGCTTTACTTCCTCCCCCCTCTTGCCCCCACCTCCCACAGTCCCCAGGGGGACAGGGAGGCCACTGGCAGAGTTGACTCTCAGTCCCCAGTCCCACAGGCCCGTGCACGCCCCCTCCCCCACACACCTCAGAGCCAGGCTTCCCCAGAAGGAGCAGGAGGGGACTCTAGCCCTCCCCAAGGAGCCCCTGCCCGAGGGCCTGCCCCAGGCCCGTTTAGGGCTGGCCGGCCCCATCCCCACTCCTGCTGTCCACTGAGGCTCCACTCTGGGCTGCAATAACAGGGCTCTGGGTATGGGCTGTTGTTTTTGCAGCTGGGATGGGGCGGAGCAGCAGCGGGAAGGCGTCTCGGCGCACTGACCGTCTGAGAAAGCCCGGAGTCCACGTTCCCACTATGGCCGGGGCAGCCCTGTCAGGCTAGTGATGGAGCTGTTGTTGGGGAGAGAGGCCCTTGGTGAGGCCCGAGTGTCGAGGGCAGGCCGAGAAAGAGGCCAGCCTGTAAAGCCAAGAGAGTTTAGGGGAGCCTGGGAGCCCCAAGCCCTGTCTGAGCCGCCCCTCTTCAGCAGACTGTGGCCTCCCTCCTTTGTAACTGCAGCTGGACCAAGCCTTGCCCCGCTCCCCCAGCCCCCGCACACATCTGGGAGACGCTGGAGAAAGCTTCCTGAAAACGAACAACAAACACAACAAAACATCTCATTTACTAGGGGGAAAACGCAAGGAACTAAAAAGAATAAAACCGAGGTCCCCCCTAGGCCCCTCACTCAAAAATATTCATTACGAACATTTTGACATATTTCCCTATAAGTTATTTTTAAAATGGTGGTACAATAGACATATCATAAAATTTACTTTTTTTTTTTTTGAGAGGGAGTGCTGGAGTGCAGTGGCACGATCTCGGCTCACTGCAATCTCTGCCTTCTCCCAGGTTCAAGCAATTCTCCTGCCTCAGCTTCCTGAGTAGCTGGGATTACAGGCGCAAGCCACCAAGCCCAGCTGATTTTTTTGGTATTTTTAGTAGAGATGGGGTTTCACCATATTGGCCAGGCTGGTCTCAAACTCCTGACCTTGTGATCTGCCCACCTCAGCCTCCCAAAGTGCTGGGATTACAGGCATGAGCCACCACACCCAGCCCTAAAACTTACCATTTTAACCATCATTATGTGTACAGTGGCATTCGGACATTCACACTGTTTTACAGCCATCAGCACCAGCCAGCTCTAGGACTTTTCATCTCCCCAAACTCTGTACCCGTGAAATACCAACTCCCACCTCCCCCCAGCCCTTGGCAACCTCCATTCTACTTCCTGTCTCTCTTCAGCAACTCTAGACGCCTCGCATAAGCAGAATCATACAGGATTTGTCCTTTTCTGCTTGGCTTCTTTCACTGAGCATATTAGTTTCAAGGTGACACATGTTTCACCATGTGTCAGAATTTCCTTCCTTTTAAAGGCTGAGTAATATTCCGTTGTGTGTCACATTTTGTTGACCCATTCATCACCTGTTTTTCCAACATGATCAATATTATACTTTTCAGGTGTTAAATATCCTGACTTTTTTTTGCTCAGATGTTGCCATGTCATTAAATTTTTTTCTAAGCATTTTTTTTTTTAAGACGGGATATCACTCTGTCATCCAAGCTGGGATGATTGTGGCACAATCACAGCTTACTGCAACCTTGACCTCCCAGGTTCAGGTGATCCTCCCACCTTAGCCTCCCAGGTAGCCGAGACTATAGGCGCATGCCACTACACCCAGATAATTTTTTTTTTTTATTTTTTGTAGAGATGGGATTTTGCCACATTGCCCAGGCTAGTCTCAGACTCCTGTACTTAAGTGATCCACCCTCTTTAGCCTCCCAAAGTTCTAGTATTACAGGTGTGAGCCACCACATCAGGCCCTAAACATGATTTTTAGTCCTGCCTTTTCATTGCTTGTAGATGGAATAGCAGAATATATTTCACCAGTCTCCTATTCTTAAATACTGAGAAACTCTCTTTGCTTGGTTTATTTGTTTGCTATTATAAATGACCGAAAGAAAAATATCTTGGTAGAAATTTTGGGGGGATCCTCTGTGGTCCTGCCTGACTTCCAGCATCTCAGGTGATTTTCCAAGGGAGAATCCCAGGAGTGGAATTGCTCATCAAAGTGATAAACACTCCTCAGTCTCTTGATAACTATCCCCCAAAACTTTCCGGAAAAATCGTGCCCATTCCTCCTCCATGAGCAGTGTAGGAAACCCAGAGCCTTTTCCTCTGTTCACTACACATTCAGCAAATTTCTGAGCACCTATGGGCCTGGCACTGAGGACCCGAGGTGCTCAGAAAAACAGGCAGGGGTTCAGCGACCCAACCATCTCCTCCCAGTGCCCCCCTGCAGCTCCCTGTCTTAAATCCTTGATGACTTGGAGCTGAGTGGCTCAGGCAAGGGCCAGCCTGGGCAAGGAAGCAGCTAGTGGGGTGGGGGTACAGCATCTCTCTCCCAGGTGTGGTCTAAGGCTGGCCTAGGTCTACTCTGCAGATTCCTTAGTGGCTGCCCAGCCAGCCCCATACAGAGGAGTAGCTGGGTAAATGACAGCTGTTGAGGGTTTCCTATAGGCCAGGCCCGCTGACTCCTTGCACATACCCTGGCTGCAGGTACCTTGATTGTCTCCATTTTGCTGACCAGGTGATCGGGTATCTTTTGGCACCGTGTTTAAGGCACACAGCTGGCGTGTAGTAGAGCTGGGGTTCATCATCAGGTCTCTCTAACTCCAGAGCTCATGCTCTAGGTGGTTGCCATGTCCTGCTGCTTCTCCCAGGGGCTCCCCTGGCATCCCAAGTCTGGGAGAATAAATGGAAGCACTGCAGGCCAGTGCCTTGCTGAGCTTTAGGCCAGAGACCTCTGGCCACAGGGAAAGAGGAGCACTCCATGCCCCAGAGGGACCTGGCTAGGGCAGGAATGGGGCAGCGAGGGCAGGGGCAGCGGGCTCCATGCTGCACAAAGAAAGCCTAATTGTGTAAAGACTGTGCTCTTTGGAAAAATAAGTATCATGAGGTTGTCTTGTTTTGGACAATCTGATGTCCCAGAGACCCAGTGCCAAAAAAAAAAAAAAAAAAAAATCTCACACACAGCTGACACGGCTGAGGAAGTGGAGCCAGCATTGCTGAAGCCTCCAGGTGAAGCTGGCCCTGTAGGGGTGGGGAATAAGAGCTCCTGCAAGCTCCCAAGCTGGAACCTGGGGCTGACGGCTCCTAGGGCTTCAGGTCTTGGGCCAGGAAATTATTCCGCATACAGATGGGAGCAGATTAGAGGAGCTCAGAACCCTGCCCCCGACCACAGCCTTGAGGGCCACGTGCAGAGGGACCTCACCACATCCAGAAGCCCGGAGATCCGCCTGAGCCCTGGGAGCAGGCAGGGAGGCAGCCAGGTTGGGGGCCGGCCAGGCCTCGGGCTGTCAGAGCACCCTACAAGGCAGGGAAGGCTGCTCAGCATGAACCCAAGTGGGGAGGGAGATCTTTTTTCCAGAACAAGACTCCCTGTGGGGCACAGGGCAGAAGTCAGTGGGCTCAAGAGTCTGGGACGTGCCTGCCTGACTCGGCTCAGGTCAAGAGGGCAGCCCACTGGCCTGGCCTCACCAGCCAAAGCCAACACAGGAAATGCCAGCCAGACCTCAACATCCGGGCACCCAATTTGCTCTGGCTGCCAGGGAGCGTCGGCCTTCCCGGGCTCAGTTGTTGGCAGTGCTGGCCAGAGAGAACCATGGCGTTAGTGCTCGCTCAGGGGATGCAGGGTCCCTGGGCCTGTCCTCATGGGCTCTCAGCCACAGGGCAGGAGGAGCTGGGCAAACACACAGGAGACCAGCAGGCAGCAGAAGGGAGCCAGGCGTTTCCCTGGACGGCGGCCACCAGGCTGTTGTTGGGATCCAGTTTCAGGCTCCTTCGAGGAGAGCTGCATGGGGTCATCCCCTCCACGACGCCCCAGGAAGGAGACTGATGAGCAGACAGTTGTTAACGCCGCGCCGCCGCCGCCACCGTGGTGATTAAGGCCGTAGTAATTGGCCTCGAAGCCAGGCAGGGGCAGCCAGGCAGGGGCTGGGCCTGACAGCCGGCAGCCACCAGGGTCTGCAGAGCAGGGGAGGGGGCCGCCCGTGCTGTAGCTGTGTGCACTGATGGGATTAGGTTGTGAATTGACACTCAATCCTCCTTAGTGATTTCCTTCCTGGGGCCCCAGCCAGGGCCAGGACTGTGGGGATGGGGGTGGATTGCAGGCAGAGAGCAGACATTAGCCTTTCCAGGCTCCTTTTAAGCTAGCCACTAGCTGGGGTGGGGGTGCAGGGTCTTCATCTGGGACTGAGCTTGGCCAAAGCCTGCTCTGCAGTCCCTCCGCAACTGCCCAGCCAGCCCCACGTGGGGGATGAGCTTTTCCAGAAGGGACCCTCTTTCCCACATTCCCACTGGTACCTGGCACTAGCCATGCCTTGCTCTGTACTCCCAACATGGAGCCTGGCACAGAATAGGTTTGCTAAGGATATTGGCGAACAGAATGGATTAATGTCCTCTTCCCCGATTGGCCTAAGTGCCTTGAGGGAGAACCTGCGTGACCCAAGGTCTGGGTGCATTTTTCCACAATCTCAGGAGTGAAGAGCTCTCCAAAGACCACCAGGTCCCTGGCCCTGCCTCTCTGAGAGCATCCCTCCAGCCCTCTCTGCTGGGCAGCTGTGCTGCACTCCTGAGTTCACCCCTGCATGTGCCCGTGTGCGTGAGCACGTGCATGCAGGCATGTACCTGGGGGCGCGTGCTTCTGTCCACCCAGGACGGACACTGGATATTTTCTTCCCCGTACATCTTCTGTGTCCTCTCACTTCCCAGGGTCCCTCCCTTGGAGGTCCTGGGCAGGAAGGAGGAAGGCTAGGTGTGTGGTGTGGAGGCCTCTGGGTCAGGACCTTTCCAGAGCTTGCCTTGTTTACACTTGCCAGACCACACTGGCCTCCTACCTGCTTGTCCCCTTGGGCTCTTCCCTGCAGGAGTGCCCTAAGCCCTCTGTGAGTAAGAGCTGGCTCTTGGTTGCTCTGGGCCGTGGCTGGAATAAGGGGCATCCCCCTCGCTGCGGCATGTGCTGGAGGCTGGGGCGCTAGAGACTGCAGCAGCCCTGGAGGCAGCGCAGGCACCCAGCTGTCAGCCTCAGTAGGCAGGGGCAGAGCCAGCCCCCACTGGTGGTGTCAAGTAAGAAATGTCCCCCAGGCCTGGGGACACATGTGCATATCTCAGGCACGTTCAGGCTGAAATGCAATCCGTCCTGCCTTCTTGCCAGGTTTGCCTTGAAAACCCCTCCACTGCCAGCTGCCCAGCTCTGCCCAGCCCAGGCCTCCAGATCCCCAGGCTCCACTGCCCAAGGAAAACCCGGGCCCTTCAGGGAGGAGAGGCACCGACTGCCGCATTCCAAGCAGACCTCACTCCCTCCCTGGCCTGCTGCTGCTTCCTTCTCCTCTCCCTCATCCCAACGCCCTCCCCCAAGGGTTTTCTAGCCCTCTGCCTGTCACATCTGCCCACTCCAGAGAAGAGACTGAAAGCTGTGGTAGGATGAGAACAAGGCCTGGCTGTGCAGCTCAGGGCAGCTGTGAAACCTCTCTGAGCCTGTTTCCTCAACTTTAAAATGGGAGTGAAGAATGTCCACACCCTAGTTTCTGGCTTTGGAAGGATATCAATGATGCATCGCTGAGCTAAAACAGCAGGACGTAATTCAGAAGGCATTGGAGATGCTCTGGAAGAAGCCAATCAATTGCAGTCAGAAGCTGCCCCCAGAGTCTGGCATGCTGAGAGCGAGACAGAGGAGTAATGGGTGTGTGTGGGGGAGAGAATTCTCACCTTTTACTAATATACCTTGAATTTTGTTTCAGCAAGTATGTACCCCTTGATTTAAAAAAAATGTAAAGATTTTCTTTTTCAGAGCTGTTGGCAGCTTTAAACGCTCATGTGTATTTGAATGACTGAAGGAGCCCAGGCGTGGATGGCTGAGACAGCTGCTCTCCTTCCCTGGAGCTGACTCAGGTCTCCTCACATGTCTACCTGCTTCCCTGAAGGGGTTAAAGCAGCAGCACTGCTGGAACTGAGAGAAGGGAGCCCAAAAGCCCCAGTGAGGCCAGAGGTCCACGAGGCTACAGTGGGGTGGCATGGGGGCGGCACCTCCACCCTGCCGCCGGGGCCCTCCTTGTCTCCTGGCTGCTGAGGCCGCCCAGCAGGCCACTAGGGCCGCCCACTCTGCCCGACTGGAGACCTGCTTCCAATTACCCATGAAATCTGAGCTGGAAGAGACCTATTAAAGCCCCATTTAGTTTGATCCCCCTGGGGGCCAGGGATCTTTTCCGGCGACATCCCCCTCCTTGTCCGACTGGGACTCCAAGCCCTTTGGATGTTATCTCCTTCTGGGTCAATATTGTGACAACTCCAGCTGTGACCCAGGCCACCCCGGAGCCAGGGCTGGTCTGAGCCTGGCCTGGCGAGGTGTGTGTGTGGGGTGGGGGAGTGGGGGTGGAAACCCAGCTCCTTCCCACCTTGGGGTTCCCGCTGCCCGCTCCCCTCCTTCGTTTTCCTTTTCTTCAGCTGCAGCAGGACCGCACCCCACGTTCCAGGCTGGTTCGCAGGTCACTCAGTAGCTCCTGGGCGTATCTGGTCATCCCCTGGGAAGCTCTTACTGGTAGGGACGGTCTTTCCCATATTCCCAGTTGTGCCTGATACAGGGTTGCATGTTTCATAACACCCCGTTACATAAGAAATAATAAATAATGGTGATTAATGACCTCCTCCTCCCGTCCCTAGGCTCGCCTGGGTCAGACCTCCCAGGGAAGGCACAGGGGCTCCTGGAGGAGGAAGGGAGGGAGCAAGGAGTGCAGGGGGCACCTGCTGTCCCTCCACAACCTCCCTGAGCACCTCTGCACGTCCTCTCCATGGGCCACTCCCTAGAGAGCAAGAGGAAGCCACCAGGAAGGGTAAGCAGAGGCCCCAAAGCCCTCCAAAGAGGGAGGCCTCAGACAGAGGGAGGCCCCAGGGCTCCTGTGACCCTGCCCACAGGGCACACCCTCTCTGCGCAGTTGGCCTTGTCTCCTTGGGACCACCCTGGTGGAGGGATGGTGCCTACCGAGGCCCCTGGCTCCTGCCTCCCTCCCTGCAGCCGCACCCGATTTGGACCTCTAAGCACCTCTCGTGGGTGGGACGGGGCTGGGCCTTTGGGGGTGGTCCTCTGAGGGAATTTGTGGCTTCTTTCCCAACTCTGGAGCAGCAGGGAGGGAGTGAGGAAGCCACTTTGGGGGCACAGCTGGGGCAGCCACTTGGAGGTGAGAGGAGGGCAGCAGGAAATGGAGGATAAGAAGGTTCTGGAGGAAGCAGAGAAGGGAAGGAGCTTGGGAGCAGCGCCCAGAATCGTGCCTGGCCAGTCCTCCCCGCCAGACTCCCCTCTGGGTCCCCTCGGAGTTGCAGAGACCCCAAGACAAAGCCAGGACTGTGTGGGGAGGGAGCACTTCTAAAGGTCATCCCGGCCAGTCTCCTGCCTCCAACCACCTCCACCCACCCCAAGGGTGGAGATGAATCCTTTTGTCTGGATCTTTGTGGACACAGATTTTGTGGCCTTTGCCACTGAAGAACTCCTTCCTTAAGTTTAGCTAAACCTTCCTTGCTGCACTTTAAACCTGTATTTCCTTGTTCCATCTAAAGTGGGTTCACACAACTGGATTCTCCTGCTGCATCAACCTGTTGCTTCGTTCAACCAAAGTTCACTCCCCAGAGGAAAGAGCACATTCCCTCTGGCATCTCCTGGGCACTCTGGCCCCACCACCATCCCTCCACCAGACAAAACTTTCGGGCCCAGAAAGGGAGCCTGTGGCCTGGGGACCAGGGCAGAGCCATTACCCTTTGCTGAGCTGTCCTGAGTCTTCCTCCTCCTGGGTACTGCTTCAGTGGGGGACAGGGTGTGCTAAGGGCTGGTGGTGGCCAAGGGCCAGGCCACCCTGGGGCCAGACCCCTGCCACTTCCAGCTGCTCCTGCTGCAGCCCGGCAACCTCACAGGAATGCTTCATTTATCTCTGTCAAAAGGCAGGAGGCAGTGTGAAGCCTTCCTCACTTCCCTGGAGGTTGAGGGTGGGGAGGTGTGGAAGGCAGACTGGCCGTGGCCTTCCCCAGTACCCCTGGGCTGGGCAGAAGGAAGCTCACCAGCACACATACACCCACATGAACAGAGAGATTCACCAGCAGGTACAAGCACACACCTGCAATGCACATCAATGCATGCACACATTTGGGTGCATATGCACAGGCTCACCTACACAAAAACGTTCACATGCATGTGTGTGCCCCCGCTTTCACATAGGCACAGGTGTGTTCATTTCTCCACATAGGTCCCATCTCCATGTTTGTGCTTGCTCATATCTTCACATGAACATCTGTTTAACCACACACAATGACACAGTCTATGAGTGTGCACACGGGGATATTAATGGAGGCTGTTAGTTACTGCTTCTTTCAAATTTGTGGAATGTATCTGGAAGCTGTTCAAAACAACAGTCTCCCTCTCTGAGCCTGTAAGTTTGTGCCTAGTGGTGGGGATGGTGGGGGTAGGGGGAGGGATGGTGGTGGGGGCGG
>NW_016107369.1:4216228-4223948 GCF_001604975.1 Cebus imitator
CAGGAGATGCCAGATGGAATGGTGCTCTTTCCTCTGGAGGGTGAACTTTGGAGGAGCGAAGCACGAGGTTAACAGGTTAATGCTGCAGGAGGATGCATTTGTGTGAACTCACTTTAGATGGAACAAGATGCCCCGTAGAGAGCAGGGCCAAGGGGAAGGAAAGGAAGAACACTGGGCCCCTAAGGGGAGTCTCTCTCATGCCCTTTGGGAGCCATTGGCCTCTCAGGATGCCAAGAGATGCCAGGCCTTGCAGAGTGGAGAGAATTCCAAGAGGTGAGCATGGTGGTTGTACATTCCAGGACAAGGGGTGGCCTGAGCAGGGAGTGGAGGGGGGAAGGTTCAGGCCAAGTTTGGCGGGAGACTAGGAGACCACTTTATTGGAGCAGAGGGTTCTCTGGCTCAGCCTAGGGGATGATGAAGCCAAAGAGTGCAAAAGGGCTTTTTGCAATGGGGCCCGGGGAACGTTTCTGAGCAGGAGACTGGAAGGATGCGAATGGCTCTTTGGGAAGCTTCATTCACTCAGTACCTCCTACATGCCTCGTGCTAAGGTAGCACAGAGGGGAGATGAAGGGTCCTGCCCGGAGCAGGTGGGAAGGTCAGGAACAGCTCCCCATTTGACATGGGCCTCAAAGGATGGATCGGAGTCATCCAGACAAGGAAGGACAGGAAGGATGACCGAAGCTGGCAGTGGAAGCTGGCAGCTGTGTGTATGTGTGCTGGGAAGGACGGCTGGGCTGTTCATTCATGTGTACCCCGCAGAGCCAAGCACAGGTTGTCCTGAGGAGCTGAACACAGTGTCTGTACCAGAACCAAGGAATCCAGGCAGCTATGACAGTCCCCAAGGACATGCAAAAAGAAGCAAGTGAACACTGCCTGATGCTACCCGGGGCCAGGCTGGCTCGAGCCCAGGGAGAAGAGGAGCTGAGTGACAGCCATCAGGGAGGATGCAAGACAGGTACCAGGGCCAGCTGACTGGCCCACCAGAGACACCCACTCAGGTCTCAGGGGCAACAGCCATTTATTTCTCCACCCAGGTAGAGAACATATTGGAGGTATGGGGAGCTACCTGGCTCTGATGCTTTGACACCTCCCATCTGTGGGAAACCCACACCAAAGACATTCCCGCCAGCCCACCCACCCTACCCCCACCATCCTGCTGTGGTCGAATGGCCAAGGGCCCAGCCCTCCAGGCTGCAGCCCCATTACGGCCCCCTCTAGCCTCTATTTCTTTAGAGTGGGAAACACCACATCCCAGCTGTCTGTCCCAAATCCACCTGGAGGCTGGCCAGCTTGGCTGAAGCCCAGCTTAGTTAGGCCAGACCCAGGAGACACTGCCGGGAACAGGCAAGGACTGGAAGGAAGCAGCTGGGCCAGACACAGACCCCTATCTGGGGCTTACCCAATAGGGTTCCTCCTGGCACACCCATGGGCTTGCCCATTGCCATGTGCTTCTGAGCCCCTAGTCCCTTGGGCTGTGGGCTCTAGGTCTTTCCCTGCAGCCCTGAAGAGATACAGGTTGCCATGACAACTGCACTCCACACTGATGGCGAAAGGCTTGGGGAGGCCTGGCCTTGGGCCCCACTTGGGACAGAAGGGAATCTGGTTGAGAACCCGGAGTCCTGTCTTGCAGACTTGAAAGCTTGTTAACAGGCTTACACAGAGACCCTCACCCTGAGAACAACTCCCTCCTTCCTCCTTGCCCTCCCACCTCCTGCAGCTAACAGCTTTCATCAGCACCAGCAGCTGCTACAGGCTCAGGGGCAGCCTGGGGCCGCCGCCACAACGGTGGGAGGTGGAAGGAGGCCAGGCGCGTGGGGCCCAGGGCCGTCCCACCCTCCCTGTTCTGGGCAGCAGGCACTGCTCATCCTCCAGACCCCAGTCCCACGGGCCTCCAGCTCCTGAACAGGCTCCTCTCTCCCTTCCCCTCGGCTTCATCCTTTACCCACGCCGCTCCCGGCTGGGAGACACTTTTCTGTTTCCCATGGCAACTAGGGGCCACAATTAGAGGCACCTCCAGAAATGTTTGCCACGTTCCATGCAAATTCCCTCTTTTCCCCTTTTGCCTGCTAAAAAGAAGAGCCAGAGAAACCCAGGGTCAGGGGTCAAAGAGCAGGACAGGGACAACCAGAGGAGGAGCAAGACAACCACCTGAGAGACAGTCCCCAAAGACCACCTGGTCAGAGGGCAGGAGACACAGGAGAGGACTGGAGACAGAGGCCCAGGGTTGGGCGACACACAGTGGGGGGAAACCTGGAAACAGGTGGCCAGTGCCAAGATAATCTAATGAGGGCAGCGGGCTGGCCCCTTCCCCTTCCTCACTGCCACTCTTGGCCAGGCCCGGGGCTCTTGAAGGTCACGTGCTCGTGTAGGAGGCAGTTAAGGGTGTGAGCTTTGGGGCCGGACACTGAGGTCTGCTCCTGACAGGCTGTGCGCTGCCCCCTCCCTATGCCCGGCTTTCTTCATCTGGAAAGGGGGCTCCTATTACAACCACTCTTCTGGTGAGGCTTCAATAACTGAACACATACGAAGTGTGCAGCGGAGCTCCCGGCACCTGGAAGCAATTCTGGGTTAAGCTATTATGACACCTGTTTTCTGAGCCTTGATTTCCTTGTTAGTGAAAGGGAGATTAATAATATTGGTAGTCCCTGGGACTGTGGGGATTGGGTGGAGTGAGCCCCTCAGGGTGGTGCATTCAAAAGACGTCAGTGCAGATCCCACCCCAAGTCCACTTGCCCCCACACTCCTTGCTCTGCTGCGGAGGTCCTGGGACGGGCGTCAGGCCCAGTCAGGCAACAGGTGGCAGGGCCAGCAGGGCACAGGTACAGCCTTGTGGGGGATGCGAGGGTCAGGGGGCAGTCCCTCCTGTTTCCTTCCCCCAGCTGCTGGCTGTGCCTGGGAGGAAGGCTGGGTGGAGGGAAGCAGCAGGCCCAGCCACGTGCAGCTCTGGGCTGAGTAAGCGCCCCACTTCCTGCCGCCACTGTCAGCAGCTTCAGCCACTGTGGCCAGCCAGCGGGAGGCTCACAATGCTTACTGCAGTAGGAGCTCGCGGACTGGGCAGGGTCACTTCCCTGAATTGTCCTTGCTGCTGGCTCCCCCCAGCACACCTGGCCACCCGCCTGCTGGCCTGGGGAACCATGGGGTGCCTGGCCTGGCCTGCATGCACCATCCTGGGTGACAGCCGGCACCCAAGCCTCACCAGGCCAGGAGGCGAGATCTTGGCTGGGGCACTTGCTCTGTTGTCTGGACACAGAACAAGGCTGGGACCGCAAGAGAGCCGCCAGGCTGGGTATGAGTTTTGGCCCAAGCTTGCCGTGCCCTCAGCCAGGCAGCAACATGAGTGACCACTACGTGCAGGACTCTGCGTCAGGGCTGGGCTCGGGCCACAGTCCCTGCAGCCCTCCCTGGCAACATCTCCCGCGATTTCGGTGGGCTTCAGGCATCAAAGACCCCAGCAGGCACACAGCCAGGAGAAATGCAAATGGCCAACACTCACGCTGAGAATTGTTCAACTGGACCAGCCAATAACCGAGGAAATATGTCCAGAGCCAAACCGGAGGCAGGACTTTCATGGAACTCGTGGGCAAAGACGTCAAAGAATGACAGAACCAGGGACTATCTTGTCACTCTTAGGACTGCACACTAGAATGACCTTTTTGTAGGGCAAGTTGACAGTAAGTATCGAAAGCCTTTGACCCAGAAATTCTACTTCTAGGAATTGAAAGGACATGAGCAGCAGCTACACATAGAGATGCTTGTCACAGCATTGTTAATAATGGAGAAAACACTAGGTATACCCTAAATGCCCAATTATGGGTAACTTTGAAAACAAAAATTTTAGCCAGGCATGGTGGCTCCTGCCTATAATCCCAGCACTTTGGGAGGCCAAGGCAAGCGGATCATTTGAGGTCAGGAGTTCGAGACCAGCCTGGCCAACATGGTGAAACTCCATCTCTACTAAAAATGCAAAAATTAGCCAGGTGTGGTGGTGGGTACCTATAATCCCAGCTACTCAAGAAGCTGAGGCAGGAGAATTGCTTGAACCTGGGAGGCAGAGGTTGCAGTGAGCCACTGCCGTCCAGCCTGGGGGACAGAGTGAGACTCCGTCTTAAAAAAAAGAAAGAAAAGAAAAATGTAGCCATACAGTTGTAAGTATTCCCTGGGTAAGTGGAAAGGTTGTTTTTTTTTTTTTTTTTTTTTTTTTTTTTAGGTGGGTTTTTTTTTTTTTTTTTTTTTTTTTTTTTTTTGAGACGGAGTTTCGCTCTTATTACCCAGGCTGGAGTGCAATGGCTCGATCTCGGCTCACCGCAACCTCCGCCTCCTGGGTTCAGGCAATTCTCCTGCCTCAGCCTCCTGAGTAGCTGGGATTACAGGCACGTGCCACCATGCCCAGCTAATTTTTTGTAGTTTTAGTAGAGACGGGGTTTCACCATGTTGACCAGGACAGTCTCGATCTCTTGACCTCGTGATCCACCCGCCTCGGCCTCCCAAAGTGCTGGGATTACAGGCTTGAGCCACCGCGCCCGGCAGTGGAAAGTATTTAACAATATGTAAGTATTAAGAATGATGCCACACAGTGTACTCTCAGACTTCAATGTGCACAGGAAGTCCCTGGGGATCTTGTTAAGCCGAAGATTCTGATTCAGCAGGTCTGTGATGAGAGCTGGAGTGCTGCCTTTCAACAAGCTTCCAGGTGATGCCAATGCTGCTGGTCCCCGGACCACAGTGTGAGCCTCGATGCTGTAGAATTTTCACCACTGATAGGAAAAGGCTTTCCCAAAATATAGTAAAATGAAGAAAAGCATGCTGCAAAACAGCATGATGTCATTTTATTTGTTTATTTATTTGAGACAGAGTCTCACTCTGTCACTCAGGCTAAAGTGCAGTGGTGTGATCAGAGCTTACTGCAGCCTCAAACTCCTGAGCTTAAGTGATCTTCCTACCTCAGCCTCCCGAGTAGCTGGGACTACAGCCATGTACCACCATGACCAGCTAATTTTTAAAATTTTTTGTAGAGATGGGAGTCTCGCTATGTTGCCCAGACTGCTCTTAAACTCCTAGCCTCAAGCAATCCTCCCACTTGACCTCCTAAAGTGCTGGGATTACAGGTATGAGCAACCACACCTGCCATGATGCCACTTTTATAAGGGAAAAAATATATACATGCATAGAAAATATCCAGAAGGATAAAGCAAAATATCAATAAGGGCTTTCTCTGAGTGGTAAGATTGGATAATTTTTGTTTTATTATTTATGCTAATTTGTATTTTATACAACGATTATATATTAATTATTTAATTAAGACAAAGTATGTTTTGACTGCCAGGTCATACTCCTGAATGTAAAGGGTAGTTCTCGCTTGAAGGGGAAGCATTGCTGGACCGGTTATGAAAAGAGTGTCACTTGGTGCAGGAGCCAGCGCTGAGCTGGGAAGGCCTGGCTGGGCAGAGGTCTGGGAACAGGGTTCTCTTGACCTGGACCTTGAAGCTTCGAATATAAGAGGAACTCCCAGGTGGTGGGCAGTAAGATGAGCTGTCCATGTGGAGGCTGGCACAGGATGGAAACTGAGGCCCCAGCCTTTGACTCAGGAGGGCAGCTGTCTCAGGCTCCAGATGCTGACCCATTCTCAAACCCTTGGCATTTGTTTCTCCTCTGATCTTCCTTCCCCTGAGTATCCAACTGAGACCAATGAGGTGGTAGCAGCAGGAGTCAGAGAGAGACCCCCCCAGGGGAAAGCGAATCTGGTTTTGAGGGCAGAGATCAGATTTCCAGGATGGCTCCTGCAGAAGTTCTTTCTCTAGGACCAACCTCTGAAAGTCCAGATTTTGCTTCAGTGGGGGACAGGTTACTCTTACAAAGTGGATACTACCTGCTCCTACTTGAGGATGATGTGATTCCAGAGAGGGGCATCAAGCATTTGCTCAGGATTTTTTGGGGTAACCTGCTGGGTCACCTTGGGTGGTCCCTGAAAACCTCATCAGCTGAGGTTTCTCAGCCATAACAAACTACTATTTTGTGTGCTTCATAGGGCTGTGGGATTCAGATGGCCGTTTTATTTGTTTGGTTGGTGGGTTTTTTTTTGAGACAGGGTCTTGCTCTGTCACCCAGGCTGTAGAGTGATGGTGTGATCTCGGCTCACTGCAACCTCCACCTCCTAGGCTCAAGCTGTCCTCTCACTGAGCCTTCTGAGTAGCTGGGACCACAGGCACGTGCCACCACACCGGGCTAATTTTTTGTATTTTTGGTAGAGATGGGGGTCTCCCTATGTTGCCCAGGTTGATCTGAAACTTGACCTCAAGTGATCCACCTGCTTCAGCCTCCCAAAGTGCTCGGATTACAGGTGTGAGCCACCATGCCTGGCCTCAATATATATTTTTTTAATTCCTGTATTTGGCCAGGCGCAGTTGCTCACGCCTGTAATCCCAGCACTTTGGGAGGCCAAGGCGGGTGGATCACTTGAGGTCAAGAGTTTAAGACCAACCTGGCCAATTTGGTGAAACCCCGTCTCCACTAAAAATACAAAAATTAGCTGGGCGTGGTGACACACAACTTTAGTCCCAGCTACTTGGGAGGCTGAGGTGGGAGAATCACTTGAACCAAGGAGGTAGAGGTTGCAGTGAGCCAAGATCGCATCACGGCACTCTAGCCTGGGTGATAGAGCGAGACCCTGTCTAAAAAGAAAAAAAAAAAAAAAGAACCAGGTGCGGTGGCTCACACCTATAATCCCAGCACTTTGTGAGGCTGAGGTTGGGGGATCACTTGAGGTTAGGAGTTCTAGATCAGCCCAACATGGCGAAACCCAGTCTCTACCTAAAAGATAAAAGTTAGCTGGGCATGGTGGCACGTGCCTGTAATCCTAACTACTTTGGAGGCTTAGGCACTAGAATGGCTTGAACCCGGGAGGCGGAGGTTGCAGTGAGCCAAGATTGCACCATTGCACTCCAGCCTGGGCTACAAGACTTCTTTTGGCAGAAAGACTCTGCCAAAAAAAAAAGAAAAATCTCAGAAATCTCTGCATGTTGTAAAAGGATGTGCCAAGGCTGAAAAGTCTCCCTATTCTTCTTGTTCATTTTCAGAGAGAAGACAGCAGGAACCTTCCATATTGCCCTCAGTGGCTTGCCAGCTGAGGTTCTGCTCGCCTAGATGTCACCCCTAACCTGAGCATGGGCTTAAAATGTTTATTTTTCTTTGTCACTGGTTCATCTCAACCATGAACATATGAGATGTTTTGGGGCATGCTGAAGATGAATTTAGCTGGACTCAAACACAGCCTTTAATAACACTGAATCATGGAGTGAGAAAACTGTCCCATTTCCAGTTCTCTTTCAACCTTCTAATGAGTCAAAAGAAAGCCTCAGGAGGTAATATGTCTCTAACACCTCACTAACACTTGCTAGTTTTCCTTTTAAACAAAAAGAAAGTGGGCCTCGGGTTTAGATTCTCTGCCAGCAAATTCAGCTATAATTTAATTGATTTTTATAGTTACCTTGGTAGTGATATAAAGTTTCCTTTAAAAATATTTTTAAGAAAAAAGGGCCAATTAACGTAAACAAATACAGTAGTCCTGCTTATCCAGCTTTACCTTCTATGGTTTCCTTTACCTGTGGTACAGTACAGTAAGATGCTTTGAAAGAGAAATAGAGCGAGATGGACAACATTCACATAACTTTCATTACAATGTATTGTTATCCTTGTTCTTTTTTTTTCCTTTTTTTTTTTTTTT
>NW_016107369.1:4223978-4249791 GCF_001604975.1 Cebus imitator
TTTTTATTTTGAGACAGAATCTCTCTCTGTTGTCCCAGCTGGAGGGTGATGGCACAATTTTGGCTCACTGCAAACTCCATCTCCCGGGTTCAAGTGATTATCCTGCCTCAGACTCTCAAGTAGCTGGGATTACAGGCATGCACCACTATGCCTGGATAATTTTTGTATTTTTGTATTTTTAGAGACGGGGTTTCACCATGTTGGCCAGGCTGGTCTTGAACTCCTCACCTCAGGTGATCCACCCACCTTGGCCTCCCAAAGTGCTGGGATTACAGGCTTGAGCCACCTCTCGTGGCCTTTTCTTCTTTTCTTTTCTTTTTTTTAAATAGAGACAGGGTATCACTATGTTCCCCAGGCTGGTCTCAAACTCCTGGTCTCAAGGAATCCTCCCACTTTAGTCTCTCAAAGTGCTGAGATTACAGGCATGAGCCACTGAGCCCGGTCTGTTCTATTTTATTATTACTTATTGTTGTTAATCTCTTATTGTGCCTAACTTATAAATTAAACTTTATCATAGGTATGTAGGTATATAAAAAAACAGACTCTTTAGGTTTAGGTACTATCCATGGTTTCAGGCATCCACAGGGGGTCTTGGAACATATCCCTGATAAATAAGGGGACTACTGTAAATAAGTAATACTTTAGATAGAGATATGGTTTGGCTGTGTCCCCACCCAAATTTCATCTTGAAACGTAGCTCCCATAATTCCCATTTGTCATGAGAGTGTCCCAATGGAAGGTAATTGAATCATGAGGGACGGGTCTTTCCCATGCTGTTCTCGTAATAGTAAGTCTCACGAGATCTGATGGTTTATAAAGGGGAGTTCCGCTGCTCAAGCTCTGCCTGCCACCATGTAAAATGTCCCTTTGGTCTTCCTTCATCTGCTATGATCGTGAGGCCTCCCCAGACATGTGGAGCTGTGAGTCCATTAAACTTCTTTCCTTAATAAATTACCCAGTCTCTAGTAGTTCTTTATTAGTAGCGTAAGAATGGACTAATACAGATGGTATTTGGATATGGCAAGCATCATGAATGTGGCACATGGTTATTGGTAATTTTGGTCTCTGGCGAGATGCAGACATCCCTAGAAGGAGTAATACCTCCAATGGACTCTTCTGAGACTCTTGCCAATTGCTGCTTTACTGTCTCTGTGTGATTCCTTAACTTTTCTTCCTTTTACTGCTGAATTTTTAGCTCCTCAAAGGCTGAGAGTGTGTCTTAGGCCTTAGAATCTCTGCCAGTGCCCAGTATAGGGCCTAGAACAAGGTAGGTGTCATTCAAAAAGTGCTAAGTGGCTGAGCAAGGTGGCTCACACCTGTAGTTCCACAACTTTGGGAAGCTGAGTCAGGAAGATTGCTTGAGCCCAGGAGCTCAAGACCAGCCTGGGCAGCATGGTGAGACTTCATCTCTACAAACAAAAGAATTAGCCAAGCATGGTGGTGCACACCTGTGGTCTCAGCTACTCGAGAGGCTGAGGCAGGAGGATCCCTTGTGCCTAGGAGTTTGAGGCTGCAATGAGCCGAGATCGTGCCACTGCACTCTAGCCTGGGCGATAGAGCAAGACTCTGTCTCAAACAAAAAAAACAAAAGAAAACAAACCAAAAACAGTGTTAAGAGACCTGAGGTCAGAGGCCAGACTCCATGCAGCATAAGGAACCAGGAGGCTGAGTTCTGGTTCTGACCCCTAACCTTGCTAGCTGTGTGGGCCTTGACAAGTTCTTCAGCTTCTCTGAGACCCTTATCTCCTCATTCATCTGCCTCACATCAGTGTTTCCAGCACAAAGTATATGAAAGGAGTTTGAAATCATACATCTCTGTAAGGGATTATTAATACTGTTATTGGTTGAATCACAAATCTATTGTCACTGAAAACCTTTCCAGTGCAGACAACCAGAAGTAAAAATGAGAAAAACAGGGAGGTGCTGAGAGGGAATGAGAAGCAAAAGGCCTGGAAAGGGGGGGGGCTGGGCCCCTCCTTTACAATCTGATCTGGGTGTGGGACCACCTGCAAACTGCCTGATATGGCTCGGCTGTGTCCCCACCCAGATCTCATCTTGAATTGTAGCTCCCATAATCCCCATGTGTCATGGGAGGGACCCAGGGAGAGGTAATTGGATCATGGGGGTGGGTTTTCCCATGCTGTTCTCACGATAGTAAGTCTCACGAGCTCTGATGGCATTTCCCCTGCACATGCTCTCTTGCCTGTCACCATGTAAGACGTGCCTTTGCTCCTCCTTCACCCTTTGCCACGATTGTGAGGCCTTTCCAGCCATGTGGAACTCTGAGTCCATTAAACCTCTTTTTCTTTATAAATTACCCAGGCTCAGGTATTACTTCATAGCAGTGTGAAAATGGACTAATATGCTACTCTCTGTGACCTCAGCATAGGCCTTCCCCAACACTGGGACCCCAGCAATGCCTTGTACAAAAAGCATGGTCTTGCATCATACAACTAGTGTTCAAGTTCCAGCTCAGCCACCTACTGGCTGGATGACCTGAGGTAAGTTACCCAACCTCTCTGTGCTCATGATTCTCATCACTAAAGTGGACCAGTGCCAACCTCTCAAGCCCATTGTGAGAAGCGAATGAGATCACACATGTATACATGAGCCCTGACACGTAGTAAGTTCTTGGTGAATATAGGTTCCAGGGGATTCTGCAGGCTGCTGGAAGAAAGATACGGAAATGATTCAGGTGCATGATGTCATCTGGAGCACGGAATTCATCATCTGGGAGAACTAGACTCCCCAGAGCTTTCCTGAACTGAAGCTAGAGCTGGAAAATAAGAGAGTAAAATCACAGATGTCAGTTTCCAACTCCTCCTCTATTCTCACCCCACGCCCTCCCACCGCCTCCTCATTACACCCAAAGTAGGGGCTAATCCTGCTCCTTAGGATCTCTTGGGCTATAGACTCAAGGCCGTGCTCTTCCAGATGAGGGAAGCTGGAGGCAGAGGAGGATCTCTGGAGAAGCAGCCAAGTGTTCTTTGACTCATAGAAGAGCCCAAGGCCTGAGGGGACAGCTGGAGGTCCACCGTCTGTCTGCTGAAAGCTCTGCTAGACTTTCTGTCTCCTCCACCCCTGGGGATCCAACCATAAGAGGAACTAATCTGGCTCCCCTCTGTACCCCTTGCCCCCAACACGGTTTCCTTCCTGTGCTCCCTGGGAGATGAGAGCTAGAAGGGAGGGATGTGTCTGGGGAGGCTGGTCTAGCTCAGCTGGACCACAACATCTGTATCCTTAGCTGCGGCCTCCTCATTCCTGCTTCAAACTGGGAGGGAACAGGAGAGCCCTGGTTCTTCCCAGGAAACTTATATGACTCACTTCCCAGGATGAGCCATGGGAGAATGCAATCTTTTCTCTATGACACTCATATAGAACCATGGGACTGATTTTCTCACCTTTAGAAGGCAAAAATGGGAAATAGCATATTTTAATAGAAAACTCCAAAATAATAGTGGTTTAAACAAGATAGAAGTTTATTTCTCCAACACATAAAAATAATTCTGGATGTAAGCAGGTCAGGGCTGCTATGGCAGCTCCATACAGTTTTCAGGGTACCAATTTCCTTCCAACTCATTCTCATGGCCCAGGATGACTGCAAGAGCTCCTATCACCAGGTTTGAGTTCCAGGCAATGTCTGGCAGACAGGGAAGAAGTAAGACATTCTCCTTCCTTTAAGGATACTTCCCAAAGGTCAAGTCTAACACTTTAACTTACACCCAGACCCCAAGAAGTTCTAAGGGGTCAGGGATTGGCCAAAACGTAGTTCCAAGCCACAGCCAACTCCAAAGAAGGCTGAGAAACAAATTATTTTATCGGGATGACACTTGGTCCCATGCCTCTCCTTTCACAATCACTGTCCTGATTCAGGCCACTCAGCTCTGCAGTAACCACAGATCTTGTTTTCCTGCCTCTGGGACAAACCCTTCACCTGTCCTCAGTTGTTTCTCCAAAACACACATCTGGCTATATCACTCCCCTGCCCAAGAACCTGTGATGACTCCCTGGTGCCCTTGGGATAAACTGTGACTTCTCAGTGTGGTCTTCAAAGCTCTGACCTCAGCCAGCCTCATCTCCAGGCACAGCCCCTCCCCTCCCCTGCACACAGTCTAGCCCCATCAGATTCCTAGATGTTCGTCAAATAACCCATACCGTGTCCAGCTTCACTCCTTGTACAATGCCCTGCCTTTCTATTCCTGATAAGCTTAAATCCATCCTGTACGATGCTGCACAAGCATTACATTCTCCAGGTGACAGCTTTCCTGACCCCTTGTCTGCTCCCTCGGTGGGCCCCCTCAGAAGTCTCCTGAACACTCTGTCTTCCACACGCCTGAATGTGCTCAAGAGGACAGGCCACCCGGACTCTGCAGACCTGCTCAGCTGCCTGCAACCACGAGTCTGCGTCAGAGCCCTGGGAAGTTCTTTTTTGCACAGACTTGGTATTAAGCCAATGTTCAGCTGTTCTCTCTGGACGGGAGGCTGCTTGAGAGCCATCACTTTCTTGGTGTCCCCAGCACTGAGCCAGAGCTAGCACCATGCAGGGTTGAATGCAGGAAGGACTCAAAGAACATTCAGCTTCTTGTCGCCTTCCTCCTTAGCTCAGGCCACCCCTGCCAGGAGCCTTCGATCCTTGTCAGGGATGAACTCAGAGCCTGCCATGCAGATGTTCTGGTCCTGCAGAGTCAACCACGCTGCTGCCCCCACCTCTGAAGCACAGAGGACAACTGACCAAGCTGTAGCGCTCCAAGGGATGACAGTAAAATGGAACAGATCCCAGCTCTCCCAGGGTTCTCACCCAGATCCATGCTGCTCCAATTATGAGTTTAGTCCATAGACTCCTCTGACCTCCTACTCCCTAGTAGACACAGCGTCACTCCCGACAAGCACAGAAGCCCCTTGCCATCCCCCAGGCTCCCCTGATCAGGAGGAGCACTGGGTCTCCTGCCAAGCAGAGACTCCAGACCTTCACCCCACTGCCAGCTCTGGGACGCTGAGCCACAGCCTTCGGGGCCAGACTGGCTGCCTCCCGACTCTGCAGCCTTTGGACACAGTGTGCGGAGGGTGAGGGGCCGCTTCCTCTGCCTCTGAGACATAGGGAGCCCAAGCCCCTCCCCTACTCATTCAGGGAAGTACTTCAGTTACCACCCAGAAAGCAGGCATTGCTGGGTTTTCCCCCTTTTGGGGGAGTCCCCTGCAGAAGACTTTAGTCACACTGCCACCTTGAAGACATGCTGTGGCATTAAAACCTCCTTCTCCAAGAAGCCCCAAGCCCTGGTCCTGGGGCCCATCTCCTCTCCCTTTTCACAGAATCTTCTAGCAGGGCTTGATGCCTTCCCTAAAGGAAGGGATGGTCAGGATTCCCAGGCCAGGGAGATCCAACATTACCTCTGATCCCCCACCTTTATACACGTGCTTGCACACACACCCCCGAGCATCATCTTCCCCACACTATGCTCCTTTAGCACTTTGCACTTTGACTATGTTCATCAGAGGCTGATTCATAACTATTTGTGGTTGTCTAGGAACCGGGGCCACCTCTGTCTGCTGATGCACCTGGCACAGAGAACAGCTCCCATGGACGTGGGTGCCCTCTTCTCTCTCTTCTTATCCCCAGATCCTTCTCTATGGAGAAGGGGGTCTTCGAGGTTGACTCCTCCCCTTGGAGGACCAAGAAATAACCCAGAGTCTCTCCTGTTCTGGGACAGCTTCCCTGATGGGTGACCAGGGTAAGGTCTGCTAGAAGCTTGGGGGAAATGGATTTTCTCCCGGAAGTAATCAAGATCTCTGACGTTATTAAGCATTTACAGTGTACCGTGCTGCATGATCAGCTTCCACATGCTTTAAGCCCCACAGCTCGCCTCTGAGATGGGTTAGGAAGCTGCAAAGACATGCCCAAGGTCACACAGCTGGTAAGAAGCAGGCTCTTAATCCCTCCCCGACACTGTCTCCTGAGTCAGCCTCAGCTGATCCTCGTCCGTTTCTCTTGCTTCTGTTACTTGCGGGCTGCAGGACCTGGGACCTCGCATGAGTTACTCCACCTCCCTCAACCTCCATTTTCTCAGGGGAAATGTGGGCACAATAATACTTCTGTTGAAGGTGGTTGAGGGCTTTCCAAGTAGTGAGCATGTGAGGCAGGAGCCTGCACACAGTAGGTGCAAATGGCAGGAACTACCACCTGCCAGCGTCCCCCAGGCCTCCCCAGTGGAGCAGGGGCAGAGGAAGGGGTGACACACTGCCCCCTCCAAGGAGAACCACCCAGCTGTCAACACCAGGCAGGACCGCCCCGAGCGATGACAGGGCTCTCCATTTCTCCAAACGCCCCGTTCCTCATTACAGCCAATTAGTTACAAATAGCTTCCTCTACTCATGTATCACTTACACAACAGAGAGAAAGGGGTGATTGTTCCTGAGGAAGAAGGTCTCCCGGGGCCCCTTTCACCAGAGCAGCTGAGAGATGCAATGGGGATAGGAAAAGCGCTTAGGAGAAGGGGGGCATATTCCCGGGAACTAAGGATGCAGTGGGTCCCAGGCAGGTGAGAAGGGACTGGCTGAGTGTCCACCCCTGGTGGGCAACAGACAGGCAGGGGATCAAGGCTTAGAAAGGGCCCTGTATTGTATAAGTTCAGAAAAGGAAGATAGCTCAGAGGCCTCACTCCTGAACAGCAGCTCACCAAGCCATCCCTTGCTGGGGAGGGATTGTCAACCTGTGCGGTACCTGGAACACAGCAGGTGCCCAGCCTCTGGATTTCAGGAGAGCTTTCTACACCACTGGGATACAAACAAATGCCCTCTCTCAACTCAGCCATGGCTGGCGCTTCAGCCCTCCAGGTTTCTTTCTTTTCATTTCTTTCTTCCTCTCTCTCTTTCTCTCTTTCTTCTCTCTCTTCCTCCATCCCTCCCTCCCCTCTTTCTTTCTTCCTTCCTTTCTTTCTCTTTCTTTCTTTCTCTCTTTCTCTTTCTTTCTTTCTTTCTTCTTTCTCTTTCTTTCTTTTCTTTCTTTTTCTTTCTTCTTTTCTTTCTTTCTTTCGTTTTTTGTTTTCCAGAGACAGGATCTCACTCTGTCGCCCAGGCTGGAAAGCAGCGGTGTGATCACAGCTCACTGCAGCCTCAACCTCCTGGGCTCAAGCGATCCTCCCCGCTCAGTCTCTTGAGTAGCCAGGACCACAGGGGCATGCCACCACTAATTTTTTTTTTTTCATAGAGGCAGGGTCTCACTATGCTGGCCAGGATGGTGTCAAACTCTCCCTAGGTTTCCATAAAGCCCAGGTTGTTGAAGCTGGGTCCTGCAGGACCCTGGGAGAAGACTCAGTCCAGGAGGCTGTCTGGACACGAGGTTGGGGCTGCGTCTCCCAGAGCCTCCCTATGTCCTTGATGATCCTTGACTTTGCTGCCACCATTAAGCCAGGTCCCTCCATGAAAGCATAGGGTCAAGCATGCACAGAGTGTCCCTTTGTCACCACTCTCAGCACAGCTGAGACAAGCTGGCATTTTCACAAAGGGCTTTACTAAATACTAAGGGAGAACAAAAGGGAAATAATTACAGAAAACACGAAAAACCCAGCCCTGGCTGCCAAGTTCCCAAAGTACAGATTTCCATTCCTTTGGTGATGACACGTTGCCCAAGAAGCCTGGGGCAAGGCCATAGGCACCTCGCCTCCTTCCCTTGCTCCCAGCTCTTGTGGCGGATGCCATCTTGTTTCCCGCCCCTGGAAACACTTGGTCACCCATGGGCTCTTCTCCTGGCCTGCTTCCAACCGGGCCCCACCCCAGGCCTCCCAGTGGGTTCTGGTCTCTGGCCTGAGACATGAGCCTTGTCCCCTGGTGGCTGGTGGGGCTGTGGTGACCAACCCAACACATGATTACACAGTAACAAGAGGTGGTTCTCCCACAGTCCCCATCCCTCACCATCAGAGGGGCCCACCCAAGTTGAAAGTTCTTGAGTGTGGGGTCTAGGAGGGGGCACCTCTGAACAACTGAAGGGCACGTGAGTTAGGAAGGGGCAGCCTTGGGACACTTTCCCCATGGGGAAGGACTAGTCTCTGAGGATTGGCCAAACACAAAACACATCAATTAAGCCTTACTCTGTGCCAGGCGCTGAGCAAAGTATGGAGGCTACAGGGTAAACAAGAGACACAGTACCTGCCTCTTAGATCTTTTTTTTTTTTTTTTGAGACGGAGTTTCACTCATGTTACCCAGGCTGGAGTGCAATGGCGCGATCTCGGCTCACCACAACCTCCGCCTCCTGGGTTCAGGCAATTCTCCTGCCCCAGCCTCCTGAGTCGCTGGGATTACAGGCACATGCCACCATGCCCAGCTAATTTTTTGTATTTTTAGTAGAGACGGGGTTTCACCATGTTGACCAGGATGGTCTCGATCTCTTGACCTCGTGATCCACCCGCCTCGGCCTCCCAAAGTGCTGGGATTACAGGCTTGAGCCACCGCGCCCGGCCAAGATCTTATCATCTTTTACACAACACAGATAAGCAACTGGGCAATGATGATGCTGAAGGCCAGGCGCCATGATGGAGGAGCATTCAAGGTACTGTGGGAACCTGGATGAGGTGTGTCTTACCCAGTGCTGGTGGCCAGGGAAGCCACGGAGTCCTGCCTAGAATAAGAGCATGGAGAGACGAAGAGCTCAGGACAGAGGCTGGGGTGGGTCCACAGGAAATCGCAGCCTAGGAGGCAGGGGGAGGAGGCAGAGGGGGCCAACCAAGCATCTGCTTGCTGGTAACTCTGAGTAGCTGCTGGCTGTAATGCAGGTTCCATCTACAAAGTGAAAAGGCCCTTGGCCCAGAGCTGCCCACTGTTGCCCTCTCCCCCAGCCAGGAAGGGGATGATTTTAATCCTTGGATGCTCCACCTCTCAGCCATGGAAATTCAGTGCTCAGGAACAGAATCAGAAGAAGACAGTGTTTGCCCAGGACCACTTGAGACACCTCTCCAGACGCAGGTACTGAATTGTCCTTAAGAGAGAACGGGTCATCCTTAAGAGAAGATAGTTGGGCTCGGGAAAAGTTCAGAGAACAAAGACAACAAAGAGGCTAGAAGCTGGGAAAATGGCTAGAAAATGGGAAAATGAGTCAGGAAGCTGAAAGGCCAGAAGCTGGGATGGGTGGGGCAGGTGTTTCAGGCTAAGACCATGACTAATACAAGATATGGGCAACTGTGTTTGCAGGATGCCTTGGGGGCCAGGGGCTGGCCTGCAGACTGGAAGCCATGACTGCTCAGGGTCCACTGTATCTCCATGGCCCCGTGTTTCTACAGCCAGCCCCTCAATTCAGCATCTAGGATCAGGGCTTCTTCCTCCCACACATCAACCGTCCCAAGTTTATCGAGCATCCATTCTGTCCCAGCATGGAGAAGACCCAGAAACGGCTCAAGACATCAGCCCCCACCTTCAACCTCCTTAAAGTCCGGTTGGGAGCTACAGCTCAGGTTCTCTGGAAAGACTTTTGGGGAAAGATCTCGGCTTGATCCCCATCACTGTTCCTTTTTTAGCAGTTAATGATGTGATTATGGGGAAATTACATAAACTCCCTGGGGCTCCATCTTTCCATCTTCAAAATGGAAATCATGAAAACCTATCACTATAGGGCTGTGATCAGAATTCAATGAGTCAAGGTAGTTAGAGCACCAGGCACGCTGTTTGGCACATAATAGGGGTTCAACAGATTTTACTTCTCTTCCTGAAACAACGGCAAGTGATTGTGGTGATAAATAGTGAAGTGTTGAGTTGTGGGCACTGATTCTGCCACCCCCTTAGCACCTGGCTGTACCTCAAGGGCTTCAGTGACAGTTGAGGACTGATGCCTGCACTGTGATGGTGAGAATTAGTGTGTGTGCGCCTATGCAGATTGCTCCGTTTCCTTTCTCCACCACCATGGGCAGAAGCATAAGATTCTTTATTTTCTATCTCATGTCCATGCTACAGGACTCAGCTCTGTAACTGTAGTTTTTTCTTTTTTTTTCTTTTTGAGATGCAGTCTCACTCTGTCTCCCAGACTGGAGTGCAGAGGCACTATCTCGGCTCACTGCAATCTCCGCCTCCTGAGTTCAAGCAATTCTCCTGCCTCAGCCTCCCAAGTAGCTGGGATTACAGGTGCCCGCCACCATACCCGGCTGATTTTGTATTTTTAGTAAAGACAGAGTTTCACCATGTTGGCCAGGCTGGTCTCGAACTCCCAACCTCAGGTGATCTGTCCACCCCGGCCTCTCAAAGTGCTGGGATTACAGGCGTAAGCCACTGTGCCTGGCCTAGATGTAGTATTTTTATTTCTCTAATACAAGTCAAAAATTAAATTAGAAATCATGCCCAACTGCTACAATGTCTTGCACCACAGGTGCTTTCTCAGTCCTCGCACAAGCCTATGAGGTAAGTGCAGTTATCATTTCCACTCTTACAGGTGGCGGAAGCTGGGGCTCTGAAAGCAAAGGAAGCTGCTTGAGGAGATGTGGCTGGTCAATAGTGGGGCCACTGTACAAGGGAGCACAGCCTGGGCAAGATGGCAAGACCCCATCTTTACAAAAAAAAAAAAAAAAAAAAGCTTTTTCAATTGCAGCAATAGCTAGTTCTGAAGCCAACTACACTTCAATATTAACTTTCTTTTTTTTTTTTTTTTGAGACAGAGTCTTGCTCTGTCACCAGGTTGGAATGCGGTGGCACAATCTCAGCTCACTGCAACCTCCGCCTCCTGGGTTCAAGCGATTCTCCTGCCTCAGCCTCCCCAGTAGCTGGGATTACAGGTATACACCACCACGGCCGGCTAATGTTTGTATTTTTAGTACAGACAGGGTTTCACCATGTTGGCCAGGATGGTCTCAATTTTCTGACCTCATGATGTGCCCGCCTTGCCTTCCCAAAGTGCTGGGATTACAGGCGTGAGCCACCACACCTGGTCAAAAAAAAGTTTTTAAATTAACTGGGTGTGGTAGCACGCAGCTGTAGTCCCAGTTATTCCGGAGGCTGAGGCAGGAGGATCCCTTGCCTAGGAGTTAGAGGCTTCAGTGAGCTGTGATCATACCACTGCACTGTAGCCTGGAAGAGAGAGCAAGACCTTGTCTCTAAAAATTAAAATTTAAATGTAAAAAATTAAAAAACAACAAACAGAGGAGAGAGATCCAAGATGGCTGATCACTAGCAGCTCGGGATTGCAGCTCCCACTGAAGGAGCAGAGAACGAGAGGACGCCACACTTTCAGATCAATTTTTGTTGCTCACACACCAGGAGATTCCCAGCGGAGGAGCCCCACGTGTCGCCAGTGTGACTCTTGAGGCTGGTGAGGCGGTTTTGCCGCTGCCTTGGAGCGGCGGTTCTTGGTGCAGAGTCAGAAAAGCACCATCAATCTTAAAGCCGCTGTTTTGGCCGGAGCAGTGGGTTGCTCAGATTCTAGCGCCGGGAATCAACAAGTTGGACGTCCATTCAGAAACCCAACTATAAAGACGGTAATTATAAAGACCACAGATGGATAAATTTATAATGAAGGTAAGAAACCAGCCTAAAAAGGCTGAGAATACCCAAACTCAGAACGCCTCTCCCTCTACAGGGGATCACAGTTCCTCATCAGAAACAGAACAAGGCCTGATGGAGAAAGACTGTGTTCCATTAGCAGAAGCTGGCTTTACAAAGTGGATGATAAGAAACTTCTGGGAATTAAAAGAACTTGTTTTAACCCAATGCAAAGAAACCAAGAACTTTGAAAAAAGGTTTGAAGAAATGTTAACAATAACACACAATTTAGAGAGGAATATAAGTGAATTAATGGAGCTGAAAAATACAACACGAGAACTTCGCGAACTATGCACAAGTTTTAACAGCCGAATTGATCAAGCAGAAGAAAAGATATCAGAGGTCGAAGACCAACTTCATGAAATAAAACAAAAGACAAGATTAGAGAAAAAAGGATAAAAAAGAACGAGCAAAGTCTCCAAGAAATATGGGACTATGTGAAAAGACCTAATCTACGTTTGATAGGTGTACCTGAATGTGACGAAGAGAATCAATCCAAGCTGGAAAATACGCTTCAGGATATTATTCAGGAAAACTTTCCCAACCTAGCAAGGCAGGACAATATTCAACTCCAGGAAATACAGAGAACACCACAAAAATATTCCTCTAGAAGACCAACCTCAAGGCACATAATCGCCAGATTCACCAGGGTTGAAATGAAAGAGAAAATACTGAGGGCAGCCAGAGAGAAAGGTCAGGTTACCCATAAAGGGAAGCCCATCAGACTCACAGCAGATCTCTCAGTAGAAACCCTACAAGCCAGAAGAGAGTGGGGGCCAATATTCAACATCCTTAAAGAAAAAAACTTTCAACCCAGAATTTTACATCCAGCCAAACTAAGCTTCACAAGCGAAGGAAAAATAAAATCTTTTGTGAACAAGCAAGCACTCAGAGATTTCATCACCACCAGGCCTGCTTTACAAGAGCTTCTGAAAGAACCACTACAAATAGAAAGGAACAGCCAGTATCAACCTTTCTAAAAAAAATACCAAAAAATAAAGAGCATCAACATAATTAAGAAATTGCATCAACTAATGGGCAAAACAGCCAGCTAACATTAAATGACAGTATCAAACACACATATATTGTTATTAATTCTAAATTTAAATCGACTAAATCCCCCAATCAAAGACACAGACAGGCAAAAAAAGCCAAGACCCATTGGTATGCTACATCCAGATCCATCTCACATGCAAGGATACATAAAGACTCAAAACAAAGGGATGGTGAAAAATTTACCAACCAAATGGAGAGCTAAAATAAATAAATAGAAAGCAGGAGTTGCAATTTTTGCTGATAAAATAGATTTCAAAGCAACAAAGATCAAAAGAAGCAAAGAAGGATATTACATAAAGATAAAAGGATCAATGTAACAAGAAGAGCTAAAGATTCTAAATATGCCGGGCGCGGTGGCTCATGCCTGTAATCCCAGCGCTTTGGGAGTCTGAAGTGGGTGGATCACTTGAAGCCAGGAGTTTGTGACCAGTCTGGCCAACATGACAAAACCCTGTCTTTACTAAAAATACAAAACGTGGCCGGGCGCGGTGGCTCACGCCTGTAATCCCAGCACTTTGGGAGGCTAAGGCGGGCGGATCACGAGGTCAAGAGATCGAGACCATCCTGGCCAACATAGTGAAACCCCATCTCTACTAAAAATACAAAAAAATTAGCTGGGTGTGGTGGCGTGCGCCTGTGGTCCAGCTACTCGGGAGGCTGAGGCAGGAGAACTGCTTGAACCCGGGAGGCGGAGGTTGCAGTGAGCGAGGTTGCGCCACTGCACTCCAGCCTGGTGCCTGGTGACAGAGTGAGAC
Source organism: Cebus imitator (assembly GCF_001604975.1). Classification (NCBI taxonomy): domain Eukaryota; kingdom Metazoa; phylum Chordata; class Mammalia; order Primates; family Cebidae; genus Cebus; species Cebus imitator. Next base: position 4,237,302 of record NW_016107369.1, read on the forward strand.
TCTGTCTCAAAAAAAAAAAATAATAATAATACAAAACGTAGCCAGGCATGTATGGTGGCATACACCGGTAATCCCAGCTACTTGGGAGGTTGAAGCACAAGAATCACTTGAACCCAAGAGGCAGATGTTGCAGTGAGCTGAGATTGCACCACTGTCCTCCAGCCTGGGCAACAAGACTCTGTCTCAGAAAAAAAAAATACAAACATATTCATAATATACACATCCCATGCATAAGTGCTAGAAACACTCAGTTATAGACAAGCATATACAATGCAGATACTTAAGCACACAAACACACACTTTACACAATACACACCTGTGCCCACATTACACACATCCATACCCAAACTGAAGACACACACAAACACATGCATATGTATACAAAGATGTTATGGGCAACATATATGATAAAGATATGCACAAACACACACCTACTCACCCTCATACACATGCACAGTGACCCTCCACAATGACCCTGGGCCCAGCAAGGAGTTTGTCTACCCTAAGAACCCCAGCTTGTTGAAGCTCGTCAGAATGTTCCTTGCAGACCCTGCTGAGCCAGCTGGTGACTGGCCCCTGCCTCCTGAACCTCCAGGCTTAGGGCTGCCCAGGCAGGGAGGCCGCATCTCTGGCAGCCCCTCGTGGGTGGGCAGGCAGGCAGCGGACGCAGAGGTCACTGGGGTGAGAGCTGGGGCTGCCCTGGCCTCCCTGCTCCTGGCTGGAATGTGAGCTCTAGTGGCCACTTCCCAGGCCTCCCTCCTCCCCCACAGCCACCCACCAGCCCCAGGCCCAGCCAACTCGTGACTCCCAATCCTGCCAGGTTCCTGCAGCCTGGGAGCTGGACACAGAAGGCAGTGAGAGGGATGGTGGTAAAGAAAGATCCAGAACTAAGGGAGGCACACACAAACGCACAGAGAAAGGCACAGTCTTCACACACAGAGACAGACATACACACGCAGAGAGAGGCAGGCAGGCAGACTCACAGGCCCACTGAAAGATACACATTCAGACACTTCCAGACACACAGCGGACACGTACAATCACACAAGCATATAGAGATACGGAGAGACCTGACCCCACACAGAGTGGTATCTGTATGTACAGTAGTTACACGCAGACACTCAGACCACACAGAGGCTCGGACACACAGCACACGTGGGTATTCACAGACTCGCAAATGCCCAAGCACATGCGCAGATGCACACGGACCCCCGCGCAGCGAAACAGTTCCTCCACCGCCAGGGACCAGGAGGAGATACCTAGGTGAGGCCACTCTCCACCCCAGGGGGCTGGCCCTGCGGGGAGGGCCTGAGAAGACTGTTTCCCAAGAAGGCAACAGGCCTGATTCTCCAGCCAGGTGCCCTGAGGGGTTTCCCGTGGGCGGCCCACGGTGTCAGTGCCTGGCTAGGAAGATGGTGGGTCGGGTGAGAGACGGTTCTGGAGTCACGTAGGGTTGGGTTTTGTCTCTGCCAATTCCTCGGACACGCAGGCGCGCACACACACACAACATACACACAATACACAACACACACACACTTTCCAAGAATGCCTATGCCCATTAGACACATGCAGGCAGGGGCCCTCTCGGACCCTCGGTTTCTTCATCTATATAATGGGGCTAGGAATCCCTCGGCCCCCAGGGGCGTGGGCACGGCTGCCTTCCCAGGGATCCGGGACTGCCCTTCCTGCAGAGGCCGCTAGATCATGAGCCTTGACGGCTGGCGCTGGGCTCCACACCTGGATGCCTCTATCCCAGGTGGCGGCCCCCAGAGCCGGAGCGGGGCTGTGGGCCCTGTGGGCGGGCGCAGCGCGGCCCGGGGAGCTGCGGGCTGGGCTCGGCGAGGTGTCCGGACCTGGCCAGCGCCCCTCGCCCGCACTGCGGGCTCCCGCGCAGCCGGCGGGCAGGGCGCTCCGGCAACTCGGCTGGCGAACCTTGTCTGCGGTGGGCGGGGCCGGCCGGGAGCCCCGCCCCGGCTCAGCCCCTGAAACCCAGGCGCGGACCGGCTGCAGTCCCAGAAGAGAGCTGCTGTCTGCGGAGGAAGCTGCATCTTCGGACGGCCGCCCAGCCACGGGAGGACCTGGGGTGGCACTGGGCGCCAGACGGACCCTCCCCGGGTCCCGCCTGCCCTTTGGCGCTCCGCCCCGCCGGGCCGCTCCCCGTCGGGTTCCCCAGCCACAGCCTTACCTGCGGGCTCTCGACTCTCCCCGGCTTCCAGAAGATGCTGGAACCACCGGCCGGGGCCTCGGGGCAGCAGTGAGGGGGGCATCCAGCCCCCTACTCAGCTCTTCTCGTCCTGTGCCAGGGGCTCCCCGGGGGATGAGCGTGGTGGTTTTCCCTCGGAGCCCCCTGGCTCGGGACGTCTGAGAAGATGCCGGCCATGAGGCTATTCCCTTGCTTCCTGCAGCTCCTGGCCGGGCTGGCGCTGCCTGCTGTGCCCCCCCAGGTAAGAGCTACCCCCACCTAGCCCGGCACCCCTGATCTCCCCACCCCAACACTGCAAGGGGACTCTGAAATCACAGACCCACTCCAGGGAGCAGCAACTCCAAGGATGTCCACACACTTCCTAAAGGCCAGGCTGCACTTCTTTCCTTTGGGAAGAGATCTCAGGCTGGCTGCCCCCCAGGTCCTGGGGGCTGTCTTGGTGGGGGCAGGGAAGCCACAGGGAGGGAGGGAGGGAGGTTTCCTGTCTGGCCCCTGGAGCCGTGGTGGCTTTGCTAAAAGCATCTGTCCACTAATCCCAGGCGGGTCCCTGGCCTTGTGGTCAGGGTCGAGGCCCCATGGCCAGCCAGGCGTCCCCAGGACCTCTGACCTGGCCTGGTGGGGGTGGTGGGGGAACCGGCTGAAGAGTCTGATGGTGGGGAGGCTGGGCCCTCCCCCCAGCAGGGCTCAGGACTGAGCTGTGGGCTCCTGGGTGGGCCAGGGACGAGACAGGGGGTCCCGCTGTGCCTTCTCTCCTGGGTGGGTGGCCGGAGGTCCTGAGTGCAGGGCCTGGGGAAGTGAGCAGGGCCCTTTTCCCAGGAGCCGGGTGAGTCTGGCTGAGAGCCAGCTTGGGCAGCGAAATCCTGACAAAGCCAATGAGCTCCCTTCCCACTGTGTTGTCCGGCTGCCCTGGGAGTCCCCAGCCCCAGCCCAAGAGTAGGAGTAGGCTGGGCAATCCCTGAGGAGCCCGAGCAGCCCAGCCACCCGACTGCCTGCTGCAGGACTGGCCAGAGGTGTAACGTTACCGGCTGGCTGCACCGGCTCATGGCGCCACCCGCTCCAGCCCCTCAGCTCCCACCAGCTGATCACCTCCCCCTGGGCTCTGGCACCCAGCCAAGGCGGGCGGTGCAGGGCCCAGCAGGGTTGGCCTGGGGGCTGGGTAGGGGGGAGACCTGCAGGACTGGAAGATCTTGAGGACACAGCAGACCAAGGATCTCTAAGAGCTTCTAGCCTCCATCCTTTCCCAAATGAGGAAAACTGAGGCTAGAGAGGGGGTGGGACCTTACCTACCCAGGGCTCAGTGGGTTTTTAGTTGTACTCAAGCTGCCCTGAGACAAGGCGGAGCATGTGTGGCAAGTGGGAAGGAACCCAGAGGGGCCCCTAGCTTCTTGCCATCACACTTGGCTCAAGAGTGCAGAGTCCCAAGGTGTACCCGGCTCATCTCTGCACCTTTCTGTCCACAGCAATGGGCCTTGTCTGCTGGGAACGGCTCGTCAGAGGTGGAAGGTAAGCTGGCCAGACTGGGGGTATGCGTGCTCCCCAAGCCTCTCTCTTCCTTCCTTTAAAGCCAGGTGTGGCATGAAGTGTGGGTGCAGGATGATAAAAGTTGGGGAGAGCTTACAAGCTAGACATCCTGGCTGATAACATTGGCCCAGAGACTGGAGAGGCATGGGCCGGGGTCACCAGCATACAGAGAGTGGGGCTGGGGCCAGGATAGCTAGCGTTCATCCAGCGGGCTCAGAGCCCTTCTCCAGCATGATTTCAGGGTATGGATGGGGTCTTGGAGGACAGGGTGGGCAGTGAGTGCCAGAGGCCAGAATGGGATCTGGGAGCTGGATGCAGTGGGCAGTCAAGAGGATCAGGGACACGGGAGGGGCTCTCCGCAGCAGCCCAGCCCTGGAGGAAGTGCTGGGATCTGACCATGCCTTTCCATTGATTATAAACAGACAGAACATGAGTCGCACCCTCCCTGGCCCCTCCACTCCCTGCCCTAGTTGCATCAAGAGGGAATCTTCAAAGTGCAACGAGACGTTTGCCAAAGAGACATACGTGCAGAAGGGAAGAGGCCCATGCCAGGCCCCCTGCCTCGCTCCTCCCTTCCTGCCTCGCTAAGACGTGCAGAGCGGCCACACACCACCTCTGAGGCTTCCCATGTGCCATGGGAGAGGGGGCGTGTAGGGACATGCACACGCACACGCGTGATAGCCATCTGCGTGCTGGGAACACCCTCTGCTGGCCTGCCTGCCTGGCAGCCAGCCTCTCCTGGGCCTGGCCATCCTCTGACAGCTAAGGCTCAGGCCCCTAGACCCCTGAGCAGGTCGAGGAGGCAGCTGCCCTTGACTTCACTGATGCCTCCCTTACTGTGTCTCTGGAACCGGCACAATATTCTGCTCCTTGGGATTTGGGGAAGGACCCATCCCCTACCACCACACCATGCCCTTTTCAGTGCTTTCGGTGTAGGTCAGGCCACAGCTACCGTAGATGCTCAGTTTCCTCATCTGTAAAATGGGAACCTTAGACTATGTGATGTCTATGGTTTCTTCTTTTTCCAAGATTGGAAAAGGGACCTATTCTCTGACTCCAGGGAGGAGAAATGGGTGTACATACCACCCAGGATTCAAGGCGAGGAAGCCTGGAAGTGTAGACTTGTTAGGTCCTCTCTCTGGTTGCACCCGTCAGTCAGGGAGCCTGCATTCTGACCAGGAGAAGCACAGTGAGCTTTGCATTCCAGCTCTCAAAATCTGAAAATGTCATCCCCTCCAGAGCAAAAGACAGCATGGCCAGCCGTGGGCGTTGATTGTTACTATTCAGGGTAACAGTGCTGGGCATTTTCTGTCGTTCTGTCCTGACCGCAGGCTGTGAGTAGGAAGGCGCTGTGCTCCATGTTTTACAGACGCAGGACCTGAGGCTCAGAGAGGCCCTGGGGGTCGCCCCAAGCCTCGTGTCTGAGAGTGGCAGAACCAAGTTCTCCCAATAGCTCTGTGGCTGAGTGGGCATGAGCAGGGTGTCCCTTGTGCCAAGCCATCTGTGTGCCCTGCCAGGGACCATGGAGAGGACACCTGTGGACTTGGGCTGGTCACCAGTGACTCTGCCCAGCCCTGTGGTCCCTCCCCACTGCCCTCCATAGAAACTTGCTCTCAGGATGAAGCATTCCCTTCTTGTATCCCCATCCCAGGCAGTAGATAGGCAGGTGGGAGGCACACCCACAAGGCTGGTGAGAGAGCTGAGGGCCCACTCGTGGCCCCAGGGAGCCCTGGGGGACTGCCCAGCCCTGGCAGTGCCTGAGGGGGCCATAGCTTCCCATTGCTCTCACCCTCACCCCCATCTGGAACAGGTCTGGGGCCAGCGGAAGTGCTCCCGGGGACAGCTGAGCAGAGCTCTTTCCTGAGGGACACATCTGGGAGCGGTGGCTGCACTCCCTCAGCCTGGCCCCTCACCCAGCCCCTTTGTTTCTCCCACCCACCCATACGGGGCCTTGGGATGAACTGCCCTCTTTCCTGGTGGCTGCCAGGTAAACCAGGCTCCAGCCCACCTCCTTCTCTGCCCTCCCCCAACACGGTTCGGTCACAGCCTGGAAAGTGGCAGATTCCAGGGTTTCAGGGCCCCAAGCCTGCATGGTGGGACGTGGGGTGAGGAAAGGAAATCCCTTCTTCTGCCGCCGGGGCCCAGCAGCTCTGCCAAAGGTGGCCATGGCCCCACAGTCCAGCTGGGTGGGCGTCTGTTCGCAGGATGGGAGGGGGCTAGGGTGCCCCTACTCTGCTGCTGTCCCCTCCCTGACGGCTGGACCCAGGGCAGGAACCTGACTCTTCTGTGGTGCTTTTGCAGCTCGTTATTCCTCAGCTGTTATTTATGTTTTCCAAGGTGGAGATTAAACGTTCAGAGTTACGTAGCACTCATGAAGATTTTAAACTAAACACACAGCTCAAGGAGCTGGTGATAGGGAGGTGATCTCTGATCCTGGATTGTGAAGGCAGGCTTCCCTGCACTTTGGGCGCCTTTGGGGAGAGAGGCCTTGTTTCCCACTGGGTTCCAGAGCAGTATCCAGTGGCGTGGAGAGGTAGAGTCAGGGAGGCCTATGGACTCCCCCCACTGCCAGCCCCTAGCCCAGCCTTAGTGTCCTTTAAGCAGAGCAAGGCAGAAGGAGAACAGACAGGCAGATAAGCACCATTTATTGCCTCTGAGTGCCTAGCCAGCTCCATGAGGACACATCACCTCTGGGTATTTTCCACCAGCTTGCAGCCTTTCCCCAGGGCCTCTGCTAGGACTGAAGTTTATTTTTCTTCTGAGATTACCAGGAGGCTCATGTCCTCACAGGCTCAGCAGAATGGACTTTGGCCCCTTCTGCCTCCTAGGCAGAGGCATGGAAGATGTGAGGGGTTGCTGGGAGAGGCCGTTGTTCCATGGGGAGGCTGCAGGGCCCCCAGTGAGCCAGCTCCCCATTCTTCCCCACCAGCTGACAATGACCATCAGATGCAGAGCAGGATGACCCAGGCCCGGGCTGTTTCTCTGTCCATGCTCTCGGGGCTGGGCTGGATTGCAGGCACTGATTCACAGGCGGCTGGTCTATGAAAGACCATAGCAACCATTTATTCCCAACCTTCTTTTTCCCCAGCCGAGGAAACTGATCTACCCAGAAAGGTTAAGTGATCTCCCCAAGATCATACAGCCAGTGTAGGGCCAGGACTGGAAGCCAGGTCTCTGACTCTGGCCACTCTCCCTGTGAGCCTCTATTTGGGGCCTGACCCCAGGCCTTCCCCTGAAAGAGCAGCATCTTTTGAGGGATTTGAGATCAGCCCCCAAAAGATCCTATTCACAATCCCCAGGACATCATGGGGGTCAGGGATGTCCCGGATGACCCTCAATGAATTGTCATCTAATCAACCAGGAATGACTTAGCCTGTGTTTACGGGAGCATCCATCTCTGTCCTCACAGAGCCTCGAGCTGGTTGTAAAGGAGATAAGAGCCACCAATGACGGAGATAAGGCAACCCCTCAGGGCCAAGCGGTGCTCAAGAGAGGCTCATCTGTGCACACTGAAACAGCTGGGGAGGGCTTCAGCGAGGAGGTGGAGAGGCGGGCCTTGGAAAATGGAGGGTGGGCTTTTCTGGATAGAAATGAGAGGAGGGGAAAGAACAGCAGCTGTAGGGGCTGCAGAGTGCACAAGCCCAGAGCTGGGAATGGACGTGGTGCTGCCGTGTCTCAGTGTGGGCGCCACTTGGACTAAATGGAGAGGGGGGTCGGGCCACATTGCTAGATGCGGTCTTGATCACCAGGCAGAGGAGCTGGCAGAGTGGGGCAGAAAATTAGGGAGCCATGGAAGGTGTTTGAGCAAAGGAATAGGGAAGGCCAACCCTCCCTGCGTGACTCCAGAAATCACTGTTTCCTGCAAGTTCTCCAAGGTGGAGGAATTACCCGGTGGGGTTTGAGAAAGATTGAGAGGGCCTGGGCAGCTTCCGGGGCTACACTTCTTGAAGCTCCAGGGAGCCAAAGCGGATATGGGTACCTGAGCTGAGGACAGAGCAGAGCTTGGGCCTTGAGAGATTCTGTTCCATGGGGATTTCCATCCAGCAGATGAGCTGAGGAGCCCGCAGGCATTCCGGAGGGATCACATCAGAAGTTCAGAGTTGAGGGAACTCAGATGGGGCTAGGGGCTGAACCTGAAAGGCCAGCAGGGCCTGGGGAGCCAAGTCTGGGGCTTCAAGGGGCAGTTCTCTGCTGGCCTGACCCAGCCTCCCTGCCTCCTCGCAGTGGTGCCCTTCCAGGAAGTGTGGGGCCGCAGCTACTGCCGGGCGCTGGAGAGGCTGGTGGACATCGTGTCTGAGTACCCCAGTGAGGTGGAGCACATGTTCAGCCCGTCCTGCGTCTCCCTGCTGCGCTGCACTGGCTGCTGCGGTGATGAGAACCTGCACTGTGTGCCGGTGGAGACGGTCAACGTCACCATGCAGGTAGGTCCACACCCTGCCCAGGGGGCCGCTGGATCTGCCCCTGGAAGGGACCTGGAGAGGGAAGGAGAGAGGCCAAGGTCCCAGGACTGGAACCTGATTCCCAGGCCAGTGCTCCTACTACCCCAGACCCCGAACCCCCTGATGGCTCTGAGCCCACTCACCTCTACCCCCACCAGCTTTCTCAGCCTCACGCTGAGCCCTATCCCAAGACTCGGGGTGTCTAGTTAAAGCTGGAAAGAAATCTGCCTAGATTAAAGTCCCCATTTACACAAGGAGCATTTGGTGCCTTTTCGAGCAAGTGCAATTAACATGTCACACACGCAGTGGTTTATCGAGCACTTACTGAGTAATGCCGAGCACTGTCCTAGGCATGCCACAAGTGGTATGTCATTCAGTCCTTCAAGGCTGGCATCATTCCCATTTCACAGTTGGGGAACTCAAGGCTCAGAGATGTTATTTCACTTGTTCAGCGGGCAAAGGATTCAAGATCTGAACACGGATCTCTGACTCCAGAACATGGGCCCCCTTCCTGTGCTATTGCTGTTCTAGTTTCCCCTGCATAGAGAGGGACAGGGACCTCCCTCAGATCCCCATGCAGGTGGGAGAGCTGTTTGCCCCACGCTCAGAGTGGAATGAGGGCTGTAGTCCACAGGCTGGCAGGAAACAGAGTCGGGTTCTCCTTATAAAGAGAGAGAAGAGAGTGCCGGAAACTCACCGGCCACTCCCCAATCCAGGCATCCTCTTTCTTCCTCAGCTCCTAAAGATCAGCTCTGGGGACCGGCCGTCCTACGTGGAGCTGACGTTCTCTCAGCACGTGCGTTGCCAGTGCCGGTAGGTCTCCGGGGTGGGGCAGATAGCAGGGAAAGGCTCCCATGCCCTTGGCAGCCTCAGCAAAGATGGGTCCCAGGGCAGAGGCAAAGGCCGCCTATCCCTGCTGCAGGCTGCACTTTTTTCCAGGCTGAGGGAGACCAAGAGAGCAGGGCCAGGGGTGGCTGCCATTCATTTCGCACCCCCACCAGCCAGTTTTGCCAAGGGAGCTGGTCCCAGCAGCTGGGATACAGCTGTTTAGATACCACAAGGGAAGAGAGAGCGTGGATCCCTCCCAGACTCACAGGGGTTCGGTGCGTGTCGTTCCCCTTCCCTGGGGACCACAGTTAGCTGCCACGGGCCTCTGGAAGAAGTGCCTGGAGGCAGAGACATTGCAAGTCTGGACTTAGTTCTGGGCTCAGCTGTGCACCCACAGGAGGGGGCAAACTGGGCTCAGAAGCAGCATGAAGGACAAGCTCAGGTAGAAAACGGGCGGACGAAGGGTGGCACTGCGATTTCCTTGATGTCGCAGCATTCCCACTACGCCCCCTCCCCTTCTGACTAGCACCAGTCTTGCTGCCTTGTGCGCAGGGCACTTGGAACATTGGTTAGCAGGAGCAACAGGCCTGGCACTGCCAACCAAGTTCAGGGAAGAGAGGAATGGGCTGAGCCACTGCTCCTGGCACCACTGGGCCATGAAGATGAAGGCACCAGACTAGAAGTCCAGAACCCTAGCCAGGGCGGGAGGAGGGAAGACTACCACTTACTGTGTACCCATTCTGTGCCTAGGTCCACAGGAGGCACTTGAATGTTTCTCATTTAGTCACATACATTTATTGAGCACCTACTGCATGCCAGGCACTGTCTTAGATGCTTGGGATGCAGTGGTGAGCAAGGTCCCTGCTCTCCTAACAACCTTGGGAGGTAGACGCTATTGTCATCCCCATTTTATAGATGAGAAAATCAAGGCTCAATAGTTTCATGACTGACCACAGCTAGTGAGTGTGGGAGGAGGGATTCTGAGCCCTGACCTAGCTCCTAAGCCTTCGTTTTTCAGGCTACCTCTCATGGCCAAGACCACGCTCTCTAATAGCCCCCAGGCTTGGCCTTGGCTCCTGGGCAGGGCTATGGCTGCCCTTTTGGACCTGATCCCAGGATCTAGCCCTTCTTCACCGTGACAGTGTTGGGGCCCTGCTTCAGCCTGTTTCCCCCCACCCCCTCCAAGCTAGAGCTTAGCCATATAACAATAGCTCGGTAATGAACCCTCCTGGGCACAATGCTGGGTGGTGACCCAAAGCTACCTTCTACATCCCCTTTACTCTGACAGCCACTCTCTGGGGACAGGCAGATGAAGAGACTGAGGTTCCAAGAGTGTGGAACCTCACTTGCCCAATATGGAGAGGTACAACCAGACAGTCCCAAGAGGCCCTGGTACCTTGCCCTGGCTCCCAAGGGAGGAAGGAGCCAAGGGCAGCATGCCCTGGTCCCAAAGCTGACTGGTACCAAGCTGCCCCGTGCTTCCACCCCGTTCCCCAGGGGGAGACTGTGGCCAGGCAACAGGGACACCTTTCTTCTTGCTTCTGGGCCAACAGCCACAGCCCTGGGAGGCAGAGACCAGAAATGCCTGGTGACTTCAGGGCTGATGCTCCCTCCCCACCTCCCACCCTGTGGCTCACTCCCCGTGTTCTGGGTGGGGTGGGGGCTGTGCCCTGACAGGCAGCCAGTCCACTGCCTTGCCACCATCTCTTATCCTTGAGGAAATTCCCAGAATGCACCCTGGAAGGAAGGAGGAAAAGCGGACAAAGTGAGAAAGGAAAAGCAGCAGATAGAAACGACTCCAGATTTGATGTCAAGAGGCTGAGGAGCGCAGAAGCGAGTGGCAGGGGTCCCCAGGAGGTTGATTTGTCCCTCTCGTGTCTGGAGCGGGAGCCAAGCCTGAAGGCTCCGGCCACCTCTCTCTTGCCAGCTCCATGCTACCCCCTAGTGGTGTCAGTGTCAGCTGCAGGATGTTGGAGGGGACAGGTCTGGGAGGCAGGGAGCCCCACTTGCTGCTTTCCTAACGTTCCTCTGCCCCTGTCTCTGTCTGTTTCCCTAGGCCTCTGCGGGAGAAGATGAAGCCAGAAAGGTAAGTGGCTTAGCTGGGGCTCGGGGCTATCTCGGGCCTGCCAGCCTCTGTCCTAGCATGGGGGCCCCCAGCCACCTTGTCCTGACGCTTTTGGCTTATTGCAGGAGGAGACCCAAGGGCAGGGGGAAGAGGAGGAGAGAGAAGCAGAGACCCACAGACTGCCACCTGTGAGTGCGCGGGGTCCCAGGGATGGCAAGGAGGCTGGGCCCAAGGGGAGCCCCACCCTGCCGCCAGGGTTAGGTCGGGGAGGGGGAGAGGCAAGATTGAGGTCAGTCTTGGGAGCAGAACAGGAGCCAGGCCTCCTCAAGACTCTAGGGCCCCGGAAGCATCAGGATCTTGGTTTTTGTCCCGGCTTAGCCCTAAGTTTCCATTGACCTTGAACAAACCATTTCACCTTTCTCAGTGTCAAATGAAGGGCAGGAGGTCCAGCAAACATTCAGTCACTCTACAAACATTTACCGGGCACTTACTGTGTGCCAAGTACCTCTGTGAGCAAACAAAGAGAGTTCCTGCACTTTAGTATTTACCTTCTAGTGATGAAAAGTCTGTCATCAGCTGCGACGTTATCTGGGGTCACTTCCTAGCAGCCCTGGGGAACATGTGCCCCTTGCCACTGGCTCCCAGGCCAATATTTTTGCCTTCGGGCCCCCTTGCTTCTTCTAACCCACTTGGTACCTGGTGGGCAGCAGACTGGAGCCGCAGGCCTGAGTGTGGCTGGGAGAGAGGGATTAGAGGAGGGAAAACCCAAATCCGTGAGTGTAAATAGAAAAAAGAAAATATTTCACATGCACAGTAAAGCAGTCACACAGTGGCCCTCCTTCAGGGGCTACGTCTCCTCCTCGCACATGACTCCAGGAAGTCATTTTGTGCCATGGCGTGGAGTTGACCCCAGTCCTGACCCCATGAACCCCACTCCATGGAGACAGGGATCCTGGGGAGTGTGGCCCCCTAGGATCCACATCTCTTCTTTGGGCCCATGTAGCGATTTGGGGCAGGAGCTGGCAGCGAAGTCCATTTAGGGCCGCATTACCAGCCAGCAGCTGAGGCAGAAAGTGTCCTACAGCTCCATTTCCCAAGGCAGTGGTCTTCAGACATTTCACTTGGGAATCTCCTGAAAGAATTTCAACAGTGGCCAGGCGCGGTGGCTCACGCCTGTAATCCCAGCATTTTGGGAGGCCCAGGTAGGTGGATCACCTGAGGTCAGGAGTTCAAGGCCAGCCTGACCAACATGGAGCAACCCCATCTCTACTAAAACCACAAAATTAGCCAGGCATGGTGGCGCCTGCCTCTAATCCAAGCTACATGGAAGGCTGAGGCAGAAAAATCTCTTGAACTCGGGAGGCGGAGGTTGTAGTGAGCCGAGATCGCACCATTGCACTCCAGCCCGAGCAACAGAGGGAGACTCCATCTCAA
>NW_016107369.1:4250440-4259428 GCF_001604975.1 Cebus imitator
AAAAAAAAAAAAAGTATAAGTCATTACAAAGGATATAATTTCTGGCATATTAGAAATACTGATATTTTAATACAAAGCTATTATGTAATATACTCTTGAGACGTATCCTATGAAATATGCCACCCTATTACCATCATCTACCTTTAAAAAAATGAACAAGCAAAAAAGATACACCTCCTTTCATAATTACATATTTACATTGTTTCTTTCTTCCTGGAGCTTACATTTCCATTTCACTTCCTGCCCCCAGAATTTCAGCCTAGTGTAACAGTACTTTTAATTTTCAGAAGTCTTTTATTGATTACCTTGTCATATTTTTCTGCCACAAAAAATGATATGTGAGTTTGAATCATTTTAAATTTCTTGTGAGAAGAAACCTAAATTAAATTTTCTCCTGGAATAAATTATCAAGATAATTCTTAGTAGCACCATTTGGTTAAAACAGCACAAATGTGTCCTATTTTAATAAATGTTCAACATAAAAGTACAATCAATTTTATTGAGAATGCATCTCAACGAGCTAGATGGGACTTGCTCGTTTCAATTAGTGAATGAATCCATTAATGAATGTTACTTCCTGCCAGACTGAGATCGGATTCTGCATTCATTTCATTCCTGTTTATCATATTTTGTTGATGAGAAGGTTGAGAAACCATGTTCGCATAAATAAGGAAATGAGACTAGATGTCACTCAGTGACTTGAACTCCTTCCAAGTTATTTGCCAGGAATCTCAAGGTGCTCTGCTAAGAAAGAATTACTTCTCATGATATCCTGGCTGACAATTCTTTTAAGTTGTTCTTCAATTTTGTTGAAAGCCTTGGTTACCCAGTCATTAGCCATATTTTCTTTCACAAGACCTATACCAATATCTCAAATTGTCCTTTTTTTCATGTCCCCAGAATACTTTTACCTGGCAGCAAAGCACTTTATGAGGACTTAGAATGAGCAAGATATGTTCCTTTCAAAAGGGAGAAAAGTGGCCGGGTGCAGTGGCTCATGCCTGTAATCCCAGCACTTTGGGAGGCCGAGGTGGGTGGATCACCTGAGGTCAGGAGTTCAAGACCAACCTGACCAACAAGGTGAAACACCATCTCTACTAAAAATATAAAAAGTAGCCTGGTGTGGTGGCATATGCTGGTAATCCTAGCTACTTGGGAGGCTGAGACAGGAAAAGTGCTTGAACCCAGGAGGCAGAGGTTGCAGTGAGCCGAGATCGTGCCACTGTGCTCCACTCTGGGTGATGGAGCAAGACTCCATCTCAAAAAAAAAAAAAAAAGGAGAAAAGCATTGTGGCCAGAGAAGCAGATCTTCAGCCACTGTCTCACAAAAATGATTTTAAGGCAATGTAGACCTGAGGCTGAAAATGGATTTCTTTAAAACTGTCAATACTCAGTCTTCACGTGCATCTAGCGGAACCTGCTCCCCTGTTTGAAGACTGCTGTCTTAGGCTCATCGGAGGCATGATTGCCTGAAGCGTGATGAGGTTCAAATGTGGCTCTGGCCATGTGGCCATAGGCAAGCTTCTTCACCTCTCTGGGCCTCAGTTTCCTTATCTTCAAAAGAATAATCAGGGTGCCTTCCTCATGGAAGGTTGTTGAGGGTTAAGAAGATGGTCCTTGGCACAGGGCTGTGCACCTGGGTAAGTGCTTGGTGAAGGGTAGTTCCCAGCTTCTCCTCAACCTGAGGCAAGCAGGGACCCAGGAGCGCTGCACCCTCCCCATGCTCCCTGTCCCAGCTCCTCCTGCGGGCCTGCCCCCTCCTCCATGGGAGGAGACCGCACCCTCTGCAGCACGCTCATGCCCGCCCGTCTGTGTTTGGTCTCTGGCAGGTGCGGTGATGCTGTTCCCCGGAGGTAACCGGCCTGTTGGAGGAGAGAGACCCCGTACCCGGCTCGTGTATTTATTATCGTCACACTCTCAGTGACCTCCTGCTAGTACCTGCCCTCTATTTATTAGCCAGCTGTTTCCCTGCTGAATGCCTCGCTCCCTCCAAAACGAGGGGCAGGGAGGAACGGGACCCTCAGGAATTCAGTGCCTTCAACAACGTGAGAGAAAGAGAGAAGCCAGCCACAGACCCTTGGGAGCTTCCATTTGGGAAGAAGCAAGACATGTTGCCCCGTGATGGGCAAGTTAGGCCCCAGAGGCCCTGGGAGTCTCCAGGGGCCTGGAGAAGGAGAGAATGGGTCCCTGCTGCCTGTTCTTGGGCCTTGGGCTCTGCACAGACAAGCAGCCTTTGCTTTCGGAGCTCCTGTCCAAAGAAGGGATGAGGAGCCTGCTGCGGCCACCACCGCCTGGCTGGTGGGAAGGCGGGCATTGGGCAGAGGGGATCCAGCCATTTCCCCCTCTTCTTGGCAGTAGCTCTTCACCCTGAAGATTGGAACGTTCAGCTCTGGAGAACCGTGGTTGCCTGGGGGCTTTTGCCACTCCTTGTCCCCCGTGATTTCCACTCACACTTTGACACCTGCCTGTGCTGGCACATTGTTCTTTCCAGACAAGGTACCACCATCCTGCCCCCTCTAAAAGACATGTGCAAGCCGGGTGCAGTGGCTCACACATGTAATCCCAGAACTTTGGGGGGCTGAGTCGGGCAGATCAAGAGGTCAGGAGTTCGAGACCAGCCTGACCAACGTGGAGAAACCCTGTCTCTACTAAAAATACAAAAAATTAGCCAGGTGTGGTGGTGTATGCCTGTAATCCCAGCTACTTGGGAGGCTGAGGCAGGAGAATCGCTTGAACCCGGGAGGCAGAGCTCAAGGTGAGCCAAGATTACACCATCGCACTCCAGCCTGGGTAACAAGAGCGAAGCTCCATCTCAAAAAAATAAAAAAGAGACATGTGCAAAGTGAGCCCCGGGTCGGACAAAGAGCTGCCTGGATGAGGAGCAGCCCAGCCAATGGGGATGAGGTCACCAAGGGAGGAGCCTGTGTGTCCCAGCTGAAGGTGGTGGCAGGGGAGCAGGTTGCCCGAGGGCCCTGGCACTCCCACAAGCTGCCCCTGCAGGGCCGTCTTGACTGCCAAGCCAGAGTCTCCTGAATAAAGTATTCTAGTGTGGAAACAGCTGATCTGGGGGGTGTGTCTGCTCAGGCGGTGAGCGTCAGCCAGAAATGGAAGCAGGGCAGACCCAGGGATGGGGGCATAACAGGAAGAGCATAGCACCTTCTCCGAGGCTCAGTTTCCTTATCTCAAAAGCCTCGCTCTGGCAACGAGAGGGCATGGCACAGCTCATGACAACATGTTAGCTTTTTCTTTCCTTCCTCCTTTTGATAGTTGAAGACACTGAGGCCCAAGAAGGTGAAATGGCTGATGGAGAGTCAAGAGCACAGAAGTGAGGGTCAGAGGCCTGGCTTTGTAACTTACCGAGTGACACTGGGCTTCCCTCTGCCTCTGCGTTTCATCTCTGACCTGAGGAGTCTGGCTAGATGGCTCTTCTGGCTTTGCACATTTCTAGTGGGGCCCAGGCTCAAGTCTCAGTGGCCCTGGGTGGTCATTGAGACTGTTCCTATAGAGGCCACTTCAAGGCTGCCCTGGGGGTCATCCAGCCTGCTCCTACAGTACCCTGGGGTCGCCGTTCCCCTAACGAGGAGCTCCCAAGATATAGTTTTGGTTCCAAAGTTGAGGAGGGGCCACTTTTTAGCAGCACCAAGAGTGAAACTTTTCCAGCCCTCCTGGGAGACATCCTGGCTGTGTCTCAGGGTGTTGAATGGCAGCATCTCCAGCCTGCTCGGGCTGCCGCATGGACACCGGGACCAGCAGATGCTACCCTGATTTCTCTGCCTTTTACTCCCAATTTCTTCTGTCTTCCTCCCCAGTGCTTTGGCATTAAAAAAATCTTCCTCTCTTTTTCTTTCTTTTTTTTTTTAATATCTTTTCTTGAAACAGAGGAGTCTCACTCTGTCACCCAGGCTGGAGTGCAGTGGCACAATCTCAGCTCACTGCAACCTCCACCTCCCAGATTCAAGCGATTCTCCTGCCTCAGCCTCCTGAGTAGCTGGGATTACAGGCACCCGCCACCACAGCTGGCTAATTTTTGTATTTTTAGTAGGGTTGGGGTTTCACCATGATGGCCAGGCTGGTCTTGAACTCTTGACCTTGTGATCTGCTCCCCTCAGCCTCCCAAAAAGCTGGGATGGCAGGTGTGAGCCACTATGCCAGGCCTATTTTTTTTAATCCAAACCATTTACCAAACTCCCATCTGCTTCTGACCTGCAAGGGGTGTGTGTGTGTGTGTGTGTGTGTGTGTGTGTGTGTGTGTGTGTGTATCTTTGATGTTGTATGTATTGAGGGAAGAGAAGTTCCTCCATTCTCTCCTCAGCCTCACTTTCTCATTTGAAGCTGCTCAGGAGAAACCCACAGGGACCCAGGGGTACAGGGGCCTGCCTGGGGCTTGGAGGGGAACTGAGGATGTCCAGTGGACTGGGGTGGCCCTGCTGAGGCAGCTGTCCTTAGTGCCCTGTTCACTGAGGCTTGGGGCGCCTGCAGGACATGCTGGTCAGTATGTGCTTCTGGCTGTGGTCACAGATGGCTGTGGGTCAGCCCCAGGAGACATACTTCACCAAAGAAATGCATTTCCTCTCCTGCTTTTCCTTCTTTGGCTGCAGCTGTTCTGAGCCATTGCCTTTGACCCACTGTGAGCTGAGAACACCCATCCCCTCCGATTGTTCAGGCCTCTAGCTCAGCCCTGAAGACCCCAACCTAGGTCTGGTAGCATCTTCAAGGCTTTTGGCTCCATGAGGTCACCCACACGGCGGGCAGCCTCTCAACTCAGGCCAGTGACCCTTGTAGAGAGCAAGACAGAAACCAGAAAAGCTCCTGGAGGCAGAAGCAAAACTCCACATCCATGGGCAGGGGCCTCACAGCAGGAACAGATAGGAAGGAGCCAGCTGGCCCACTTGGCTGTTTTGGCAGCTGTTCCAGCCATTTAGGTCCTGAAGGGCCCTTTCCATTTGCTTGTCATCTATCTGTGGAGCAACCTCTATGTCCTAGACACTGACTAGGCATTGACGATCCAGTGGGGACAAACACACAGGACCCCGCCCTCGTGGACCCCACATGCGAGGGGAGAGACAGTCCATGCTTCGGTGCCGAAGGGTGCTGCCTGGGCCTTTTCTGCTGCTCAAATTGGTGGCCAGACTCAGAGCTAAGGAAAAAGGACCCTGAATACCCCATATTCTAAAACAAAGGAATCATTTGGGACTGCGCACAGTTGCCTACAGGATTTATTAAGAGATGGTTGAAGCAATTCTGCTATGCCC
Source organism: Cebus imitator (assembly GCF_001604975.1). Taxonomy (NCBI): domain Eukaryota; kingdom Metazoa; phylum Chordata; class Mammalia; order Primates; family Cebidae; genus Cebus; species Cebus imitator. The sequence continues at coordinate 4,255,693 of NW_016107369.1, forward strand.
CCAAATCTCCCAGCACCCCCTTCTTCAGTCTCCATAAGCAGAAGACCAGGAAAGGGGAAGGAAGAGAGAGGGAGGTGGGATCATGGGAGTCCTGGGGTGCTGGCTCCCTCCTCTCCTTTCCCTGGAGCTGGATTTGCTGTTGAGATCAGCTCATGTGCTGTCTGGGCAGGGAGGTTGGGGGAGGGCAGGATTCAAGAGGCACAGATGGATGGGGCAGGTACTCCTTGGGGCACCCAGTGATCGTTGCCCATGGGTCAGGTGGACATGGCAGAAAGGGAGTGTCCTTGAGCTGTCTTGTCCATGTCCTACCAAGAGGGAGGCCTGCAGGTGTGCAGACCCACAGTCGATAGGCTGTGGGGTGGAGGTTGGGTCAGTGGCTGAGTAGGGGGTGACAGGTATAAAGCTGAAGGGACCTCTCACATCAGGGAACAGTGGTGTGGGGTGGCCCTGTGGTGAACCCACAAAAGAGCTACCATCTGGATGCCATCATGCCAGGCACATTCATAGCCAGAGAAGAAATGGCCACAGCTGACAGGGACTTTCCTGAAAGCTCTCCCTCCCCATCTGTGTGAAAGAAAAGGGGAGAGAAAAGGAGGAGGAAGAGGAGAGAGAGAGGAGAGAGAGAGAGAGAGAGACAGGAGGGAGGGTACAAGGGCAAACTACACTCCTCCCCACTCCCTGGGCCAAATCCAGGCCCTGCCTGGGGGAGGGAAGAGGTTAGTCTTCAGTTGGATGGACCAACCTAGATGGGGCTAGGCCTTGAATAAGCTAAAGCAACAGGACCAGTAGAAGATCTGCCCGAGATACTGTTACAGGACAGGAAAAGGAGAACTAACATAGTTTATCTAGATGCAGTGATGGAAAAAGATTGGTTTGTTTGTACCCTATAGTCTTCTCAATAAGCAAGTTACCCATAACAACAAATGCATTAATAAGAAAATGTCTTGCTGCCAAAATGTGTTCTGGCTTATTAGAGATGGTCTTGAATTATTTTACACTCTGCCTCTTGAGAGGTGAGGTCTCTTCCCTCTCTTTGAATCTGAATTGGTCTGGGTCTGCTTTGATCAGCAGAAGAGACCATATACTTGTTTCAAGCATAGCTTTCAAGAGGACTAGCAGCTTCTGCCTTGGTCTGTTGGAACCCTACGCTATCATGTAAGAAGTCCAACTACCCTGGGGCCACCATATTGGAAGGAAGCTCAATCTCAAGCGGCCATATAAAGAGTTGTGGAAAGAGAGAGAGAAAGAGAGAAGTGCTCAGTCAACCCCAAGCTATTCTAACCCCCAGCCATTACAGTCATTTTAGCAGATGCTCCAGATTTTATTGAGCAAATACAAGCTATATCTACTGTGCCCTGTTTGATTTCCTTGGTGCACAGAATCATAAAATATGATAATAACAAATTGATTTGAGGCTGTTTATTATGCAGCAATAGGAAACAAGAACAGAAAATAAGGAAAGGTAAAGAGATAACATTGAAGGGAAGATACTGTAGGTCAGGAGATTGTGGATGGTGTCTCTGTGGAAATGACATTGATGGTAAAGTTTGAAGGACAAGGAGTCGTTCATGTGAAAATCAGGGATAAGAGCACAAGGAACCCCAGAGTGGCTGGAGCATGATGGGCAGGGAGTGGGGATATGGGGTGTGATGTTGGAAGTAGGCAGGGGCCAGACCATAAAGAGCTTTTCAAGTCAGGGTAAGGAGTTCAAATTTTGTTATAATGTGAGGTAAGCCACTGCAGAGTTTCAAACAGGGAAATGAAATGACACCAGGTACATTTTTTTTTGTTTTTGAGGCAGAGTCTTGCTCCGTCACCCACACCGGAGTGCAGTGGCGCAATCTCCACTCACTGCAACTTCTGCCTCCTGGGTTCAAGTGAGTCTTGCGCCTCAGCCTCCTGAGTAGCTGGGACTGCAGGTGCACGCCACCAAAACTGGCTAATTTTGTATTTTTAGTAGAGATGGGGTTTCGCCATGTTGGCCGGCTGGTCTCAAGCTCCTGACCTCAAGTGATCCGCCCACCACAGCCTCCCAAAGTGTTGGGATTACAGGTGTGAACCACCACACCCGGCCATTAGGTGCATTTTGAACAATCACTCTGCCTACTATGTGGAAAATGGTCTCTAGGAGTGCAAAATTCAGAGTACAAATACCATTTTGAACGCTGTAGAGAGGCCAGGCAACCAATTATGGTGGTTTGGTCTAGGGAGAAGTAAGGAGGATAGAGAAAAGTAGATGGCTCGGTCTTAATTATGCATGTGGTCTGGTTACCCTGATCATGTATTCACTCATGAGCATTTTTTGAGTCTATGAGACCTAGGTATTTTGTAGTAGATACACATATGACGGGGCAAAATATATTAGCATGCAAAAGTCTTCCCTACCTACTAAAGAAAATTCCATTCTGCAATAAATAAGGAGAATGGGGAGACAGATCATAGCTGGAGAGGCTAAGTTGGTCTACCTAAGAGCTAGGAAAGAGAAAGCAAGTGGGCAGAGGGAAATGAAAGGCCTTGGGGCTGGGACTAGAGAAGGAGCTTGGGGTCTTGTTGCAGAGTCTCTATGGATATAAGACAGTTTGGGGAGTGGAAGAAGGGCTTTGAGGAAGCACTGCCGTGCTCCCTGACATTGCAGGCACGAATGTTCTTTGAGAGATGCCCACTCAATGAGATACTAGGCAGAGACTGAACCCAGGGGAGCATCTAGATTAGCCAGGGTTACACAGACAGAAATGAGACATTGTCTCTGACCTTAAAAAGTTAGTCTGAGGACTCGGATACACACAGGTGATTATAACAGAAGGAAAGCAGGCCACGTAGCTAAACAAATGCAGCTGAAGCGCTGCTAAAGCCACCTGAGATGTCCTGCAGCTGGGGAAAAGCAGAACTGGCTTTGCAAAGCTGGTGGCATTTGAGCTGTGACTTGAAGAGTAGGCAAGATTCGGGTGTGGGAGATGAATGCAGAAGCCATTCTCAATGGAGGCAACCCGTTAACAAAGATGCCAGAGGTGGCAAAACCCTCACCCATCGAGGGGCTCTCCAGCGGTTCGGTTTGGCTGATGCTTAAGGCAGGTGAAGCAGAGAGCGAGGGCTAAGTCTGGGAGGCAGGCTGGGCCCTGGATGCCATGCTGGGGAGTTAGGGCAATGCTAGGCTGCAGGAGGTATGCTTTTTAAACAATAACGTGGCCGGGCACAGAGGCTTACACTTATAATCTCAACACTTTGGGAGGCCAAAGTGAGAGGATTGCTTTGACAATCAACTGAGGTCTTTAAAAAAAAATTAAAATTATGGCCAGGGACGGTGGCTCACGCGTGTAATCCTAGCACTTTGGGAGGCCAAGGCAGGTGAATCACTTGAGCCCAGGAATTTGAGACCAGCCTGGGCAACATGGTGAAATCACATCTCTACAGGAAATACAAAAATTAGCCGGGCGTGGTGGTGCAGGCCTGTAGTCCCAGCTACTCAGTAAGCTGAGGCTGGAGAATCTCTTGAGCCTGGGAGGCGGAGGTTGCACTGAGCTGAGATGGTGCCACTACATTCCGGCTTGGGTGACAGAATGAGACTCCATCTTAAATTTAAAAAAAAAAAAATTAGCCAGGAATGGTGTTGCACACCTATAGCCCCAGCTACTCGGGAGGCTGAGGCAGGAGGATCACTTGATCCCAGGAGTTTGAGGTTGCAGAGAGCTATGATCATGCCACTGCACTCTGGCCTGGGCAACAGAGACCCTGTCTC
>NW_016107369.1:4259513-4263104 GCF_001604975.1 Cebus imitator
AAAACTAGAAATTAAACAATAATGTGATATGATCATGGAATTCAGGGCTGAAAGAAAATTTACAAATAATCCATTTCCACCTCCTCATCTTACAAATGAAGAAGCTGAGGCCCAGGCTGGTCCAAAGCCATGTGAGTGAGTCAGAATTTAAAGATTTACGGTAAGTGACTGAATCCGAACCTGTGCTCCTTCCCCTCACCACCTCACCTCCTCCTGAGGATGGAGAACGAGAAGGGGAGGTGGGCAGTAGGGAAGTGAGCTGGGTCAGCTCCCAGCCTGAGGGGCAGGCCAGACCATCTGCGGGTGGGCTGGGTGGGTCAGCAGGAGAGGCCCCTCTGCACACTGGTGGGAACTGGAGGCTCCAGACAGGGCGGTGACAGGCCAGAGCCTTGGTGGAGAGATGGCTGCGTGTCAGCACCAGAGCCCAGCAGCTGTTTTCCTTAAAGAAGCTGGACCTTTCCTTTTCCTGAGGGAAGCCTGGGGTGCGCTCCTTCCCCAGATCTTAGCTGTGAAGGAGGCCAAGGAGGCCCCACCTCAGAGGCTCCAGGCCAAAAAGATGGTCCTTTTCTAATCCCTGAGGTAATTCTGTCACCTTGGAAACCCCCAGGCAGGCGGGTCAGGCCGGGAGGAGGTTGAGGGCTTCCTGGCAGAGGTGAGTTCCTTAAAAGGGTTGCCTGGGTGGCAGGGGAGGGTGCTGTGTTCTAGGATCCTCTCCCTGCACCGCCGTCGGCAAGGCTGCTCACTCCGTCCTCAGTGGCCTCTCCACCGCCACCACAGCCCTCCGTCTTCCCCTTCTCCTTCTCTCTCCTCTGAGGCCCTGCCCCCACCCGCCCAGCCTAGGCCACCCAAGAGTCACCACGTGGGCCACACAGTAACAGGAGCCACAGCGCTGGATGTTTCCAGACGCGGGCCACCTGACGCCCACAGCGGGGGCCCAAGGCTTAGGCTGGAATGGTGATACCCTCCCTCCTCCTCTCCCTTCAAAGCCCTCGCTGCCACGAGCCTCTCCTGAGGCCTGCAAACCCCATCAGTTGCCAGACACGCTGGAAGGAAGTCCCTGCAAGGGCGAGAAATCTATCCAAGGAATTCCAGCATCTCGGAGGAGGTCATGGCTGACAGCTGGCCATGGCTGCTATGCAGAGAAGCTGCAGCTGAGGTCTTGGGTTCACAAGGGGTGCCAGGCACATCAGGGGCTGACCCGGGGGGTCATGCAGGTCACCATGTCAGAACCTGGGGTGCACCCTGGAGCTGTCCCTCCCGGATCAGCTGGAATTACAGCTTCTCTCCAGACATGGGGGTGGCAGAGGAGGCCACAAGACTTTCCTCTCACATCCAAGTCCAGGAGGCACCGGGTGCCTGTGGGATCTTTCTTAGGAACCAGCCCTGGCCAGTAAGGTGAATGCCAGCAGCGGAGGAGACACACGGCTGCTTTACTGAGACCTTCCTCTTTGTGTGCGTGTGATCTATCTGCCATTCCACTTCTTCCCCTCAGAATAAAACATGCCCACCCTCTTAGGAAAACACTAACTGGCGGGTGGCTATATATAAGTGACTCTTAGAACCAGTGATAAACCTGGTTTATATGGCCATGCGTTTTGGTACCCGTGCTGCTGAAACCATGCACTCTGTCAGGACTAGCCCCACGCTTCCGAAAATAACTGGTCGGCAACAGCCTCACGCCAGTGACTGCGCCAAAGATCAACCAGTGCACGTTGATCCATGCTCGAACCCCACACTTCCCAAAACCTACATGGGATTCTCTGCTTTGCTCAGAGATGCTGTGCCTTGCAAGTACAGCTGTCCCTTGCTTAAGCAAGCAATAAATTCAGCCTCTTGTCTCAGATAATGAGTGGTTACACCTTTCTTCAATACCTCCTCCAAAAAATCTTTCTTACAATCACAAATTTTCCAAAATCCAAAGGGTGAGCAATACTTTGTTTTTTCCAGCTTTGGTACAAAATTGAGGCCAGAAATTCCTTCCCCTGTCTCCCTCTCTCTGATCCCTCTGCCCTCCTCCCAAGACCCAGCTCCCTCCTGGGAGATTGTGATGGACACTTGTGTGTCCCCACATGGAGCATCTTCAAAACAAATACATTTCCCTTTTGATAAAGTGGCTCACATCGCTTGGCATAATTTTCATTATGGTGCATTATATCCAAAGACCTCACTCCCACCATCACCACCAGGGATGTAGACAGGGAAGAAAGGAAGAGGTGAAGGAGACACCCTGTCACATATACGGAACTTCCGATACCAAAATGAGATCATAATAGATTTATTTTACAACTTGCTTTCTAAACTTAATATATTATACACTGGCCGGGTGTAGTGGCTCATGCCTGTAATCCCAGCGCTTTGGGAGGCCTAGGCGGGCAGATCACCTGAGGTCAGGAGTTCGAGACCAGCCTGACCAATATGGTGACACCCCGTCTTTACTAAAAATACAAAAAATTAGCTGGGCATGGTAGTGCAAGCCTGTAATCCCGGCTACTTGGGAGGCTGAGGCAGAAGAATCACTTGAATCCAGGAAACGGAGGTTTCGGTGACCCAAGATTGCACCATTGTATTCTAGCCTCAGCAACAAGAGTGAAACTTCCTCTCAAAAAAAAAAATTAGCTGGGTGCAGTGGCAGGTGCCTGTAATACCAGCTACTTGGGAGGCTGAGGCAGGAGAATCTCTTGAACCTGGGAGGTGGAGGTTGCAGCAAGCTGAAATCGCACCACTGCACTCCGGCGTGGGCAAGATGAGCGGAACTCCATCTCATATATACGGAGTTGTATTTCCCTTTTGCTACAATATGATTTTTAAGTCTTGAGTTGTATTGCATTATTTGGATATCCCACAATTTGATTAAAGGATCTATTGTAGGCCCTCTTTTTTTTTTTTTTTTGGTGTTGTTTTAATAAATAATGCTGTGATAAACATCCTTGTGGATTTGTCTCTGTGTGAAGAGGTTTTTCCCATCACAGAAATAGGAACGGCAGCAAAAAAAATCAAACCGATCCTTCCATGGTCCATTCTCCCTCCGGGTGCCTCTGTACCCTTGGCATGTGCTTTAGAAACAGGTACACCTCCAGTCTCGACATTTCCACTCCCCACTGTGACACAGCCCCTGCTAACGTGACTACAGGGATCTCCCTGGTGCCGATCAGCATTTTCTGTTTTCATCTTACTCAGCAGCACACGTGGCTCTTAGAATGCACTCCCAGTCCTTTCCTCAGCCTAGAGGATTCCATGAAGTCTGATCCCTGTCCTCCTTTGCAGCCCCGTCTCCTGTCACGCCCCCTCTTTCTCTAAGGGCCCACATACTTGTCTTTTTCTCAGTTCCTGGAATCAGTAGTGCCCCCTTGGGATCTTTCTCACACTGTTTCCTCTGCCAGGAAATCCTTCCCCTGTCCCCCACACCCAATCCCTCAACTCTGTTGACTAACAGACACACATCATCTGTAAGTCAGCTAAAAGGTGCTTCCTCAGGAAAGCCTCCCAAACACTCCTCCTCACCACGGTGGGTCTGGTCCACTACTACAGACTTAGATTCCATCTACTCCCTTACAGCTCTCCTCACTATATGATGAAAAATAAGTATATAAT
>NW_016107369.1:4263114-4267187 GCF_001604975.1 Cebus imitator
ACAAAAATTAGCCAGGCCTGGTGGAACATGCCTGTTGTCCCAGCTATTCGGGAGGCCGAGGCACGAGAATTACTTGAACCTGGGAGGCGGAGGTTACAATGAGCCAAAATCATGCCACTGCACTCCAGTGTGGGCAACAGAGTGAGACTCCATTTTAAGGAAACAAGGGCTTACAGGCTGGGCACAGTGGCTCACACCTGTAAACCCAGCACTTTGGGAGGCTGAGTTGGGTGGATCACTTGAGGTCAGAAGTTCGAGACCAGCCTGGTCAACATGGTGAAACCCCAGGTCTACTAAAAATACAAAATTTGCCAGGCGTGGTGTCTCGCACCTGCAGCTACAGGGAGGCTGAGGCAGGGGAATCCCTTGAACCCAGGAAGCAGAGGTTGCAGTGAGCCAAGATCCCACCACTGCACTCCAGCCTGGGTGACGGAGCAAGACTGTCTCAAGAAAAAGAAAGAAAGAAAGAAAAAATAAATAAATAAACAAAAGCAAGGGCTTGTTACATTGCCCAGGCTGAATTCAAACTCCTGGACTCAAGAGATCCTTCCACCTCAGCCTCTCGAGTAATTGGGGCTACGCTTTCTAGCCACCACACCTAGCTATTCCATACATAATTTTTAAAAGTTACTTTAACATTACAAATTATATACCAATATACTTCATTGTTTAAAAGCATATAACAACTGCAGACGTTATAAAAGCTCTATTTGACCACTGCCCACCCTCTTCCCCAAGAGGTTCCTTCCCCCACTCCGTGGAGAACGCCGCTGTTAGGGGCTTAATGTAATCAGCATAGTGGTTTCAACTTGGGTTCTGGAGTCAAACTGCCAGGGTTGGATTCCTAGCACTCCCAATTCCTAGCTGTGTAAGATTATGCAAGTTATTTAACCTCTCGGTGCCTCAGTTTTATCATCTGTAAAGTAAAGATTAATAATAGTAACTAATAGTGTAGTTTTAAGATTTCAGTAAAGCCAGACACCGTGGCTCACGTCTGTAATCCCAGCACTTTAGGAGACTGAGGCGGGTGGACTGCTTGAGGCCAGAAGCTCAAGACCAACCTGGGCAACGTGGCAAAACCCCATCTCTACTAAAAACACAAAAATTAGCCAGGCATGGTGGCAGGTGCCTGTAATCCCAGCTAATCAGGAGGCTGAGCCAGAAGAATTGCTTAAATCTGGGAGGCGGAGGTTACAGTGAGCCAAGATCACATCATGGCACTCCAGGCTCGGCAACAGAGTGAGACTCTGTCTCAAACAAAACAAAACAAAATACACACCCAGAATATCTGAAGTGGCTGTTAAAATACTCCTCCCTTTTCCAGCGACATCTCTGTGTGAGGCCGGATTCTCTTCACCTACTTCAACCAGAGTAACTCATCACAGCAGATTGAACGCAGAAGCAGGTATGAGAGCCCGGCGCTCTTCTATCCCTAATGTCAGCATTAAAGAGATTTTCAAAAAGGAAAGTAATTCTACTCCTGTCACCAAATACTTTTAAAATATTTTTGGCCGGGTGCGGCGGCTCACGCCTGTAATCCCAGCACTTTGGGAGGCCCAGGTGGGTATATCACGAGGTAAGGAAATCGAGACTATCCTGGGTAACACGGTGAAACCCCACCTCTACTAAAAATACAAAAAATAGCTGGGTGTGGGGGCGGGTGCCTGTAGTCCCAGCTACTCGGGAGGCTGAGGCAGGACAATTGCTTGACCCCAAGAGGCGAAGTTGCAGTGAGCTGAGATAACACCACTGCATTCCAGCCTGGGCGACAGAGTGAGTCTCCATCTAAAAAAATTTTTTTTCATAAAACATTTATGTTTCCATATGCTGGATTTCTTGTTATTTTTAAATAATGAAATATCCTTAAATGTCTTTTTTCTATTTTTTTTTCTTTTTTTTTTAGACAGAGTTTTGCTCTTGTTGCCCAGGCTGGAGTTCAGTGGTGCAATCTCGGCTCACTGCAACCTCCACCACCCAGGTTCAAGCAATTCTCCTGCCATAGCCTCCCAAGTAGCTGGGATTACAGGCATACGCCATCACACCTGGCTAATTTTGTATTTTTAGTAGAGATGAGGTTTCACCATGTTGTTAAGGTTGGTCTCGAACTTCCAACCTCACGTGATCCACCCACCTCAGCCTCCCAAAGTGCTGGAATTACAGGCGTGAGCCACCACGCCCAGCTTACATGTCTTTTATAATTTTGAATACGGTAAATATTAATAGAAGTAACCCAAATAAAGGCTCTGTGTTGCTGAGACCAAAAAGAGAACTGTTTCTTTCAAGTCTATGCTGTTTACCAAGAAACAACCCAGAAATTATCTCAGCTGCTTTAGCTACTGTAATGACCGTGTTCCTTAAGGGTGAAAACCGCCTCAGAATCTCACTAGATGGGACCATGGCTTTCTGCCAGTCCCCGTCACAGAGCTGTCTGTGAGGTGGGGAAGGAAATTCTGAGTTCTTGGGATTGTGCCATAGTGCCCACAGTGTGCGATGGCTCACCGAGTCTCAGGCCAGTTAGGCTATGAATTTGTAGGTCTTTTTAGGTGGTCTTTCAAATTTAATTATTAGTTTTGTTTTTTTTTTTTTTTTTTGAGAAGGAGTTTTGCTCTTGTTGCCCAGGCTGGAGTGCAATGGCATGATCTCAGCTCACTGCAACCTCTGCCTCCTGGGTTCAAGCGATTCTCCTGCCTCAGCATCCCAAGTAGCTGGGATTACAGGCATGTGCCACCACATGTGGCTAATTTTTGTATTTTTAATAGAGATGTGTTTTCTCCATATTGGTCAAGCTTGTCTTGAACTCCCAACCTCAGGTGACTCCTCCCCTCAACACTTCAGCCTCCCAAAGTGCTGGGATTACAGGCGTGAGCCACGGCACCTGGCCTAATTATTACATTTTTAAACATTCTGCCTTCTTTCATGAGGTATTTTCTAAAAACCATGAAATAATGCAAACTTCAGTTTGTTTTAACAATTCCTCTATGACCTATTCTGAGTTACCCGGACAATAAGAAAGGGGGCCATGGAATGTTTAAGACCACTTAGTCAGAAAGTCTGTATACAATTCTGGCATCAAGCAAGTACTTTGTAAAGAAAATAGAGATGGTAAAATCATTTCAGCTGTTCTAGTAGGATACAAATACAGCAGCACCGCTGCTGCATGGAGATTAGCACCTGATAGCCGGTCCAAGAAGCAGATCATTAACAGGAAAATGATTGAAACGGAGGCCAGGCACAGTGGCTCACACCTGTCATCTTGGCACTTTGGGAGGCCGAGTGGGGAGGATCACCTGAGCCCAGGAGCATGAGACCAGCTTGGGCACATCATGAGACCCCCATCTCTTCAAAGTTTAACAACCAGCTGAGCATAGCCCCAGCTACTCTGAGGCTGAGGTGGGAGGATGGCTTGAGCCCAGGCTGTCGAGGCTGCAATGAACTGAGATCACAGAGCAAGACCTTGTCTCAAAAATACAAAATGAAACAAAACAAAACCCCACAAATCCTGCATTTCTGGACCTAATGCACACATGTTCATGCACCCTTCCTGCGCCCACAGACGCTGGGCACTTGCTCTTCCTGCTGCGTCCTCGTATTGCAGTTGTGCTGGGCCATGAGATGCAGCTTGCTTTCCTGTCTTCTCTCCGTTTTCCTGGGTTGTCAACACACATTGTATGTTTCACTGACACAGTTTGGATTTGTTGCCATTGAGCATGCAGTGGATATGTTGTTTAGTGAAAACAAGGTTCAACACCGTATATAATATGCCCAGGAAAAAAGGGAAGAATTAATTGACTGAGCCTCAGTAAATTGAAAATGTGGGCCCTGGAGGTGTGGGGTGAGAGACAGACTTCCCTGCACACCCTTTAGAGTGGATATTTTTTATTTATTCTCCTTTTTAGTTTGTTTCATTAAATATTTCATATACATAAAATAATACAAGCCAGATGCAGTGGCTCAGGTCTGTAATCCCAACAGATTTGTTAGCTCCGTTTGGGAGGCTAAGGCAGGTGGGTGGTTCACCTGAGGTCAGGAGTTAGACACCAGCCTGGCCAATATGGTGAAACCCGGTTTCTACT
>NW_016107369.1:4267348-4303620 GCF_001604975.1 Cebus imitator
AAAAGCCAAACTTAGCCGGGCGTGGTGGCAAGAGCCTGTAGTCCCAGCTATTCAGGAGGCTGACGCAGGAGAATCGCTTGAACCCCAGAGGTGGAGGTTGCAGTGAGCTGAGATCGCGCCACTGCACTCCAGCCTGGCGACAAAGCGAGACTGTCTCAAAATAATAATGATACGATGTTTACAAAGGCATAAAGATTAATAAAAGAATAAAACAATTTTTAAAACATATAAATGGCATCATTATAGGTGGCATTTAGGAGCTGACTGTTTTTACTCAGGAATATGCTTTTAAGATGTATACATGTTCATGCACATAGATTTGGTTCAGATTCATTATTTTAAAATGCTGAAAATAATATGTGAATATCCCACATGTTAATTCATTTCTTATTGATATTACATATGATATTATATTTGGACCTTATTCTAGTCTTAATATTGCAAGCAATGTTGCTATAAATATCCATATATATTCTTCTGTATCTGGGCAAGTGTTTTCCTAGATTAAATATCTAGAAGTAGGCTGGGCATGGTGCCTCACGCCTGTAATCCCAACACTGGGAGGCAGAGGTGGGCAGATCATGAGGTTAAGGGATCACACACACCTGTAATCCCAGATACTCATGAGGCTGAGGCAGAACCACTTGAACCGGGAGGTGGAGACTGCAGTGAGCCAAGATCACGCCACTGCACTCCAGCCTGGGTGACAAAGTGAGGCTCCATCCCCCCCACCCCCCCAAAAAAAAGCTGGGTACAGTGGCTCACGCCTGTAATCCCAGCACTTTGGGAGGCTGAGGCAGGTGGATGACCTGAGGTTGGAAGTTCAAGACCAGCCTGACCAATATGGAGAAACCCTGTCTCTACTAAAAATACAAAATTAGCCAGGCATGGTGTTGCATGCCTGTAATCCCAGCTCCTCAGGAGGCTGAGGCAGGAGACTGGTTTGAACCTGGGAGGTGGAGGTTGCAGTTAGCCCAGATCATGCCACTATATTCCAGCCTGGGCAACAAGAGGGAAACTCTGTCTCAAAAAAAAAAAAAAATTATTTCTCACTCATACTTTATGTGTAACACAAGTCATAGGGCAGAGGAGGGGTCCCCTTATTGTTGTTTCTCAGGGATCCAGGCTAATTGAGGCTGCGCACCTCCATGGCCAGCTGCTTCCAGGACCAATAAGGCAGGAAGAAGGGGCGAGATGAATTATGCACTGACTCCGGGAGTTTCCACCCTAAAGCAACACATGTTCTGTTCACTGGTACTTCAAAGCAAGTGTCATGGCTCAGCCTGTCTTTGAAGAGGTAGAGGAGTGGGATTCTTCCAGACACCAGAGGACAGTTAGACTGTGGAAATGCTTCCAATGCTCCACCATTACCTGTGGTGTTTGCTCTAAGTTTCTGGCAGATAACACCTTATCAAGTTAAGAAGTACATTCGTGGGGTTTGTTTAGTTTGTTAAGCAAGTTAAGAGGTTGTCTTTATCGTGAACACATACTGACTTTTATCAAATGACTTCATGCCATCTGTTTGATGGGCAAATGTTGTTTGTTTCTCCCTTAGTTGGTTAAGGCATTTATACATGTTGTTTCTCCTCCTAGCACATTGCCTTCCACTGCCCTCTCTAACCACTTTACCTGGTTAATTCCTTCTCATTCTTTAGCACTTATTCATTCAGCAAATATTTATTGAATAATACTATGTGCCAGATGCTCTTCTAGGCACTTGGGAGATAGTCATGAACAAAGCAAACAAACAAAAAAACCCTTGCCCATATGGATCTTACATGGGATAGAAAATGAAATAAACATAAAAACAGGCCGGGCATGGTGGATCATGCCTGTAATTCTAGCACTATGAGAGGCCAAGGCAGGAGGACTGCTTGAGCCCAGGAGTTCAAGACCAGCCTGGGCAACATACTGAGACTCGTCTCTACAAAAAATAAAAAATTAGCCAACATGGTGGCACTTGCCCATACTCCCAGCTACTCAGGAGGTCTCACAAGAAAGTCACATCAGGACAATGCCTCAAAACAGGGGCAGGGGCCAGGCACAGTAGCTCACGCCTGTAATCCCAGAACTTTGGGATGCTGAGGCAAGCAGATCGCTTGAGGTCAGGAGTTCAAGACCAGCCTGGCCAAGGTAAAACCCCATCTCTACTAAAAATACAAAAAGTAGCTGGGCGTGGTGGCATGCACCTATAATCCCAGCTACTTGGGAGCCTGAAGCAGGAGAATTGCTTGAACCTGGGAAGTGGAGGTTGCAGTGAGCAAATATCACAGCATTGCACTCCAGCCTGGGCAATAGAGCGAAACTCTGTGTTGAAAAAAGAACAAACGAAAAAAACCCAGGGACAGGGATAGCCAGACAGATACCTGGTGTAGACGATTTCAGACGGAAGCTAGCTGCCAGGCAGAGGCCCTGGAGAGAGGGCTTCCTGGTGTGTGTCAGGAGTTGTAGCTCAGTGGGTGAGGTTGGTGGAAGATGAAGAAGAATGGAGGGGGCAAGGGGCTGTGTGAGAAAATAAGTGAAGTCAGGATGAGGCCGGGCATAGTGGCTCACGCCTGTAATCCCAGCACTTTGGGAGGCTGAGGCTGGTGGATCACAAGGTCAAGAGATCAAGACCATCCCGGTCAACATAGCGAAACCCCATCTCTAAAAAAAAATTTAAAAAAATTTTTTAAAGTCAGGATGGTTCCAAAATTTCTGGCCTGAGCAACAACAGGATGGGCAGATCATGAGGATGGGGTTGGGAAAGGCTCCAGGTGGAAAAGGTTTCAGGGCAGGATCAAGAGTTCAGGCATTGGTTTTTTTTTTTTTTTTTTTTCTTTTTCTTTTTTATTGTAATGATTGTTTTAATTGAGATGATTCACATACCATAAAATTCACCTTTTTAAAATATACAATTTAGTATATTATTCACTAGGTTTTACCACTAATTCTAGAACATTTGATGACTGCAATAAAAAACCCCATACACATTGTCCCCTCCCTGACATGAACTTTCTGTCTCTGGAAACTTCATATAAATGGAAGTATATACAATATGTGTCCTTTGTGACTGGCTTCTTTCGCTTAGTATAATGTTTTCAAGGTTCATCTATGTTGTATCATGTGTCGGCACTTTATTCTTTTTTATGGCTGAATAATATTCCATTATTTGGATACATCACATTTTATGTATTCATCAGGTGATGGACATTGGGTTGTTGCCACTTTTTGTCTATTATGAATAATGCTGCTATCAACATTCATTTGCAAGTTTTGATGTGAACATATGTGTTCAATACTCTTAAGCATATACCTAGAAGTAGAGTGCTGGGTTATATGGTAACTCTATGTTTAACTTTTTGAGGAACTGCCAAATTGCTTTCCAAAGCAGCTGACCCATTTACATTCTCATCAGCAATATGTGAATTTCTCCAGATCCTTGCCAACATTTGTCGTTGTTTTTTTTATTGTGGCCATCCTAGGGGTGAGAAGTGGTGTCTCCTTGTGATTTTTAATTTGTATTCCTCTAATGACTAATGAGGTTGAACGTCTTCTCATGTGCTTATGGCGTGCGTTCGCATATCTTCTTTGGAGAAATGTCTATTCAAATTTCTTGCCCATTTTTTAACTGGGTTGTCTTTTTGTTGTTGAATTGTAAGAGTCCTTTATATATTCTAGAAACTAGACCCTTATCAGATATAATTTCCAAGTATTTTCTCCCATTCTGTAGGATGTGTTTCAAAAGTCTACTTTTGGGCCAGGTGTTGGCTCATGTTTGTAATCTCAACACTGTGGGAGGCTAAAGTGAGTGGATCACCTGAGTTCAGGAGTTGGAGATCAGCCTGGGCAATATGGTGAAACCTCATCTCTACTAAAAAACAAAACAAACAAAAAGAAAATTAGCCATATTGCCAACCTAGGGTGGTAGGTAGAGGAAGAAGTGAGGCCAAGAGTGTATTTTGTTTTGTTTGGTCGTTTTTTTGTTTTGTTTTTGAGAGGGGAGAAACAGCCTTATGTTTGTATCAGATGGGAATGATGCCGTGGGAGAGAGGGGAGAATCGCTGGAGTGGTGTCGCTGAGTAGGTGATGGCGGGACTGATGTTCACATGGAAGGGTGGCCTTCAATGGGGCACAGTCACCTGTGGAAAAAGATCGGAGGCAGGGTGTGGGCACAGCCCTACTCGCGGGCCAGGAGTAGGTCTGTGGGAGTCTGTGTGCCACTGTTGTCAAGGGAAGGCTGAGAGTGAGGATGGGGGACCGTTGGGAGTGAGAGGGAGAAAGTATGAAAGGGTGTCTAGGGTAGAGCAAGTACAGTGGGGGACAGAGTGAGGCCGGTCAGCACTGAGCCTGCAGGTGAGGTCTGTGTCACAGGGTCTTAACCCATCACAGGCTGGAGTGCAGTGGCACAATCTCAGCTCACTGCAGCCTCAACCTTCTAAGCTCAATCCATCCTCCTACCTCAGCCTCCTGAGTAACTGGGACCACAGGCACACGCCACCATGCCTGGCTAATTTTGTAATTTTTATAGAGATTGGCTCTACCTATGTTGCCCAGGCTGGTGTCGAACTCCTTGGGTTCAAGTGATCCTCCCGCCTCAGCCTTCCATTGTGCAGAGATGCCAGACGTGAGCCACTGCACCCGGCCTATGTCTTCAATTTTGAGTTAGGTTCTGACATCAAAAGCCTCCTATTGCTGGGATCTTTATTCTCTGTAGCCTTCACTGGACTGTAAGCCCCATGCGGGTGTGAGCAGTGCTGTCTAGTCCGCTGCTACATCTCAACACCCAGCTCCTCGTGCATGGTAGACTCTCAATACGTAGCACTGAATCGCTGGATAAATGAATGAAGCAATGAATGAGAAAAGTCCTAGAAGTGGCACATGGCCTAGATTTCTGAAGCAGCCCCTTCCGCATCCCCGGGTGATTCTAGACCTGCTCTCCCCACCCCACCCTGCACCCCACCCTACCTTCCTCTCCCTAAGCCGACCCTGCCCCCTTCAGCCCCCGCAGCGCAGACCCTGTGGCTTTAAGGCCGGCAGGAACTGAGCCGGGCGGTGATTGGTGGTTTATTCTAAGGATGAAGGATGAGCTCATCCGCAGCCAATGGCCGCGCTGCACCGGCTGGCCCCGCACCTGCCGGACGCCAGAAAGTAGCCGCCCGCGGCGCGCTCCGGTGAAGGGCCGGTGGCGGCAGGGGGAGGCCTGGCCTGCGGACCCAGCTCCCAGCTCGGGCAGGTACGGTGTGTGTCCGGCCCCTCCTCCACCCTCCCAAGCGAGGGGCCCCCTCAGCCGTTCCCCGCGGGATCGTGCACCTTGCGGCCGGGGCCCCGCGGGCTGCACGTGCCGCTTTCTGTGTCCAGGCGCAGCCAGGCAGCTCTGCCCGGCAGGACCCGGCCGGGCGGGGTGGCCCCTGAAGCCAGCACAACCCTCCTGGGTGACCCCCAGAGCAAGGCCTCAGAGCCTCAAGTCCCCCGCTGGGCTTGGCCGAGAGGGGAGGGTGCGGCCTCCCTCCGCCTCCTGGCCGCGTCCTGGCTTTCTGCCACTGGCTGAGGCTGTGGGCTTCCCCTCCCGCCCCACTGCCCATCCTGCTGTCTCCTCCCTCTCTCCAAATGACCTGGGGTTGGAAGTTCCAGGCCCTGCCCATTCCCAAAGGGACCTGGGAGAGCAAAAGCCAGGCAGCTGTGCGGGCTCCTCTCTAAGCCCCTTCCCTAACCGCAGCCACAGCTCTCATCCCTTTGGCTGCCTGGGTCACTCATTGCTCAGGGAGGAGCTGCTGTCAGGTCCTTGGAGACCACATGGTCTTCTCAAAGATAAAGCCAGGAGGACAGAGCGATCCTCCCTGGGGCTGGGTCACCCTGCGCTCTTCCAGCCCCATCCAATGTGGCACCAAGTCTGCCACGCAGTCATTCCATCTGCCGACAGATCTCCTGGCCCAGCGCTGTGCTTAGCTCTCTGCTGGCTCCAGGAGAGGTCCTCACTTGCTGACCACACTGACCTCAGAACCAAGGGAACAAAACACAGCAGGGGCAATCCAACCCATCCACAGAGAAGTGCTGAACCCCAAAGGGTAAATGAGATTCCCACAGAAGGAGTGGGGGAGGGGGAGGGACGAACAGGCAGGGTGGAGGGAACAGCATGAGGAAGAGCATTTGAGCCTGGGGTGTGTGGCCTCCATGTGCTGAATGCATACTAGACATCAGCCTTGCTCCATGGAGACCCCGTGAAGGTGGCTATGGATCACAAATATTCTCAGCTCTCTCCAGAGCTCAACATAGTACTAGATGCTCCAGAAATGTTTGCTGAACTGCATTAGAATGGAAAGGAAAACAGCTTCAGGCCCACATGGTGGCTCACACCTGTAATCTCAGCACTTTGGGAGGCCAAGGCGGGTGGATCACTTGAGGTCAGGAGTTCAAGACCAGCCTGGTCAACATGCTGAAACACCATTCTACTAAAAATACAAAAAAATAGCTAGACGTGGTAGGCGAGTGGCCTGTAATTCCAGCTACGTGGGATGCTGAGGCAGGAGAATTGCTTGAATCCAGGAGGCAGAGGTCACAGTAAGCTGAGACTGCACCACTGTACTCCAGCCTGGGTGACAGAGAAAGACTCTGTCTCAAAAAAAAAAAAAAAAAAAAAAAAATCCCTAAGCTGGCTATGATTCTACCATTATCAGCACTTAGGAAGAACCTGGAGCCATGAAAAGACTTTACCCACTTTAGCTCTGACCCCTCCAGTCTTTGGGGGTGAACATTAGTCTCCCTGATATTCAGTGGGGGAGACTGGGATGTGGATGGGGGTGTCCTCCCAGCTAGGTCCTCCCTAACGCATTTGCCCATTCCAGGTCCCAGCTGCAGGGCAGCCATGAGCCTGGTGGCCTGCGAGTGCCTGCCCAGCCCTGGCCTGGAGCCTGAGCCTTGCTCACGAGCACGGTCCCAGGCTCGCATGTACCTGGAGCAGATTCGCAACAGGGTGGCTCTGGGGGCGCCTGACGTGACAAAGCGTGACTATCTGGTGGATGCAGCCACACAGATCCGTCTGGCTCTGGAGCGAGACGTTAGTGAGGACTATGAGGCGGCCTTCAACCACTATCAGAATGGTGTGGACGTGCTGCTCCGTGGCATACACGGTGAGGACCGGGGCTGGGTGGGGCTGGGCAGGGGGAAGGGGCCAGGGCAGGGCTCCTCCTGTCACCATCTCTCCTGTCCTCTGCCCATCCGTACGGGGTGAGCAGGGCACTATGCTGGCCTGCAGAGCCTCCGCGAAGGACAATGATAGCTGGCACTTATTAAGCGGTTCCTGCGTGCCAGGCACCATTCCAAGGGCTTTATGTAGATTCATTCATTTGAGCTTCACCGTAATAGAAATTACTATGTATGTTCTTGTCTGTCATTCCTAGTACATGGGAACCATTTGTTTTATTACCATGCTCCAGATGAGGAAGCTGAGGCATGGGGCAGTTAAATAGCTCGCTCAAGGCTCCACAGCTATGAAATGGCAGAGCTGGTGTTTGACTTCACAGGCTGTGTACTTGGCCCACCACACTTGACTGTCTGTGGAGCTAGGGTGGGCTCCAGCCCTCTGGGAGTTTGCATTCTAGTGAGGGGAGACTGATGAGTTGATTTGGACAATTATAGTCTCAGAAAGATTAGGGGGAAAGTGAAGGGAGGAAAGAGGGAAACAGTTCAGGCTGGGCCTGCCTAGAGCATTTTCCTGAGGTTAGATCTCTAATCTGAGCACTGGAGGTTGGTAGGTGCGTTACTAGGTGAAGGACTGGCTGGAGACAGCGAGAACAGCCGAGGCGTGGAGGTGACAGGGAAGTTCCCTTCAGGGCAGCATGAGGAACTTCCGCGCCGGGGGGGCGGGGGGAGAGGCTGGTGCTGAGGCCAGTTTGAGACGCCTGTGGGCCCTGGTGGCCAAGCTGCGGGTGGGCATTGGGCCTTCCCTGCCATCCAACTAAGGAGACCCCTCAAGCTTGGGCTTCCAGTCTGTCCAGTCAATTCCTTTATCCTCCAATCCTGGTCCCCACCCTAGCCTTCTTCACACTGGGCATCAGAGATGGAAGAAGCAATGCTCTCTGGAATCTTCTGTCCCCTCCTCTGAAAAAATGGTTGGGGAAATCCCCACCCTGTCCCTTCCCAGGGTGTGACAGCTGCCAGCAAGGCAGAGGGTGCCAACAGCGAAGTGCTGTCTGCTGAGGAGTGGTCCTGGTTCCCAACCTCCTCCTGCCAGCTCCCATCCTCCTCCTTCCTGGCTGGTTCCCCACCCCAGAGGAGGGGCTCACGACGTCATCTGGGGGCAGAATCTGCCGAACAAGCCTTAGAAACGGGAGCTCTCTCCTGGGGAGGGCAGAGGGCAGGCAATGGAGCTAGGACTCCAGCCCTCTGAGGCCAGGGCTGGGGACCCTGGTGACCCTCGTCTCCCACAGTCGACCCCAACAAGGAGCGACGTGAGGCTGTGAAGCTGAAAATTACCAAGTACCTGCGGCGGGCAGAGGAGATCTTCAACTGCCACCTGCAGCGGCCACTGGGCAGTGGAGCCAGCCCCAGCATGGTGAGGAGACCCCCTGTCCAAAGGCCTGAGCAGGAGGCGGGCTCTGAGGGGAGACTGCGGAGACCCCGACCCACAGGCCCGCCCTGGGCTGCAGGGTAGGGGCTGGCAGTGGAGGTATTAGTTGGGCTGGAGTGTGCCAGGGCGTCCCATCCTCTTCTCCTGCTGGCTTCCTTTCTCTCCCACGTCTCATGGTTCATTCATTTCCAAACAACTCACTGAGCCATATCCAGTTCAGTCTGCTCCCTCACAGAGCACTCGACGTGTGCACATATACATCTGCCAGCCTTGCACACGGGCCCATGTACACGCTTGCGCGTGTCCACATTCAGAGCCTCCTGATTCTGTCTCGGTTGTGAACTGGCATACGTTTTGCAGCAGACTGCGACACCCACGTATGCACACACACTCTCCCACATGGCTTCTCTAAACCAGTAAGTGCTCGGTGAGGGTGGAGAATGCGTGCAGGCTTCTTACCCCACAGACGCGCACGCTCGCACGGTCCTCCTCGGCTCTGCATCTTGTGAGGCTGCCTTCCCCAGAGCAGGTGCTTGGTCTTTGAGGCATGTTCCCTGAGACTCAGTTTCCCAAGTTATTTCCCTACCCCCATCTTGGGAGCTTCTGCTTTTTTTGAGATGGAGTCTCACTTTGTCACCCAGGCTGGAGTGCAATGGCATAATCTTGGCTCACTGCAACCTCTGCCTCCCAGGTTCAAGCAATTCTCCTGTCTCAGCAGCCCAAGTATCTGGGATTATAGGCAGACACCATCACGCCTGGCCAATTATTGTATTTTAGTAGAGATGGGGTTTCACCATATTGGCCAGGCTGGTCTCAACCTCCTGACCTCAAGTGATCTGCCCGCCTTGGCCTCCCAAAGTGCTGAGATTACAGGCGTGAGCCATAGCACTTGGCCTAGATGGGGCTTTTGAGAGGGGGCTTCTGAAGCCCCAAGAACTTCATGGGCCTTGGACAGGGGCTGAGCAGAGAGGTTGGCCTGGCCACCCTGGATGGTTATGGGTGCCTGTCAGTCAAGGCCAGCTTTTCCACCCAGCCTGCCCCTGTGGGGCGGGGCCTGCCTGTCCCCCTGCCCTCCGCACTGCTCTCCTAGCATCCAGAAGCCCCTGCCTGAAGCCTGGTGAGAAGGCCATGGCTGAGGAGGGCTTGGCCCTGAGGCTGTGTGTGGACTGTCTCCCTCCTCTGCAGGGTTTCAGCAGCCTGAGGCTCCGGCCCATCCGCACGCTGAGCTCTGGCCTGGAGCAGCTGAGGGGCTGCAGGGTGGTCGGGGTCATCAAGAAGGTGAGTGAGTGAGCACTTGTCTTGCAGGAGGGAGACAGGGTATGCAATTTGGGGTGGTGGCGGGGAGAAGATGGGATGTGGTGAAAGCAGGTCTGTAGCAGTGGCCCCCACTCCTCCAGAGGGGGTGGACAGGGGTCAGAGGGGAGTGCAGCTGTGTCCAGCAGTTCCCACCTCTCCCCCATCCCCAACACGCATGACTCAGTCCTGGGTCCTGGAGAAGAAAATGCGGGGAACGAGAAGAGGCCGGTTGGCCAGGCACAGTGGCTCACACCTGGAATCCCAGCACTTTGGGAGGCCAAGGCAAGAGGACTGCTTGAGCCCAGGAGTTGAGAGATCAGCCAGGGCAACAGAGTGAGACCCCATCTCAAATCAAATAATATAAAATATAAATTTAAAATATAATATAAAAAGAAGAGGCAGACAGGCCCTTTCCACAGCCCTGAAGCTCAGACCCAGAAAACCTGCTCCTTGGGAGAGTCGGGACAGAAACTGCAGGAGGAGCGAGGCGCTGTGCCCAGGCACCCTGCCAGCCCTTGAGGCCCTGCTCACTCCCAATTCCCGATTCCCACAGCACCCCCACCATATTCACCCTGAACCCCAGGGCTGCAGCCAAGACGCTCCACGGAGCACAGCTGGGGACTTCCTGCAGCTGGGACATGCTCCTCTCCAGAAACCTGTCCAGAGAGGGCCTGTGCTGGCCCATCCTTGCCCAGGGCCTTGGCAAGTCTGCCCCTTTTTTCTCTCTTGACCTAACTCTAACTTCACCCTATCTCAACCCCATCTCGCACCCTTTGCCTTGTTCAGGGCAGACAAGGAGCTAGGAGGCAAGGTCCCAACCCTACTTGGGGCACTTGTTATTAGAGTGAAGGAATCAGAAGGACAGAGAATAAGGTCAAATGAGAGTCCAGCCGGTTTGAGGCTCCCCTCTTCCCCCGAACCCTGGAATAGTCACCCAAGAAGTTGTTTACCAAGCTGGTTAAAGGGAGAGCTTCCTAAAAATACAGCTACACAAGAATCTGTTATTTAACATACTCGCCAGGTGATTCTGGGGGATCTGGGGGCCCACAGAGAAAAGGAGACAGTCCTGTGATTCCCACCAGCAAGAGGCTGACATGCTGCCCGCAGGACAGCCCCATGCTGAGCACCAGCCAGGGTGGCCACAGGCAAGCCCCCTGTTCTCTGAGCTTTGGTTTCCTCTTCTGGAAAGTGAGATGAGAATTCTCCCCCTACGGGGTGATCTGGGAGGTCAAATAATTTTGGGGAAAGACTTGGCACATGCTATGACATTGAGTACATGCTGGATGGCTCTAAATACTAGTGACAGGAGTGAGCCGGGAGGCACGCAGGCTCCTGTTCCCAGGGCTTACTCTGGCAGCTCCTCCTGAATCCCTGCACTGCTGACCCCAGACGGTCAGTGCAGGCCCTGCCAGCTTCCATCTGCCACGATCTCCTCCCCACTGCTCCAGTGTCAGTGGCCACGACCCGACCTTGGCTCAGCACAGCCGCTCCCAGAGACCTTCAGGGAGGTGACCGACAGACACCAGGCCTCCCAGTAAGATCCTGCTGAACCATATGTGTTATGGTGAGAGGGGTTCTGAGCTGAGTAAGGTAGGGAAACAGTGAGTTCAAGTTATAGTGCTTTGTTTTTTAATGAGAGGAGTTCTTAGAGGTTTTAGATGCAAATGCACACTGTGATACAGAATTCACCAAACTTGTTTAGCCTCAGGAAAGTGGTTTAGGAATCTAGTGTTTCGAGGCCACTGCAGATGGAAAGCACAAATTAAGGCCAAGACCAACCATTCTTTTTTTCTCTCTTTTTTTTTTTTTTTGACATAGGGTCTTGCTCTGTAGCTCAGGCTGGAGTGCAGTGGTGTGATCTCACTGCAGCCTCAACCCACCAGGCTCAAGCAATCCTTCCGCCTCAGCCTCCTGAGTAGCTGGAACCACAGGCTCAAGCCCTGTTCATTTCTTCTGTTTTTTTGTAGAGCGATCTCGCGGTGTTGCCCAGGCTGGTCTCGAACTCCTTGCCTCAGGTGTCCTCCCACCTCCGTCTTAGCCTCCCAAAGCACTTGGGATGACAGGCGTGAACCACTGGCCCAGCCCATTCTGTTTTAGGACTGCCCTGCTTTTTTTTCTTTTTTACTCCATCTTGGATACTCAAAGACTTCACCTCCCTCCTGAGATTCTACTCCCTTTCCCTGTGTTGTGCCCACGCCAGGAGCAGCACTTTCCCCAAAGTAGGAAAGCTATTCCTTCCTCTGGGCCTGGGTTGGATGTGCTATCCCCTTCATTCCATTCCACAGCTCTGCCCAGGCAGATCCGGGCAAGTGGGCAGTGCCAGCAAGCGGCAACCCTCAGGTTCAGGGAGGAAGCAAAGGGCTGGCTTAGGATGATGCTTGAGTGAACCCTAATGTGTCTGGCTGTTAGAGTAACTAGGGGCTGAGGAGGTGGTGGCATGGAGCAGTGAGGTGGGTGGGTCGGGGCTTGGTAAGCAGCCAGAATACCCAAGGGCCTGCCCTCAGAGCCTGGGGGCCAGGGAGACATCACTGGGTATTGGCTGAGCTTTGTCCAAGGAGCTAGATTCTGAGAAGGGGTGGAAGAAAAAGAAGGTCATCCAAGTCACTTCTTCTTTTATTTGGCTTAACACAGGGGTGTTTTTTTAATTGTTACCAACATTTTAAAATGTGCAGATTTTTATAAAAGTCCAGATTTCCTGCTTCTCTTGAAAAAATTAGATCTGGAAACGCTTGGGTTCCCATTCTCCCATGGCAGCAGGGAGTGGGGGAGGAGATGCTTGCTTTAGATGGGGCACCAGCACCCCCCCCCCCCCCCCCCCCCCCCCTCCGCCCTGCCCATTTGCTCACATGCCTGGCCCCTGTGGGCCTTTGAGTTTAAGAACCTGTTTGATTTTTGATTTTTTTTATTATTTTTTCTTTGAGATGGAGTTTCACTCTTGTTGCCTAGGCTGGAGTGCAATGGCATGAACTTAGCTCACCACAACCTCCGCCTCCGAGGTTCAAGCGATTCTCCTGCCTCAGCCTCCTGAGTAACTGGGATTGCAATCATGCATCACCATGCCCAGCTAATTTTGTATTTTTAACAGAAATGGAGTTTCTCCATATTGGTCAGGTTGGTCTCAAACTCCCAACCTCAGGTCATCCACCTGCCTTGACCTCCCAAAGTGCTGAGATTACAGGCGTGAGCTACCACACCCAGCCTCCTGTTTGAAACCTTTACGCTTGTTTGTTCCATGGGAGATTCCTCCTGGGCTTCTGATACTTTGTGTATCTTTAAAGAAAATGTTTACCATTTCACCAAAGCTTTAATTGTCCCTCTGTCCCAAGAACTCTGTGGGTCTCTATTTAAAACGATTGCCCTTTTTTAAAAGGTGAGAGAAAACACTCAGAACTGCCTTCCATCTTCCCAAATGGAAGGCTCACCTGACAGCTGAATGGCACCTTCTCATTTCCTCCATCCCCCAAACCACTGAGTAAAAGGGATTTCTTATTTGTTTGAATGAATGGGAAAATGCTCCCCACTCTGCTGCTCTTTTGAAATATGAGAGAAAAAAAAAATCCCCCTGATATCCTACCTAACTCCAAGATAATCACTGTTACTGTTTTAGTCTAATTCTTTTTGGATAATGAGGTTGGTGTTAATTTTTTTAACAGAAATATTTCAGTGGATAGATCAAGGTTTATTTCTGGCTTCCCCAGCCTTCCCTCCTTTGCTAGTTTTTTTTTTTTTTTTTTTTTTTTTTTTTTTTTTTTTTTTTGACTCTGTCAATTAGACAGCCTTGCCCAGGATAAGGTGGCGGGGAATCCCACTTGGCAAGCGACAGTGGGGAATTATCCAGGGTGTCAGGATTTGTGGGAAACTCTGTTTTCCTAAATGATTCCAGAGTTTTCTTCCTTGCTTTTTCAAACGTTGCACAAGTTTGGTCAGGGAGCCAAGCCCAGGCTGCACTTGGTCTCTGGCTGTTGGAGGAGAGACCTCTGGTGGTCAAAGACGACACCTTGCTCCTGCTGCAAAAGGTCCTGGGAGCTCGTCTAGTCCACGGCAGGCTCAGGAGGGAAGGCCCTTGCCAAGGGCGCCTTGTTGTGCCCCTAGTTCTAGTAGAGTCTGCAGGGCTCTGAGATTGGTCTGCCTGGGCTCAAGTCCTGTGTCTCAGGGCAGGCCAATAGCCAAGGAGTCATACCACCATGGCCTGGCCTTGCTCCACACGCCCTCACCTGGGCCGAATCCTCTGCCTTTCAGCCCTCGATGTACCCATGTACTGCTGCAGTGTGCCCCTGCCCACCACACAGATGAGTCAAGGACCCAACTCCAAACATGGACCTGACCCTGCGATTGGCAGCCTCTGCCTCTAATAGAAACAAACACAAGTAGAGGACGGCCTCCCAAGAGGACTTTACAAGTTTTATTTTCAGTCAGGAGCACATACACAGGTTTTTCACATAAACTTGTGTCATGGGGGTTTGTGTAAATGAAGGGTGTGGAATGGGGAAGAGGCCTGAAGGCAGTGTGCCAAGCCTGTACAACATGGCTGCACATCAATTGTAAAACAGATCAGAGGCCAGGTGCAGTGGTCATGCCTGTAATCCCAGCACTTGAGGAGGCCAAGGCAGGAGGATCACGATGAGAGATGGAGACCACCCTGGCCAACATGGTGAAACCCTGTCCCTACTAAAATAAAAATCAGCTGGGTGGGGTGGTGCATGCCTGTAGTCCCAGCTATGTGGGAGGCTGAGGCAAGGGAAATGCTTCAACCTGGGAGGTGGAGGTTGCAATGAGCCGAGATAGTGCCACTGCACTCCAGCCTGGCGACCGAGCAAGACTCCATCTCAAAAAAAAAAAAAAAAAAAAAAAAAAAAAGGGGGGGTGGGGTCAGAGAAAGTGACTGGCTTTGAGGTCCCTTCCAGCTGTGACACCTCAGACCCTGCAGCATGGTGGTGTTCTGCCCAAGGCCTTGGGCGAGAGGCTGACCTCCAGTGAGTCCAGGTGGAACAGGGCTTTCTCAGCCCTCCCCTCAGGGGGAATGGGGCCTGGGCCAGCATGGGCAGGGAGAGGCAGGGAATTCTTCTCACATGCTCACCACACACACAGGCTGAGCCGAGGCGAGGGCTGCTTACAGCGCATGTGTCCAGCATCTACCACATCCTTGTGCTGTGCGGAGATCTGGGAATACAGAGCTCACAGTCCAGTGGGGAAACAGATTAGACAGGGTAAACAGGCTCTGAGGGTGAACCCAGAGAGCATGAGAGACAGGTTAGGGACCCCAGCCCCTGTAATCTTGGAAAGGCTTCCTGGAGGAGGCAGCATCTGAGACCACAGGTCTAGCAAGTGTGGATGAGCAGTGATCAATGTCAGCTTTGGGAGTGCCATCAAAGCCTGCCCTCCCTGCCCTGCCACTGGAGTGAGACAGCTTCAGTGGAGGAACCTGGGTAGGGGGTGGTCAGGCTGGGGACACGAAGCCCCAGGAGCTAGCACACACCTAACCAGTGCCTCTTGTATTTCGGTAGGTGCAGCTGGTCCAGGACCCGGCAACCGGAGGGACCTTTGTGGTAAAGGCAAGTGCCTCCCAGCCTCTGCCACTCTTCATCCCCTTGGGTTGTTCTCAGGGCTCTTGGAGACTCCCATCCAGAACCTGCATCTGAAGCATGTGCTCCCTCCCGCCAAAAGCTGATTGTTCTGCCCAAGCATCCCCCACTTTCCAGAGGGACCTCCACAGTCTCATGTACACACACACACGTGTATGCATACTGCCGCCTCTTGGGCCAGAGGGTGGAGGACCCAGATTCTACAGGGGCAATGGGGGTAAGGCAGGTCAGGAACTGGGGAAGACAGTTGTTCCACTCCTCATTCAGGCGCCCCTGAAACGAGGGCTAGGAGGTCCCCTAACAGCAGCAGTCTCTGGCCTGTCCCAAGCTGATCTGTCTTCCCCGCCCCTCCCAGAGCCTACCCAGGTGCCACATGGTGAGCCGGGAGCGGCTGACCATCATCCCACATGGAGTCCCCTACATGACAAAGCTGCTCAGGTACTTTGTGAGCGAGGACTCCATCTTCTTGCACCTGGAGCATGTGCAAGGTGAGCAGGCCGGGGGCCCCTGTCATCTCCCTGGCCTTTGGGGTATGTCATCAACCCTTAAAATGCTGAGCCCTGGTGGCATGGGGGCTCAGGCCTGCAATCCCAGCACTTTGGGAGGCTGAGGCAGGCAGGTCACCTGAGGTCAGGAGTTTGAGACCAGCCTGGCCAACATGGTGAAACGCTGTCTCTACTAAAAATACAAAAACCATTTGGGCGTGGTTGCGCATGCCTATAATCTCAGCTACTTGGGAGGTTGAGGCAGGAGAATTGCTTGAACCCTGAAAGTGAAGGCTGCAGTGAGCTGACACCATGCCACTGCACTCTAGCCTGGGTGACAGAGCAAGACTCAGCACCCCCCCAAAAAAAAAAAAAAAAAAAGCTGAGTCCTGGGGAGGGGTGCACAGACCAGGGAACTTGGCCTTTCTGGAGGCCAATCAGGCTGTTGTGGGCCTGTGGTGGTGCCAAGGGGGCACGGGACATCCTGGGGAGGATGTCCACATCATAGGCAGGAGTGAGAATTGCAGCTGTCTCCTTTGTTGCCATTTCCTCCAGCGTTGGCTCTTTTTATTTTTCTGGGCTGTGCTGATCCCTTGGGAGTGACCAGGTAGGGTGGTGGTGACTGAAGCTATGAGGACAGGAACTGGGCCATGTGGCAGATACTGCCGATTATATTGATGACCTTTAAACAGGTACACATCCTGGGGTCATGACACAGTCATTATAAGCCTCCCTGGTCTTCTTTAAATCAGTCTCCCTAAAAGCAAGTATTCACACTGGTGAGACCACCACCCAAACCAAGAATACGGACAGCACTATCCATCTATCTGTGGTGTGTCAATTCATGAGGCTGGGCCTGCTTTGCGGTGGGCGGCGGGGGGGGCGGGGATCGAAAGGGCAGAGGTAATTCTAAGCTGAGGGGTGAGAGGGAGCACTGGTGAGGGGCTGAACTAGGCCAGGACAGCCAGAGGCGGAAGCTCTGTGCCCAAGACAGAGGAGAGGTAGGAATGGGACCAGGGCCTGGCATCCACACTCTTTCTCCCTGTCCCCATGCTCACCGCTCCCTCTGCATGGCCCAGGAGGCACTCTCTGGTCCCACCTGCTCTCCCAGGCGCACCCCCGACATTCTGGGCTCAGATCTGACTCTACCCAGGAGAAGATGAAGGCTCAGCTCAACCCCCACCTCAACCTCCTAAGCCCAGCGAGGCTCCCCTCAGGCCATGCCCCTGGGCAGGTCAAAATCGCCCTGGAGCCTCCTAGGACTTCTTTGAGCCTTCCCCCAGCCGGGGAGGCCCCATCCACCAGACCCCAGAGGGAGACTGAAGGTGAACCCACAGACAGGACCAGCACTTCTGGTTCCCTGGACCTTCCAAAGGCCCCAAGTGACCACCTGTACCTTCAAGCAAGGCGGGCTGGCCAGAACTCAGACACTGGGACCTCTCAGGGACTCACCTGGGTTCCTGAGGGGGCCGGCCCAGTGCTGGGCAAGAATCAGAGTTGCCTGTCAGTGGATGGGGCTGGCCCAGGCTGTGGCAGTGCCACCTGGAGAGTGAGGGAGGAACAGGTGAAGCAGTGGGCTGCGGAGACGCTGGTAGCACTGGAGGCGCTGCATGAGCAGGGGGTGCTGTGCCGGGACCTCCACCCCGAGAACCTGCTCCTGGACCAGGCAGGTAGGTGCCCTTCCCACCCCTCAGGGGGGCTGCCCCCAAGCCTCCAGGCAGAGGATGAGATCCCCAAAATCAAGGGGAACTCCAAGATTGTCTGTTCCTCCCCGGCCCCACCCAGCATTTCAGTGGGCCTATGCCCGAGTCTGTGGGCAATACAGGAGTACCCTGTATTCTGTGGGCCTCAGGGTGCTGTGCCCCTGTGGAGGTTCTGCCCAGCATGGCCATTGGCTCCCACTGCATGACTGTTGGGGAAGCCCTGGAATCCTTCCCCTTGTCAGCTATCCTCAATCTTTGTCCCTCCTTTTTCCTCCTACACACACTGGAGAAGGTCACATCCGGCTCACATATTTTGGCCAGTGGTCAGAGGTGGAGCCCCAGTGCTGCGGGGAGGCCCTGGACAATCTCTACAGCGCCCCAGGCAAGAAGGGGGGAGGCCGGGTGGCCCCTGGCACCTGGGTACCTTTGTGGGGGTTGTGCCTGGAGTCTGAGAATGACAGAGGGGATGAGTGGGGTCAGGGTAGGATGAGAATGGAAGAGGCCCTCTTGAGTGAGGCTGGGACCCTTGTGTTCTTGTTCCCACAGAGGTGGGTGGGATTTCAGAGCTAACGGAAGCCTGTGACTGGTGGAGCTTTGGGTCCATACTGTATGAGCTGCTGACAGGAATGGTGAGTGGCTGGGCTGGGTGTAGTGCCCTGGTGGGTGCCACTGAGTGTGAGTTGGGCCAGGCTGAGTGTGGGATGGGCAGAGGCTGACTGGCTGTCCTGCCCACACAGCTGCCCCAGAAGCCAGGGACACACTTAGCTGGCTACAGCTAAGGAGACTGTCGACTTCTATGAAGGAGTGTCAAGTGGGATGGTCAGGGAAGGTTTCTGCCAGAGCGTGCCTGGGCCCAAGTTTGGAGGGAGCACAGTGTGTCACAGCCCTTCCTCCCAGGAGGGCTGTTGATCATCCTGAGCCTACCGTTCACTCCTCCCACCCATGCCCTCGGGGGCTGTCACCTCCAGACCTTAGCTGGAGGCTGGGAAAGAGGGGCTTTTTCACCCAGGCAAGCAGCTTCCCTGTCCAGCCTTGGTCAGTCATAAGCTCAAAAGATCCCCCTGCAAACACCAGGGGAACCTGTGCACAGGATGAGGGCTCTGCCTTCTGTCCTCCCCTCTCATGAGCACTGCAACTGAGGCCAGTTATGTAGGCAGCAAGGGAGAGGCCAAATTGCATTTTAGCAGGAAATAGCCAGAATGGATGTAGTATGAACTGAAGTCCAGGCCTGACCAGCCCATCCTGGCTCCCTCCTGCTTTCATCCCATGTCACAGGGCCCCAAGAACCCTGGCTGCAAATACCCTCCGAGTGGCTCTCCTCCCATCTCTCTAGCCCAGAGTTCCTGGCCCTCCTCCTGGGGGTTCTTGGAAGCTCATACTTCCCTCCAGACAGACCCTCTGCTCCCTGAAGCTGTGGCTTTCTGGGGCGTGGAGAGGTCCTATTTTCTTTTCTTGCCACATCCCTGCATTGGCCCTGATGGTAGCATGCCACAGCCTGCTGCCAAATGAATAGTCCCTGTGGATTTTTAAATAAGACAAGTTCCATCACTGTTCCCGAGTGCCTGCCCTTACTGCAACCCAAGATCGATGCTTCCAGCAAGCTTAGAGCCACGGGAGACCTAGGTCCAAACCCTGAACTCGGCACAAGTCCCTTTACCTCTCTGGGCCTGTTTCTTGCCTTTAGCGGATAATGTAAAGGCACTGCTTAGCATCTAGCACTGTCTGGCCGTAGCAACTATCATCATTATTGTCATCATCCTCGTGGGATGTGACATGGGGAAAATCCTGGTTGCCACTGGAACACAGACAGGCCTGAGGTTGCCTCCTCAGAGGCCCTTCCCTGTGTCCTCTCAGGCACTGTCCCAGAGCCACCCTTCAGGAATCCAGGCCCACACCCAGCTCCAGCTGCCCGACTGGCTGAGTCGCCCAGCGGCCTCTCTGCTGACTGAGGTGAGGTGTAGCCCAGCCAGAGGAAGCAGCGGCCTGGCCTGAGGAAGGTGCTGGGAGGGGCGCAGAACTGTGTGTGTGAACCACATGTGCTTCATACTCGGTGTCTGATGTGGGTGCAGAGGGCAACAGGGTCAACACATTTCTGTATGTTGGTGGCCAACCACCACCACTGTCCTCAGGGTAAAAAGGGGGTTCCATGGGCTAGGGTGCCAGGGAGCAAGCCCCCTAAGGAGCCATAGTGGTCAAAGTCCCTGGAGGTCTGCCCATGCCTCTGCAGCGGGAATGGGGAAAGCCAGCTGACTGGGCCTCTTTCTACAGCTGCTGCAGTTCGAGCCTACCCGGCGCCTGGGCGTGGGAGAAGGTGGTGTCAGCAAACTCAAGTCCCATCCCTTTTTCAGTACCATCCAGTGGAGCAAACTGGTGGGGTAAGAGGGCAAAGCGGGCAATGCAAGCAGCTGGCCTGGATCTCCTCTCCTCCTTGCCCGATATCTAGGGCTGGCCCTCTATCAACAGGAATGGAGGGCATTGCCTGTCCTGCTGGGCTCCTGCCAGGGCCTCAGAATTATGGTCATATGGCCATCTTCCAGTAAGGGCCAGCTCCTGGAAAAGTAGGGGGTAGGGGCAGTCAAGGCTCACCCTGCTAAGCAGCTTGAACCTTCCACCCGCCAGTCAACAGACCTGTTGAGCACGCAGACTCACCATGTTACAGGGTGCCTTCTGTGGCACTGGCGCTGAGCTGACCACCTGCTGCGCCTACTGTGAGGTTCTGTGACTCACTCACTGCCATGTTGTGCCCTACTTGGGACATCTCTGGAGACTCATCTCAGGACACTGATCCACTGGCTCAGTGGACCCTAACCAGGCTGTCCTGGCTGGTCATTTTAGTCACACAAGTGGGGCTTTTCCACTAGAAGCTGTTCCTGCAGCTGGGGAGGCCCAGAAGCAGGGATGCCATCTGTGGGGCAGGGAGGGATGAGGTGGGGGACAGGGGGATTCCCCCATTCCTGAACATGCCCCCTATCTTGTGATTTCAGACTTGGGAGAGCAAAAGGGAGGGGAAGAAAATAAGAGAAATGGGGGAAAGAAGGAATGCACGGCTCTGCTCCTTAGAGCAAGTCAGACATCAGAATCAAGAGCTCTCTTCCCCAGGGGGCCCACCTCTGTGTGGGGAGGGGGCAGTCTGCCCCAGGGGCACAAAAGGACAGCAATTCAGCCTCCAGGCCAAAGCAGCCGAAGGTGTGCCCATCAGGACTCCCTCTCAGGCCTTGGTTCTGTTACCATGTCACTGCCTACTAGGACTTCACACCCTTTGAGATAAGAAACCCCAAAACATATAACGACTATACATGGCTCTTAGCCAGAAGTCTTGCTTCTGGTCTCTGAAAAACTGGGGTAAGTGGTTACTCTAAGACAACTGCCCCCAGTTTGGGGTTTCATTTTGGGGTTCACCCCATCACTGGGGTATGGGACCTTAGAAACTAGACTTTTGCTTCCAACTCCTCCCTGCCAGCATCCCAGTCACCACCAGGTGGCGCTTCAGACACGGTTCTCCCATCTGGCTCTGAAGGCCCAACTCTTGTCAGGCCAGACTCCTGTCTCGGCCTGACTTCCTCGGGCTCTGCAGGAGACTGCGACAGAGAGGACATGCAAAAGTGCAACCTGTATATGACTCTGTGCTCTACATCCTGGCTCTCACTGGGGCTTACCCAGCCCCAATAAAGCCTGCAATGGCCTCTGTGTTCTTGCTTCTTCAATGCAGTGAGTGAGCGTGGCTCTTGGGGCAGGTTGGAAGGCTCTTGCCATAGAAGCTCCAGAGTGAAATCAAGGGTGAGGTTGGAGGCTGCCAGGAAGTAGGATGAAAGGCTGGTGGTGAGCAGCTTGCCACCTGTGCCCTGGGCCTCAGGGGAAATGGTGGGGCAGGGGGCAGGCTGGGCTCTGTGGGGAAGCAGAAAAGGATGAGAAGTCTTGGAAGAGGCTCAAGGTTCCTGGGGGGAATACCAGTTTCGTCCTCAGTGACCCCTTGCAACAGAAAACTGAAGCTCAAAGAGGTTAAGAACACAACCTACCCAGAGTTACAAGTTAGTGTTCCTTCTGCTACTCTCTGTAAGGCTGGACCACTTCCAACCACTGCTTCATAAAACACAAGTCACTTCTGGAACTTCTGTGCCTCATCCAACCACTACACATCTGACACTCTGTTGGGCCCTGAGTTTAGAATATTGTGGGTCCCAGCTCTTACAGTCGACCTCCTTTCAATAAAATGGGGCAAGTAATGCCTACTTTGCAGGTTTACCAGAGAAATGAAAGCTCCTAACACCAAGTCCTGTTCTTCCTTTCATTCAACCTAATTCTTTTATCTATTAGAGATCTAGTTCTGCCCTCTGGGACCTATTTCCTTCACATGACAGACCTTCACAGAGGAATGGCCTCACAGCAAGAGTGATCAGCAGACAGGAACTCTGGAAGGATAAGGCTGTGTTTAAGCCTGGATGCCATCACACCTGCCACCTGCAGTCTAGGTTAGCTACCAACCCTATACACTCACCCTCACTGACCAGTGCTTCTAGGTGGCCATCAACCCTCACCTGTTCATCTGTATTGACCTTGAGCATCTTGGTACATGAGGTAATCAAATCCAAATGAAATGAGGTACCCCCACCCCTCCCCAATCCTTCACTGAAATAATGCAAGCCACCACAAAAAATCTAAGTCTATTGGTACTTTAAAAGGGCTTCACAAAGATGGTGATCCCAAATTCTAGAGTATGGCTTGACAGGCTCAAGGAAGCTGGGACATTAAGAGGCTATGATGCTTCTGGAAACTAAAATTCTAAGCCCCTCAACTATCTGCATGGACCCCTCCTTCTCAGTCACGGGCATTCCAAAGTTAACCTGAAAAGCTAGTTCAGGCCATGGTGGGAAGGAGGAGCCAGCCATGCCTCATTATACCGCCCTCCCTTCTGGAATTACTGTTAAAACAGACCCCTTAAGTCTGATGAGAAACATTTACAATCTATTTTCTCTGAAGCCTGCTGGCTGGAGGCTTCATCTGCATGATAAAACCTTGGTCTTCACAACCCCTTATTGTAACCCAGATACTCCTTTCTATTAATTCCAGATCTTTAATAACTTTTCAACCAATTGCCAATCAGAAAATCTTTGATTCTGCCTATGACAACACCCCTGGGCCTTGAGTTGTCTTGCCTCTCCAGACCAAAGCACTATACATCTTACATGTATTGACTGGTGTCTTGTGTTTCCCTAAAACGCATAAAACTAAGTTGTAGCCAAACCAACCACCTTGGGCACATGTTCTCAGGATCTCCTAAAAGTTGTGTCACAGGCCACTGGTCACTCACATTTGGCTCAGAATCTCTTCAAATATTTTACAGAGGTTGATTCTTGTCAACAATTTCCTGGCTGGCAGCCAGGGTTCTACCTTCTGTCAAATTAGGAAATAGAAAAAAAAAAAAAAAAAAAAAAAAAAAAAAAATTAGGAAATAGTGTTAACTTCCACAAGATAAGCAACAGGACCTTAAGTGGCTTTCAATACTAATGCAACAGTGCTGCTGACCTGAACCTCCGTAGCCAAAAGGAGCACAGATGCAGGAACCCTGTTTGAGAACATCTGCCCTTTAATTTGCATTTAAAATCTGTTTCTTTAAATACTTCAGTTACAAGTTCTGAATAGTGAAGACATAGAGTAGTAGATGCTGCAGGCACTCAGTATTGGCTCCCACCCCTTCCCCCCTCCCCCACCCCCAGGCCTCACTTCTTGGCTCAAGATATAAAAGGGCACTTTCTAATGGCCCCAATGTCAAAGGTCAGCAGCCTCAGGCCTGGATGCAGTTAGATACAAAGCCATGAATCCCATTAGCTTCCACAAGATACTTGCATTTAACCATACTCCAAGGAAATCCAATGACTGTGCCCAGATCCAAGGGTAGCACACCTTAGAAATGACCTCAACCATTTCACCACAATGTACTAACACCCTCAGGGTGGCTTCCTACCATAGTCCATTGTCCTCCAGATCTGTGTCCTGCAGAGGAAGAGACAAGTCCCCGCTATAACGCAGGAAGGAACAAGAACTGCCTCCTCAGCTCACGGGCTTACACCAACTTAATTGAAAAGCTCAAGTCAATTTGAGGCAGTCTAAAGGAGACCTCCCTTCCCTAGTCTCTACCAGGCTCTGGCCCTTCCTCGGGACCATGCTTGGTCCCACTGCCATGATGTGGTAGAATCTGCTCTAAATAAGAACAAGGTGCTGGAATGAGGCCCAGCAACCAGGAAAGGGTTTAGAAAGGGTTGCCACAACCCCAGCTGTGAGAGACTGTGCCAAGACAGATCTTGGTGTGAGCCTATGATGGAGAGCGTGAGGGCAGGTCTGGGATCTCCTTGCATGAGGATTACATGTGACCTCAGGGGACCTCTGCCCTCTTCTCCCACTCACCCACCGAGATCCCCTGGCCTGTGCTTCCTGGAAGAGGTAGAAGAGGCATCTTGAAGTCAATGACAACAGAGAATGAAGGTGCCATTTAAGAAACAAAGCAGCACCTCTGCCTGTGTTCAATCTCTCCACACAGGTGGAATCAAGTGAGAATGTGCACAGCCAGGACAGAGGCTGCTCTGAGCTTGAGAGGCACAGCATCCTCCTAGTCGTCTCTGTAGAACAGACTTTCTGAAGACAGAAACTTAATCATGTGGTCCCCAGGGGTTTCTCTATAGTATACTGGCACTAGGGAGAAGGAAAATCATCTTTGCAGAGGGCTGATGGAAGAAAGGCAGGAATATTAATGAGCATCCATTAAGGCTCTCTCTCTCTCAAGCCTAAGGAATTAAGATAGTCAAGGGTGTGAGACAGGTGCAGAGAGGGAGAGAGCCTGGCAGGAACACCAAGAAAAGACCTGTGACTGCTGGTTACATAGTGCTCTGCTTCCTTGCTTGAGGCCAACAGCATGTGCCTGCCTGTCACCAGGCTAACCTGGGACCCATGAGGGGGCAGGGGTAAGACTGGTTTTTCAGTTCCTGCATGATTTGTTGGGTATGTGGCTTCCTCCTAAAGATCCAGGAGGAGGACTCTGGGATCCTCTACAGCCGCCTTGATTTTGCGGAGGAAAGTCACAGCCTCTCTGCCGTCAATCAGCCGGTGATCATAGGTCAGTGCCACGTACATCATGGGCCGCACCTCCACCTACAGAGAGGAAGGGTAAATAGGTTTGTCTCCAGCAAGCCACAGACAGCCTTGCTGAAGGAGGAGATTCAGCATGGCCCATAAGAAAGTTCCCAATTCCAGAACCTTTCCTACTGATGTTGCCTCTGCATATTTACAGTATTTTCAAAGACCAAGCCTTATCCTCAGTGCAAAGCCTCCCCACTCAGAAACAAAGTTTACCAAGAAAACTGTCTTCTCACAACTGCCTTTTATATTTTGGTTTCACACAGGAGTTAGTGACCCAAAAGGATTCTAAACACAAGAATTCCCAGAAAGGTTTTTGATACCAACATAACTTCCAAGGGCCAGCTCAAGCCCCTTTTAATACTTCATTCTCTGAACTCCCTGGAAACTTCCAAGCTTTATCATACAACTTGGCAGCTCGCAGACTGACATGCCTAATTGTCATCTGTTTCCCAGGGACAAGGAACCATCTCCACCTATATCCCCCAATCCACAGAAGGAAACAAGCCTTCTCAGCTCAGTGGTTCTCCCACCTGAATGTGCATCAGGATCATCTGCACTTCTTTAAGTCTGGGATGGGGTCTAAGAATATGCATCTCTAACAAGGTCCCAGATGATGCTGATCCAGATTACAATTTGATAATCAGTGCCTCAGCTATTAATTAGAAACTAAGAAATGGAACTTAGACCTGAAATTATAGTGAACGTTTTATAATTAGCACTTAGTTGAATTTCCCTGTCAAGAGCTAGCCACTAGGACCTTAGGACCTTAGAAGTGATGGTTCCTACCTTGCCTCCTATAGCCACAGGCCTGTCAAAGATGGCATGCATGCCCAGGATGGCAGACTGAGGGGGGTTGATTATGGGTGTTCCAAAGAGGGAGCCAAAAACTCCTCCATTGCTAATGGTGAAGGTACCACCATCCATATCTTCAATGGCAAGTTCATTCTTTCGGGCCTAAAAACAGATTTCATAATTGTCATATTAAGCCAACCCAGCTTCCTTCACACAAAATCAGTCCCTAATCCCAGCACTTTGGGAAGCTGAGGCAGGAGGACTGCTTGAAGCCAGGAGTTCAGGGCCAACCTGGGCAACACAGCAAGACCCCATCTCTACAAAACACTTAAGAATTAGCCAGGCATGGTGGTGCACACCTGTAGTCCCAGCTACTCGGGAGGCTGAGGCAGGAGAATCGCTTGAGCCCAGGAGTACAAGGCTGCAGTAAGCTATGACTGCACCACTCCATTCCAGCCTGGGCAACACAGCAAGACCCTGTCTCTCAAAACAAGCAAAGAAGTCCAGAAAGCTTGTATCTTAGATCAGTGGCACAAGTGCTGGCTTCCGTGTGACAGTTGTTCAGCTGAGGTGACCATGACCAGTGCTCCACCAAAAGGCACAATTTCATTCAGCTGAAGACTTCAAAGATCTTTTCCAGCAGGTCTCATCTGATGAGATTTCAGTTACCAGAGCCTGGTAAACTCCACCAGATATATAAAATACTTAGCTCTCAGGGGCCACTGTCTTTCCTAGGGGCTATGCACTTTACATTCCATGAGCGCTGCTTGCTGGTGAGCCTGGCCTTCGGAAGGCTCTCTTTCCTCACCTGCCCAGCAGCTCATATACATGCATCTTTCTACTTTACCTTCTCTCCCAGTTCAGTGATGGTCCGTTCAATATCTGCATAATTCATAGCTTCCACATTCCTGATGACTGGAACCACCAGACCCTGATGGGGGTGAAGAGCTGTTTTCAGTTGCAAATTAATAGTACCTTTTATAGTTACAACTCCTTTGATTCAACCAGTGGCATCCCCTCCCTAGAATACCTTCATTACTCAATGTGATTAACAGAAAGTCTTAAAAGAATGTGGTATGGTTTAAAAGAAAAAAAGGTTACTTTTACTAACTCCTTCTAAAAATACAGAATTAAAGAAATGATCTCTCTTGTGTGATCTCCTTCTTCACACAGATAAGGTGAGGGTCTAAGACCAGTGTTCCCCACCTCTTGCCCCAACATACCCGTGGGGTGGCCACTGCAACACTGATGTCAATATAATCCCTGTACACCACTTCTTTGGTTGTATCGTCAATCACTGTGAGAGAGAAAACACGTTACACACAACTCCCCAGGTTAAAGCTAATGAGTAATACTTGCATTAACAGAGTAAAAATCTGCAGAGCTTGACACAGTGTGGGCTGACCCACCACCATGAACACCAGTGCTTTATGCACAGCAGCTGGTATTCCACTTACTCCCATTCCAACCAAGTACAGTATCTCTCAAGTCCCGACTGAGCGTGGGCATAGGAGCATCCATTTCTTTGGCAGCCCTAAGAAGGGCTGAACACCCTGTCTTACAGAGAATAGGTATGCACTAAATTCTTGTTAAATAGCTCTACTCCAGCCCTCCCTTAGCAGAGAATGGCTAGGGTTAACAAATGTTCCAAAAAAGGGCAATTAGCAAAGGAAAAGGGGAATAGAGATGCTACCCAGTCTCTGCTTCCAACTCTCAACAAGTGGCAGAAAGGAGATCCAAGAGTAAGCAAGGTGATCTGGCTTTGAATATGCTACCCTCAAGGGATGGCAAACCAGCACCTGAAAATGTACACCTAACACTAATGGGAAAAAAAGGCTTGAGAATCATTTCCACTTAAAGTCCATGTTGTATTGTTAGATAAGACATCCAGAAGAAGCACGTAAAGTGAAAAAGAGGCCATTAGAATTTTGAGGGCTGCCTACATGTGTGGGCAAGCAGAAGAGGCCTACTGAAAAAGATGGAGACAGCCAGTCAGGAAGGCATAAAAAGAATGGAAAAAACAAAAAGAGGTATACATTTGAGCAAAACAAAGATGACTTTCTACTTCCCTAGAGCACACCACTCAATGAGAGGGACTAGGGCTTCTACTTCTAGACCTTTGGGGCCCTTGACACTGCTGAGGATGGCAAAAGTATCACTGCCCACCTTTCCAATCTCCCAAAGAACAGAGAAGTGTGTCAACAGAAAAACAAACTACTTGTTAGGTCAACACTACAATGACGCAGGTGAATAAAGAGGAAAGAAAATGAGTACCAAGTCCATGAAAGACAGGTCAAGCCCAAGCTCCAGTGAGGCCCATGACCTGAGATCGAAGGTCAGCCAGGAGCCTACACCAAGTGTGGAAGTCAGGCCCCAAGATAACAGGGCCTGTGGAGCTGGGGTGGGGAAGAAGCCAGAATATGAGCTTCCTCCTTGACAGGAGACAGCCTGGAGAACTGGGCTATCCCAGAACTGCCTGCTGCCTGAGCAGCTGCTGAGCTGTGCACTGGGAAGAGAAAGTATTCTGCCCAGCTGGTGGGAGAAAATAAGCATGGTGCTGCTTCAGGAAGGTGAACCAAGAAATTCCTGGGGAAGACACTCATATTTCTATACGTAGCAAATAAAAAGCCTTGGTCTGTTGATCCTCTGCATGTAGGAGCAGGTCTGTGCTCATCCACCAACCTCCCAGGACCTCTCCAATTCTGGCCACAAGCAACTCACCTGCATTTACAACAGGCTGTTCCTGCAAGGCAAAGGCTGAGGCCTTCACAAATGCCGACATGAAGCCTAGTTTGAGGTTATGTTTCTTCAAAAAGGCCTCTTTGTGCCGAGCCCTCATCTCCTGGATGTTACTGTAAAAACATATTACAAAACAAACTGACCACAAAGCCTTGATTTTGACTTTCACACAGGTTTCTCACTCCATGTACACAATTAGGTGAGAGCTTTTCCCTTACTCTGGACCATTACCTTAGTTCAAGTTTTGAAATAGTCTGCCTGAGGTTAACACAGTAACTCTGTTCTTTTACAAAGGAATATAAAGGAATCAGGTCCAATCTGTCTTTAAGGTGGGTTGAACTCTTTACAGGCCTCATTCATGGTCTAGAAGTCACAGATTTCAGTGACACGTCATACGAACAAGAGATCACACAGCATACCAACATCTCTGCCCTGAATAACTGTAAGCTACCCAACCTGACAAAACTTATGTTTTAAAGTATAAACAAAACCTACAAAATAAGCAATATTCTTTTTATTTCTTATTGGAATACCAAAAATACCCCACCAAATCTGAGTATAACTCCTGTGTGATATTCTTCCTATCTCTTGATTAGTGGAGATTAAAATAAAAACCTCACCAGTACATGAGGCTCCATGTGGGAAAAAGCAGTCATGACTATGCATGGAAGGGTATAGCCCAGTGCTCTTTCAAATTCATGGAAAGTCAGATTTCACTCATTCTTCATCTTTCTAGAGCTAGCAGTTCCATCCACTTTTTTTTTTTTTCTGAGACAGAATCTCACTCTGTCACCTGGGCTGGAATGCAGTGATGTGATCTTGGCTCACTGCAACCTCCACCTCTCGGGCTCAAGCAATTCTCCTGCCTCAGCCTCCCAAGTAGCTGGAATTATAGGCAAGTGCCACCACGCCCAACTAATTTTCTGTATTCTTAGTAGAGATGGGGTTTCTCCATGTTGGTCAGGCTGGTCTCGAACTCCCAACCTCAGGTGATCCGCCCGCCTAGGCCTCCCAAAGTGCTGGGATTACAGGTGTGAGTCGCTATGCCCAGCCTCCATCCACTCATTCTTTCAAACAGGTACTAACACCTACTATATGTGAGGGTCAGAGCCAGGCACCAAGATACAAAGCTAATTAAGACACAGCCCTTGCCCTTAAGATTGGTTTAATGGCTGTGATTTCCTCGGTAGTTAGAAAAGTGGCTACCTGTGGTACAGGCCTGTACCCTTCAGATTAAGCAGCAAGTCTTCTGAAAATCCTTTACGACATGAACAGCCTTTATTCTTTTGGGACCTTTTTTTTTTCCCCAAACACATGCTGTGGAGTTAGTGGGAAATGGTTTTCCCATTACTTTGCTGCAGAAACCTCAGCATTTATCGGAATGCAGTAATGCAGTTCTATGATGAAAATGATGAAAACTGAATTTAACATTATCTCAAGGTCAAATGCTCAGTTCTCCCTTTCTCTCTCTAATGGCCTAATTCGACATTAGCATGAAAGGTAAGATATGGTACAATTTTAACAGCCCCCTTCAGATCTTTTGTTTTTTGAAAAAGGAAATTTTTCAAGGGGGACTGATCGGGTTTAAAATGTTTGGTTTCCTGATTCTAACCTTATTTAGTGATAGGATTACCACCCTAAAGACATTACTGGTTCCCAAGACACAAAAGCTGCAGAAGAGGGAAAGAGATGTGATAAACATCTCTGCTCTCAAACCTGCCCAAATGTTATTGTCTGGTCATTAAGTAGTTTCTATTTCAGAGCTCAGCCCTTGGAGGCAAAGGCTGAGACAATAGGGGAAGTGGGAAGGTCTGGAAAGGT
The DNA here is from genome assembly GCF_001604975.1 of Cebus imitator. Taxonomy (NCBI): domain Eukaryota; kingdom Metazoa; phylum Chordata; class Mammalia; order Primates; family Cebidae; genus Cebus; species Cebus imitator. The sequence goes on from NW_016107369.1 coordinate 4,297,446, forward strand.
CCCTTATGGGTTAGCTGATAAGCAGAAGACCCAAAGGGCACTCTGTCTAAACCAGATTAGGCTGCAGCAAGACCGCAGGCCACTGTTAAGTGACACCTTGATTAGCTGCTGAAAGGAGATCAGCTATTACGCTTACTTTCCAATCAAAGCTGTTGGGCCAACTGCATCTTTCAAGGCCAAAATATTTACATGTTTTGTCTTAAGAAATTGGGTAGAATTTCAAAGTCCAATTTAATTTGGTACAATCTGGCCCTAATGCACTGAAACATAAGCTGCAGCTTTTGTGACTCATTAGTCAAGGTCCTTCTCTACATCCTATGAATAAGAGAGAAATCTTTGGCTTGAATGTCATCCAGTCTCTTCAAAAGTTTCCCAACAGAATGGATGGCATCTAGTAAAACAGGTCACAGAGCCCTACTCTGAACAATGCCACGCTATGAAAAAAAGACTCCCTTCTCCCTATTTTTCAAATCCCTTCCAAAGAAAAACAAATTTCTCTAAGGAAAAGTAGATTCACAGACTAAACCCTCAGGACAAAAAGAAACAATGAGATAACCTGAGACTTGATTTGCTTCCTGAATTAAATATAAATTCCTACCCTGGCATTCCCCAAACATTCTGAAATAAGGATCCAACAACCTTCTTTACCATTCTTTACTACATACATAATCCTCACAGAAATGATTTTTGACAATTTCTCAAATGTGTCTTCTACTTTCCCATCTCAGGGTCTATACTGTTAACATCATCTGGGATGACCTTTCTCCACAACGCTGACAAAATGCTAGTCATTCTTGAAGACCTGTTAAAAATTATTTTCTGGCCAGGCATGGTAGCTCATGCCTGTAATCCCAAAGGCAGGAGGGTGGCTTGACGCTAGAAATTTGGGAGACCAGCCTAGGCAACATAGCAAGACCCTGTCTCTACGAAAACTAAAAAAATTGGCCAAGCCTGGTGGCACACACCTGTGTTCCTAGTGGTCCCAGCCATTTGGGAGGCTGAGGCAGGAGGATTGCTTGAGCCTCCCAAGTGGCTGAGACTATAGGTCCGCACCACCACACCTGGCTAATTTTTTTTTTCTTGAGACAGAGTCCTACTCTGTTGCCCAGACTGGAGTGCAGTGGCTTGAGCTTAGCCACTACAACCTCCTCCTCCTGGGTTCAAGCAATTCTCGTGCCTCAGCCTTCCGAGTAGCTGGGATTATAGGCATGTGCCACCGGGGCAATTTTTGTATTTTTAGTAGAGGCAGAGTTTCACCACATTGGCCAGGCTGGTCTTGAACTCCTGGCCTTATGTGATCCGCCCGCCTCGACTCCTGAAAGTGTTGGGATTATAGGTGCGAGCCACCACACCCAGCCCTCACTTGGTTAAGTTTTAAAATTTATGTAGAGACAGAGTCTCGTAATGTTGCCCAGGCTGGTTTCCAACTCCTAAGCTCAAGCAATCCTCCCGCCTTGCCCTCCCAAAAGCTCTGGAATCATAGGCAAGAGCCATGGCACCCAGCCTATATCCCCACTGAATTCCACAGTATAGTACTCTGTATACAGTACATACTCAAAACATGTTTGTCAAATTTCTCTTCCTGACAGTGCTGATACTTGAACATATCAAAATCTTGAAGAAAACAGGTGAGTCAACAATTAGCTCACTACATAAATGAGCACACCTAGTGAATTGGTACCTTTGGTTAACATTCTCAGGTTATTTTAAAACACAACTTGTTTTCCATTTCGCTATCAAAGCTGGGTAAAGTGAAAGACAAGCCCCACCTATCTTTGCCTTTTCATCTACCCGATTCTGAATCTGTGTGAAAGAAGTAGGATATGGTGCCCTGGCTCCAGTCATGCTGTCAAGGCCTCTCCATCCCGAGTGGGAGACCTGCGCATAAACCATGTTGGCCTGGTTGCCCATCTCTGTTTGGCAACCTGACACTAGTCATTGTATACGACTATGACTACTCTATCAGAAATCACAAGATTCAGTTTTAAAAGTCTAAAACGCATCCTTGCTTCAGCAGCACATACACTAAAAGTCTAAAACACTAAGTTATTGGGTTTTGTTTTGTTTTGTTTCTTTGAGACAGGGTCTCAGTCTGTTGCCCAGGCTGGGGTACAGTGGCATGATCTCAGCTCACTGTACCCTCAACCTCTTGGACTCAAGCGATCCTCCCATCTCAGCCCAAGTAGCTGGGGCTACAGGTGTGCACCACCACACCTGGCTAATTTTTGTATTTTCTGTAGAGATGAGGTTTCACAGTGTTACCCAGGCTGGTCTTGAACTCCTGGACTCCAGCAATCTGTCTGCCTTGGCCTCCCAAAGTGCTAGGATTACAGGTGTGAGTCACTACACCTAGCTAAGGTTAAGGTTAAGGTCACAGAGAAGGCAGGCATAGTATCAGGAAAGCCAATTAGAGATGAAGCCAGTGGGTCACTCTGTGAAAGTCAACAATAAACAAAGCAAAGAAGTGCCTCTTCCCTGACAAGTTAGTTTTAGAATCAGCACTAGATAAGGACTGGGGCAAGTTCAAGTGTTCTCTTTATTATTTTTAAAAAGACGGGGTTTCACCATGTTGGTCAGGCTGGTCTTGAACTCCCAACCTCAGGTGATCTGACCACCTTGGCCTCCAAAGCACTCGGATTACAGGCGTGAGCCACCACACCTGGCCAAGTTCAAGTGTTCTCTAAGAAAAAGGGCCTAGGGGATAAAAGGACTAGAGACACTACCTCATGTCAATCTCATTAAAAGTTGTCAGCATTGCACATGTATTCTGGGCCTCCTTCAGACGCTGAGCAATGCGCTGCCGCATCCTGTTCATTTTCTCCTGAAAGTGAAAGTGGAACAAGTATTGACAATCTGATCTCTCTGGGTCAAGCATTCGCCATGTAGTCAGAAACAGCACGGCTTGCCACGAATGGAGGGCCAAGGACTACAGTATCTAAGTACAACAAAAGCATCAGGATTCCCTTTCCTGTGGTGGCCCTTTCTCCTCCCAGCAAAAATAAGCCAAAACTACTCACTCAGATGTGCCTGAAGCTTGACCAAAATGAAGGTTCAGAAACAGTGATTTAAAAACCAAAACCACTTTATGAAAGAATGCAGTGTAGTGTAGTCTAGCCAGCATAAGATTCATAAGAGAAAGGGCAATTTCTACTGATAAAGACTTGCATGAGAATAGCTATTTGTGGAACAGAACCTCCTAAGCAACAAACTTTTGAGGCTATCATATTTTTAGGAAGTATTCTCAGGCAGAGGAACCACACTCTTGACCATACTTCCTTGAGGTTTTATATCTGCAACTGACAGCTATTGCTACTGAATATTATCCCTTAGCTATAGCTAAGTATCCCGGAAGTATAGGAATAGAGCTCACTAAACCACCTCTCTGAAGTGTGTGGCATCGTGGGAGGAAGGGGGTGAGTTACTAAGCTACCATCCCCTACAAATATTTAACTTACCCAAAGCTTTCATTGGTAGCATAATTTAGTGGGAAAACCACTGAACAAGTGTTCAAAAGACCTAGAGTTCTGGTCCTATCATTTGAAGGTTATGTGACTATGAAGAAGTTATATCCTGAACTCCCTTTCTTTGTCAAGGCTGACGGAATGAGCTGCTAGTCATTCAAATGTGGGCACCACCACACCCATTTTCCACTAATCAACACCACCCCACTGAGCCTCTTTCCTGGAAGTGGTCCTCAGAGGCTTACCCGATGTTCTGAACGCAGACCACCTTTGCCAGCTCCTGGCTCAGCTAGTGGAGGGGCAGCAGTGGGTTTTACTGCAGACACTGAAAATGAGAAGAGGATAAAGCTGCATCAGACAAGGAAAGAAACATCTACTGAGTTTGTGCCAGTGTCTTCATATGTACTGTCAATCTTCAAGATATTCTGAGGTGTATTAGAATCACTCCAACTTCACAGATGAACAATCTGTTCAGATAAATTAAGTGACTGGCCTGAAGTCACACAGCTAGTAACAGAAAGCTGAGATGCAAAGCAGGCCTTCAGATACAAAGTCTAGAATTCTTTCCACAAAGCAGAACCATGGTTAGTCTTAAGAGTTTACCCTGTGAGAGAACATATTAGAAGAGATGTTCTCCCACTTGACACGTGGGAGTTGGAGGCCTACCAGGTTTGCTAGAAAGAGGTTGTGAGGGCGAGGGCACTGGTGGCATCTGAGTGGGTATGGGTACTGCAGGGGGAGGAGGAACTGCCGCTGCTGTAGGCTCTGCTTTTGGGGCTGCAGCAGCAGGAGCTTCGGCTGGTTTGGCCTTAGCAGGAGCAGCTGAAAAACAAGAAAGATAGATGCCACTGGCACTGTTTGAAATGGAAAGCAACCAATCACAGCTACTAAGCAACATTTAGTGGCAAAAACTCTAGCTCCAATCAAGTGACAAGTGTCTACTGGGTATCAGCAATATGCAAGGCACTATGAGACACATATGCAATGACATAAGGCACTATTCTCTATTCCTCAGGGTCCCTAAATGTCTATCAGACAATTGGCTCAATTTAGCTCCCTTCCCAATTTCACAGGTACCTACTGAACAAATTCAGCAAGTACTTTCAAAGCACCTACCAAGCCCAAGAAAATGTAAACTTCCAAGCAAAAAACAAACAAAAAAAAACACTGAGGGAATTTAAAATATTGAAATGCATACATAAACATATTTCTAATTATTGATACTCTCATCCTCTATTTTAACATTATATATGCAAGAATACTATTAAAAAATAGGACGGGCACGGTGGCTCACACCTAAATCCTAGCACTTTGGGAGGCAAAAGTGAGCGGATCACAAGGTCAAGAGATTGAGACCATCCTGGCCAACATGGTGAAACCCCATCTCTACTAATACAAAAACTAGCTGGGCGTGGTGGCACGCACCTGTAGTCCTAGCTACTCAGGAAGCTGAGGCAGGAGAATCGCTTGAACTCAGCAGGCAGAGGTTGCTGTGAACCACGATCACACCACTGCACTACAGCCTGGCGACAGTGTGAGCGAAACTCCATCTCAAATAAAGTAAAAAATAAATTTAAAAAACTAAAATAAAAGGTTCATCAAGGGTTTACTTAGGCTTAAGAAAGTGCTTCATCGAGGATGACTCATAAATCACTGAGGTGGCCAAGTAATAATCTCACAACTTTAAACGAAATGTTTGTTTCTATTTTTTAACCATCTGGACATTACATCCAGGGTTAATGCTAAGAAAAACATCTGCAACAGGAGGACTATTCTGATTTCCTAGGGTTAATGCTAAGAAAAACATCTGCAACAGGAGGACTATTCTGATTTCCTACGGTTAATGCTAAGAAAAACATCTGCAACAGGAGGACTATTCTGATTTCCTAGCCTTCGACCATACATGTTTTCTATTCTGAGCTTCTGGTCTTGTCCTGATTAACCTCAATGATGTGGTCTATCTGCTTTATGAGTGTAACAGTGAAAAAGAAATAAACTTTTGTGGCTTGCTGGTCTAGGCGTATGATTCTCACCCAGGAAAAAGAAATAGTCTTTTTAGTGGTTATAAAATTTAACTGAGTCAGATAACAGTTATTAATCTCTAATCCTATCAGGTCCACTACAAATTCTTTTGTTTCTCCTTTCTTCCCAAGAGAAATACCAATCCTTCCTAGAGATGATATGAGAGAATAGATGTGAAAAGAAACAACACTGAATTCCCCATAATAGACAATGAGAGTTTCCTTTGAGCATTATGTCAGTGCTCAAAAAGTTTTGAAGCATTTCAGATTTTGGATTTTCAGTTTTGGTGCATTTCAGATTTTGGATTTTCAGATTAGGTATGCTCCATCTGTCTATCTATAAAAAAAGGTCCAGTTTCTCAGCTCCTGCTAAGAAACACCCATGGAAAGAACAGTGTAATATTTTTTAAATAAACTTTTCTTCTAGAATTTGACATTTAAAGTTCACAATATATAAATTTCCCCTTTACTCCCTCAACTAAGGACAGTTGGAAGGACAGAGTCTTTGACATATCAGAGAATTAGCACGTTATTCTCAGTCCCAATCCCAACAGGGAACACTGGAGACCTTGACCACCAGGAGAACTTCTTTACCACCAGTTTTCCTGAGTGTGAAAAGCGGAGTGCCTCCTTCGACTTTTCCCCCATCAGGTACCAAAAGAGCTTCAATCACGCCATTTGCTGGTGATGGAA
>NW_016107369.1:4304590-4315606 GCF_001604975.1 Cebus imitator
GAGAATTGCCTGAACCCAGGAGGCGGAGGCTGCGGTGAGCCGAGATCGCGCCATTGCACTCCAGCCTGGGTAACAAGAGCGAAACTCCGTCCCAAAAAAAAAAAAAAAAATTATCTCTAAACAACAGTTAAGTCCCCGTTTCTTTCATTAGGTTACCAAACTAAGTGAAGACCATGAAAAACTGGTACATATGTAAGATAAGCCTACCTTGTCAGTTTCAATCTCACAAACCACTTCATCTTCCGCAACTGTGTCTCCAACAGCTGAAAAGACAATCAAAGGCTACCTGTTAACAGGGAGCCTCCAGTAGCCACAAACCCATTTTGGCAGGTATGTTACAAGAACCCTTTCCTACAGGGCCAGGGGAAAGTACATATGTAAAGAAAAGGGCAGAGCTATAAATTCTATAACTATCCTGGGGGAAGAGGAAAATTTGACAGCACTTAAGAAATGAGAGGAGCCCGACGCAGTGGCTCACGCCTGCAATCCTAACACTTTGGGAGGCTGAGGCAGGTGGATCACCTGAAGTTAGGAGCTCAAGACCATCCTGGCCAACATGGTAAAACCCTGCCTCTACTAATTTAAAAAAAAAAAATTAGCCAGGCATGGTGGTACACATCTGTAATCCTGGCTACTTGGGAGGCTGAGGCAGGAGAATCACTTTAACCTGGAAGGTGGAGGCTGCAGTGAGCTGAGATCATGCCACTGCAATCCAGGTTGGGAACAGAGTGAGAGGAAACTGAATCTTACCTTTCTCCCACCTGACATCCCCCTCTGTAACAGATTCTGCAAATGCTGGGGTTTTGACTGTAACCAAATCATCCTCTAGGAAAAATGCAAAAAAGAAAATCATGAGTAGTTCATTATTTTTCCTTTTTAATATTTTTCTTTAAACTCAGTCGTTACTCTTCCCACAAAATTCCATTCCCAAGAAGGCAGGTAACTTACTGCACACAGCTGTAGTTCTGAAGAAGCGAACACTGAAGACACTACTGTTGTTAATGCTACAAAAGAAACACACATGAACTCCTTTAGCAGGTGAACTATTCACATTTTAGTCTAGTTAAGGCCCCATGGGTCACCTTCCCCTTAAACAGTGATTCTTGACCAGGGGTGTTCATCAGTGTCACCTGGGGAGGAACTTTTTTTTTTTGAGACAGAGTTTTACTCTTATTGCCCAGACTGGAGTGCAATGGAACGATCTTGGCTTACCACAACCTCTGGCTCCCAGGTTCAAGCCATTCTCCTGCCTCAGCCTCCCAAGTAGCTGGGATTACACGCATGCACCACCACACCTGGCTAATTAGGTAGAGTTTCTCCATATTGGTCAGGCTGATCTCGAACTCTTGACCTCAGGTGATCTGCCCGCTTCGGCATCCCAAAGTGCTGGGATTACAGGCTTGAGCTACCACACCCTACCTGAGAGGAACTTTTTCAAAGTTCACAGGTCTAGGCCCCTCTCCCAGGGATTCTGACTCAGCAGGTCTGGAGTACAGCCTAATGACCCAGGTACCTTAAACGGTGAGCTCCCCAAGTATGCCCAAGCCCCTATGTTCCAATGCAAAGGCAGCTCTCACAAAACAGACTTACATTTGGTTCTTTAAAGAAAAAAATAAGCACCCTGATCCTTTGCAGACCAAAAGGACTTAGCTTCTGGATTACGTTGTTTGCTTAAGAGATAGGGTCTTGCTCTGTCACCCAGGCTGGAGTGTAGTGGCGTGATAATAGTTCACTGCAATCGAACTCGTGGGCTTGAGGGATCCTCCCACCTCTGCCTCCCGAGTAGCTGGGACTATAGGCATATGCCACCAAGCTAATTTTCAAGATTACTTTTTGTAGGCTCTGGATTTCATTGCCCAGACCGGTCTCCAAGATCCCACCCAAAGCACTGGGATTATAGGAGTGAGCCACCATGCCCAGCCAAATTTCTTGCTTAATTAAATCCAAGATAGATATATGGCTTGCCCAGGGTACAAGCCATTGTGCAAGGTATAATGGAAATTTCTGCCCTCAAGACTACAGATTTAGATCAGATAAGGCAGCAAGATTAACAAGGTTAACTTGGAAGTAAAACAAGGTGTTATGCCAAAAAACACACATACCCAAAAACAAACAAAAAAACCACACACAAACCCCATCTGGTATCTCCTACTCTGTTCTCTTGCTAGAAGGCAGCACATCAATATATTCTGGACTCACTCAAAAGGAACCTCAAAGACCAAGGTGGTTTCTGATATGGCCTTTACGGTAATAATATAATTGTTTATATATATAATTGTCCAGTTGATATAACTGGAGAATGAGATCACCCTATATGCACAAAGCCATTAACAGCGGTTACCTCTGAGGGTGAGAGATGTAGACATATATGGTATCTATGGTTATATGTTGCACACTTGCACAATTTGGGAGAATGATTTGGATGGGGACTTTTACTTTCTGCGCTTCAGGATTGTTTGAATATTCTACAACAAGCACATTTACAACAGAAAAGTAAAATAGGTTTAAGTTGGTAACTATAAGGTCTATGCATAACCAAGAAAAAAATGAAGATATTTAAAAACTACAGAATACAAAATGTTCTACATATAGTTTGTAACCATGTAAAAGTACATGCCCATAGGCAAGAGCTAACAGGTAACACGCATGCAGAGGCTGCTCTCTAGTCATCCAGGAACACTGAGTGGTGGCCACCACTGTGAAGAAGCATTTGCAGGGCTAGAGGACAGGGATAAAAGTCTTCTCATGGATATCCTTTTTACTTTTTGAATTTTTATTTTTATATATTTTTTGAGACGGAGTTTCGCTCTTGTTACCCATGCTGGAGTGCAGTGGCACGATCTCGGCTCACCGCAACCTCCGCCTCCTGGGTTCAAGCAATTCTCCTGCCTCAGCCTCCCGAGTAGCTGGGACTACAGGCGCGCGCCACCATGCCCAGCTAATTTTTGTATTTTCAGTAGAGACAGGGTTTCACCATGTTGACCAGGATCCTCTCGATCTCTTGACCTCGTGATCCACCCACCTTGGCCTCCCAAAGTGCTGGGATTACAGGCGTGAGCCACCACGCCCGGCCTTGAATTTTAAAACATGTAAACATAACACACATTAAGTGAAAACATAAAACCAAAAATTGTTTTACAATAAAATATTTCTTAAATAAAGTGGGTACCTTATTCACAGAAAAGGCACAACACACAGAAAATACTGGATTAGGGTGACATGATTATGGGTGATCCCATAAAGAAATAAAGTTTACTTTTTTTCTTATTTACTTTCAAATATTTAATGTATTTATTGTAGAGATTCATGATTGCTCCAATTTTCATTGGATTGCAGATGAGTAATACACTTTGAATCTCTAAATAACTAGATGCTCACTGCAGATTAGAAATAGCAAAAAAAAAAAAAAAAAAAAAAAAAAAAAAAAAAAAAAAAAAAAAGCAAAAAAAAAAAAAAAAAAAAAAAAAAAAAAAAAAAAAAACAGTTACAATGGGATTGTACCATACAGTAGAAAATGAAATCATTTTGTAACCTGCTTTTTCCTACTTTTCAGAGTGTGAACCTGTGAAGCACACCACAGTTTAACCAATCCCTTGCTCTTTGTCATTTTGAGAGAAATCTTATTATACCAGGAGTTCTTCAATATAGATTCCTAGAAATGGAATTTCTAGACCAAAAGGCACACACAATTCAAAGACTTATGACCACTAAATTGCCCTCCAAAATAACATAGGAATTCATATTCCTAGTACTGAGTGCAACATTTTCTCAATTTAAAAAAAAACAGCCAGGCAACGTAGCTCACGCTTGTATCCCCTACTTTGGGAAGCTAAGGCAGGTGGGTGGATTACCTGAGCCCAGGAGTTTGAAACCAGCCCTGGCACCATGGCAAAACACCCCATCTCTACAAAAAATATAAAAATTAGCTGGGCATGGTGGCATGTGCCTGTAGTCCCAGTTACCCAGGAGGCTGAGATGAAAGGATCAGTTGAGCCCAGGAGGCTGAGGATGCAGCAAGCAAGATCATGCTACTGCACTCCAGCCAGGACACAGCAAGATCCTATCTCAAAACAACAACAAAAATCCTCATTGTGATGCACAGTAAGGAAGAAGTTTATCTGCTGATCCCTTCACTTTGAGGATTCTCCCCGTAGACAAAGCAGCCTGACAGCTGTTGAACAGGAGGTTACTAGAGAGCATTCTCTTAGCACCACCACAAAAACACTTGGAATGCAAAGCAGCATTTAAGCAACGTTAATAAGCAAAAGTTAATCTGAAACACACATGGGTGGCCTTTCTCCAAACTCTGCATTATGCAATAACAGCATTCCCTCCAAACTAGTCAGTCCCAGGGATCAACCAGTTTTATACTTTTATTCTTTTTAAAATGAGTAACTATGCTGAGAGGATGGCTCAATCTCTACAATAAATGTAACCTTGAGCACTTCAGCTGCACTTATATCTAACTAGAATATCTAAGAGCACCCTTCTATACCTATCCCATAAAAAAGAGGGTTCCAACCTAACTTTCATTATAATCTAAACACCTGTGGAGAGCAAGCACACTCCCAGTTCAACACCTGACATGGGGTTGATGCTCAAGGAACATTATATGGGAAAAATGAACATCAAAGTTAGTCTAAGGACTCAACAAACCACTTCAATTGCTAGGTCTGGAGACCAGTGAGGAAATCAGATGGTCAAATTTAGAACTGATGTTTTAAAAATATACGCCCCCGTAATACTTACACAACCTTCCTGCTGTTAGGGTAACCTGGTCCCTGGCATAAGGAGACCCCTGCAAGAAACAAAATAACTCTTAACCAACAACTCTTATCTCACAAAGGACACATTCTGGGAATGTAGGTCTGCTCACCCCCAACCCTGAGACAGAACAGAATCAACTACAGGCAACGGATGTAATCTTTATCATAATGTCTTGTTTCTCAAACTTTTCCGAAGTAGCCTTAATGGCAGACAGCACTGGGTATTTGAGGTTAAGAGTGGGTATGTGGGCCAGGCGTGGTGGCTCACGCCTGTAATCCAAGCACTCTGGAAGCCAAGGCAGGTGGATCACCTGAGGTCGGGAGCTCAAGACCAGCAGCCTGACCAACATGGTGAAACCCCGTCTTTAAAAAAAAAAAACAAAAAAGTGGGTATGTGTTTGGGAAAGGAAAGAGAAAAAATCTGATGGCACAGCCCAAAGTGATTACATAATCTCATTTACCTTAAAAAGTCAGAACTTTTCATTATTCCTTTATGTTTTCATAATAAAATATCTCTACTCACCAAGTCTTCAAATACAATTGAAGCTTAAGAAAGATATGGGATGATGGCCGGGTGTGGTGGCTCATGCCTATAATCCCAGCACTTTGGGAGGTGAGGCAGGTGGACCACAAGGTCAAGATATCAAGACCATCCCGGCCAACTCAGTGAAATCCTGTCTCTACGAAAAATACAAAAATTAGCTGGGTGTGGTGGCGCGCACCTATAGTCCCAGCTACTCAGGAGGCTGAGGCAGGAGAATAGTTTGAACCCGGGAGGCGGAGGTTGCAGTAAGCCGAGATCACACCACCGCACTCCAGCCTGGGCAACTGTCTCAAAAAAAAAAAAAAAAAAAAGATATGGATGGCTATACATAACCCAATTTGAGAAGCAAGGAGGATATTTGGTCTGGGTTTGAGAAGATTGGGCTGAAAATCTTATCACCTGAACCCTAGTAGCAAAGACTTGGCTACTTTAGGATCAGGGTCTCCAGCATGTCCTAGGGCTGAGAAAATCACGTGCCCACCTTTCAATTACTGACTTCCCATGCCTTTCTGAAGTCTTCCACCCTGGTCACTCTCAACAAGGTGAGAGCCCCTTTCTGCCTACCAGCTGTCCTTATCACAGTTAAGTGCATTTCCCCAACTGTTGACTAGTAACTACAGCTGCCTCTTCCTAATATATTCTTTATGTCTTTTTTTTTTTTTTTTTTTTTTTTTTTTTTTTTTTTTTTTTTTTTTTCCAGATTAACAACTCTTTCTGAACCATGGGCTCAAGAGACTCTGAGAGCCAGCTCTCTTATGCCCGCCTTCTCACAAACATCCCAAGACAGGTAAGCCAATCACCTCTATGTCAAGCAGCCAATGACTATGCAGTGCAAAATTCAAGCACAGTATGTTTTTCAACTAGAACAGCTGGCAGTCCACACTGATTTTTGGAACCTGGAGTCCAATTCAGAGTTCATCCTACAGCAAGTTTCACCGATACAGCACTTTAGGGTTTATAAAAAGCTTTCACATAATGACCTCATTTTGACTTTCAGTCTCAGAACTCTGAGGTGGAATGACCATCTGCCATTATTCCCATTTCATATAAGTAGGGCTTCTGGAGGTTAAGTGACTAGCCAAAGCCAAAATGCAAATCCCAAGTGTAGGGCTCTTTCCACTGCCCTGCCCACCCATAAAGTGGAGAAAATGTTTGTTGGCATTGTTCAGAATTTCCACTTGAAAAACATGTTATCGAGAGTCCACTACTAGCTGACATTGTGCTAGGTGCCTTATGTCCTCATAACTCTTAGAATAAAGTCCACACAATTTATACGATCCTGTACCATCCAGCCCACTCTATCCTTCCAGCCAGACAGGCTTCTTCCCATGTCTATCACTGGTCAAGTCCTTTCCTGTCTGAAAACCTTTGCATAAACAATTCCCTTTGCCTGGAATATCATTTTTTTTGGCTAACTCTTTTATATTCAAGCCTCAGTTAAATGTCACTTCTTCAAGGAAGCCTTTACTGACATTCTCAACCTTCCCCAGCTGGGCTACATCATGCCACCCTCTCAACATCCTTTACTCCTCTCTCGAAGTAACCACAATTTAATTACACCCTTGTCTGAGCATAAATGTATATTTGCTCTCTCTCTGCTGGCCCATAAAATCTCGAGGCTAGAGACCATCTGTATCCCTGTCACCTAGCACAGTGGCTGGCATATAGTAAGCACTTAATAAATGATCAGTTGAGTCCATGAGTAAATGAGAACATGGCGGGCTAAGAGTTCAGGCGGGGTCAGGTAGACCTGGCTTGATCAACAGCTGGGTGGGTGACCTTGGCCAAGGCTTTAAATCTTTCTTGTCTTGGGTTATGCATTTGCAAAATAGAACACTTCTTACTATTTTGTGATTAACTAAAAAGTTCACAGAAAGCACTCATAAATGTTTGGTATAAAGAAAGTCCACAAGATCAACTCATTCAACAAATATTTATGATAGGCACATAGCAGAAAATAAGCTATGAATGACCACTGTTAATTTTTTTTTTTTTTCCAAAAACTATTGGGATAAAATCTAAACTCCTTCAAACAGTTTCTACACCATCTTCTATCTCATGCCACTCTCCCTTAGCTAAAATACTCTGGTCAAATCACCTTTTTTCCAGTTCTTAAATTCTGCCAACCTCTTTTCTTCCTGAAGATCTTTGTGCATGCCATTCTCTTTTTCCTGGGCTTCACTGGGTTAGCTCCGTCACATTCTGCTGGCCATAGTGGTTTTTTTTTTGTTTTGTTTTGAGACGGAGTCTTGCTCTGCCGGCCAGACTGGAGTGCAGTGTCAGAATCTAGGCTCACTGCAACCTCCGCCTCCGGGTTCAAGCAATTCTCCTGCCTCAGCCTCCCAAGTAGCTGGGATAACAGGCGCACGCCACCATGCCCGGCTAAATTTTGTATTTTTAGTAGAGACGGGGTTTCACCATGCTGGCTAGGCTGGTCTCGAACTCCTGCCCAGAATGAATGATCTGCGCGCGCCTAGGCCTCCCAAAGCGCTGGGATTACAGGCCTGGGCCACCGCGCCTGGCCATACTTTTATGTCACTTCCTCAAAGAGGGCTCGTCTGTCCACCCTCGTATGTTTCCTTCTCAGCATTTACAAAACTTTGTCACTGTTCACTTGTTTAGCAACTGACACTTTCCAGCTAGCCTGGGAGCTCCACGAGAGCAAGAATTGTACACTGCCGTATTCACTGCTGTATCCCTAGCGCAGGGCCTGACAGTAGAAACTCAAAAACTACAAGCCGAATGAATAAATGATAGCTCATGATTATGTAGAATTGTGTCTCACTACTCTCTAAATCGAACTGCCTTTAAATATTATGAGAAACACAGGCACCCCCGAGTTCCTCACATACTGCTCTGCCCAGGAGGAAAGCATTTTAGGTGACGGCAAGGGCAGAACTTACCGGGCAGGGAACGTCTCCCTAGAGGGCAGTTCCCCTGTTGAGAAAGAAGACATTATCGACGTCACCCAAGACGAAAAAAAAAGAAACAGGAATTCTTTTAAGTATACGCTCAAAGCTGTCCCAGTGCTGGTGACAGGTGAATCTCGTAACTCCAAAGGTAAATGTAACACACCGGGCTGGCAAACCCAATCAACACGCTGGGCCTGCCAAACTATCTCAACTTCCCCATGGGACTCACTAATACCCACAAATTTTAACAGAGCAAGAGGAGACGGGCGCCGAATCCCGCAGGAGGACTCCGCCGCGCCTCCTCCCCAACTCTGAGTCAAGTATGTGGACGGGCGCGGCTCCCCAGCTCCCGCGCAGAGGGTGGGGTACGGCAGGAAACGTTCTCCGCGGGCTGTCTGGAGAAGGCAGGGGGCTGCCGGGCTCCGCAAGACGGTCCCGAGGGCAACCACAGCCCCGGGCCGCCCAGCCCGCGCGGCCTCCGCGTCCCGGTGCCCTTGGTGCCCGGGCTGGCCGGCGCGCCGCGCCCCTGCCTTCCAGGTCGCCTGTCCGCCCGCCAGCAGGCTCCTCATCCGTTGGGGCCCCGGCTAGGCCAGATCGTACCTTCTGGAAGGCGGAGAGCGAGCGGCTAAATGCCCGGGACACACAGCGGGACCGGGACAGCATCGCGGCTGCGGAGCCGAGGGCGGGCGGACACCGGATATAGGGCCCGGCAACAACCGGAAGTGGGGCGGACCGCAGCACCCGCCGCCCGGCAAGGGGTGTTCGGAGCGAACCACTGGCAGGGGGTGGGCCAACGGCGGCGCCAACTAGCCTGCATTGCATCCCAGTAGTACGGCTCTCTGGAGCAGGCGGGGCCGTCTTCGCAGCCTGTCAGCCTGGGCTGGTTCTCCTGAAGGTGTCTAAGATTATCCCGCCACTGGATCGCCCCCGGGGTCAGGCCTTCCCGACCGTTCCACAGAACTGACTCTGAGCTTGGCGCCCTTCTCTCTTGGGACCCGGGGGCACCGCGCCATTCTGCCTCTGTACCAAGGGGGGCACGGACTTTGAACTCAAACCTTGGCAAACATGCATGCCTGATCTTACACTGTGTGGCCTGGAGCAGATGACATTGCCTCCCAGCCCCTAGCCTCAGTTTCCTTAACTATTAAAAAAAAAAAAAAAAAAGTGGAAGGAAGGGAGGGACGGCACTTGCTACTTCCTTGTCTTCCTAACCCCGAATCAAAGAAACAGAATCCCAGGAATTTCTAAAGGGCTCCTACTGCCTTTTTACGAGCCGGATATCTTCACCAACTAGCTTTACTTCTGCAACAGCCTCTGATCTTCCCCCTACACAAATTCAAGTCAAACTAATTGTTCCCCATACATCTTGTGCATTTTGGAAGTTGTTCGTTTGTTACCCTATCCCTAAAATATAAACTCCCAGCTTTTCTTTAAGAAACCAGGTCATAGCTTACTCACTGCAGCCTCGACATTCTGGGCTCAAGCGATCCCACTACCATAGCCTCTGGAGTAGCTGGGACTACAGGTGCCACCATGCCGCGCTGACCTGCACACTCTGAGTGTACCATTCTGCCCGCTGCCTTGAAGTGAAAGCACATAGCATCCCCTTCCCCTCCTTAAGTGTTCAGGCCCCTGAGTATTCACCTTCAAGGCTCATCTTCCTAATAAAAAAGATGTTCTTTAAACCTATGGCTGAATTAGCAACGAATAAATGTATGAATGAATGAACCACCTGGTGCCTGTTCATGATGGTTTCTTTATCTGAGGCATTTTGCCTGGTCCTCAGGACCTTTATTTTTTTATTTTTCTAATTAATTTACATTTTAATATAAATTGAGACAGGGTGTCACTATGTTGCCCAGGCTGGCCTCAAACTCCATCAGGACGTTTACAAGTGCCTTCATTCACCTGAACCCTGAAAGCACTGCCACTGGAATTCTGGAAGGATGGGCCAAAGTCCTAACTAGAAATAGAGAAAACAGCTGTGCCCTGCTGCTGCCTATAATCAACTCCTCAGTAGCCTTCACCTGAATTATTTGAAAAGCTCTCTAAGCAGTTCTAAGCCTCCACTCTTGCTTTCTCTAGCCCATCATCCTTT
Organism: Cebus imitator; assembly: GCF_001604975.1. NCBI lineage: Eukaryota > Metazoa > Chordata > Mammalia > Primates > Cebidae > Cebus > Cebus imitator. The sequence goes on from NW_016107369.1 coordinate 4,314,911, forward strand.
GTATCTGTGTCAAAGATCCTTCTGGACCCAGTGCAGTGGCTCAATGCCTATAATCCCAGCACTTTGGGAGGATGAGGTGGGTGGATCACTTGAGGTCAAGAGTTCGAGACCAGCTTTTCCGCCCGCTCCCCCCTCCCCGCTAGCGCCGCTCCGGCTGCACAGCGCTCGCTCCGAGCTTCGGGCTCCTGCTAAGCTAGCGCCGCCGTCCTCTCCCGTCAGCCACCATCATGATTATCTACCGGGATCTCATCAGCCATGATGAGATGTTCTCTGACATCTACAAGATCCGGGAGATCGCGGACGGGCTGTGCCTGGAGGTGGAGGGGAAGATGGTCAGTAGGACAGAAGGTAACATTGATGACTTGCTCATTGGTGGAAATGCCTCCGCAGAAGGCCCCGAGGGCGAAGGTACCGAAAGCACAGTAATCACTGGTGTCTATATTGTCATGAACCATCACCTGCAGGAAACAAGTTTCACAAAAGAAGCCTACAAGAAATACATCAAAGATTACATGAAATCAATCAAAGGCAAACTTGAAGAACAGAGACCAGAAAGAGTAAAACCTTTTATGACAGGGGCTGCAGAACAAATCAAGCACATCCTTGCTAATTTCAAAAACTACCAGTTCTTTATTGGTGAAAACATGAATCCAGATGGCATGGTTGCTCTATTGGACTACCGTGAAGATGGTGTGA
>NW_016107369.1:4316996-4318156 GCF_001604975.1 Cebus imitator
AGGCATGCACCACCATGCCCAGCTAATTTTTTGTATTTTTAGTAGAGACGGGGTTTCACCATGTTGACCAGGATGGTCTCGATCTCTTGACCTTGTGATCCACCCGCCTCGGCCTCCCAACGTGCTGGGATTACAGGCGTGAGCCACTGCGCCCGGCCTTGAGATTCTCATAGAAGGTGTAGAGGCTCAAGCCTGGTTATAATGTGGCAAAGCACTTCTGGAGTTTTAGTGATCACCCAAGTTAATCTTAGATATTACAGTCTTAAGACACCACACACACACACACACACACACACACACACACACAGACACACACACACACACACACACACTCAAACACAGTTTCATACAAAATCTCTTTCAGCGGGTAAAAGTTGAAATTTATTTCCTTGAGATTCACATGCGAGTTTCCATGGACTCCAAGCTGCAACCCAATAAGCTAGCGCCCTCGTCTTCATTTAGAGCCTCCCAAGACACAGCACCGTCTACTGGGGCAAGAGCTTGTGAATATAAACTGTGGCAGGGTTCAAGGAGAATTTTTTTTTTAGATAGACTGTTGCTCTGTCACCAGATTGGAGTGCAGTGGCATGATCTTGGCTCACTGCAACCTCCACCTCCCAGGTTCAAGTGATTCTCCTGCCTCAGCCTCCTGAGTAGCTGGGACTATAGGTGTGCACCACCATGCCTGGATAATTTTTCATTATTTTATTATTATTTTTTTTTTTTGGAGACAGGATCTCAGTTTGTCACCCACACTGGAGTGCAGTGCCACATCTCGACTCACTGCAACCTCCGTCTCCTGGGCTCAAGTGATTCTCTTGCTTTAGCCTCCCAAGTAGCTGGAACTACAGATGCCCGCCACCATGCCTGACTAATTTTCGTAATTTTAGTAGAGACAGGGGTTTCACCATGTTGGCCAGGATAGTCTGGATCTCTTGACTTCATGATCCACCCACCTCCAACTCCCAAAGTGTTGGGATTACAGGCATGAGCCACTGACCCCAGCCCAAAGGAGAATTTTTAAAAACATTTTCATTTTAAAATATGTATTAAAAAGAATATAAGCCGGGCGCGGTGGCTCAAGCCTGTAATCCCAGCACTTTGGGAGGCTGAGGCGGGTGGATCACGAGGTCAAGAGATCGAGACCATCCTGGTCAACA
>NW_016107369.1:4322265-4323216 GCF_001604975.1 Cebus imitator
GGAGGTTGCGGTGAGCCGAGATCGCGCCATTGCACTCCAACCTGGGTAACATGAGTGAAACTCCGTCTCAAAAAGAAAAAAAAGAAAAAGAAAAAGATGTCTCCAGCAGTGGCCCAATATAGAAAAAATTAAAAAATTGAAAAAAGTGAAAGATGTATTTACTTTCAAATTAAATAAGAAAAAGGTGTGTTTTTAGAAAGGATTAAGTAGCTCATTTACCTCAAATTCCCAAGTTTTCTTATGTGTGTTCTGAAACCATGCACGCACATCCTTGCCTATGTATGTATGAATATTATTTGCAGGATGGTAGACGGGGCCATAGCCTATGCTTCCATCTTTGGGCTCCTTAAAGAACTATGCCCTAGATTCACTCTTATTACCTATGATACCTAGATTTCATCTATCTGTCTATCCCTTCATTTAGTTGTAATTCAAAATAATGGACAGATAAATACAAAATGAAAATCTAGACATGTTTTTGTGTGGGGATTTTTTGGGTATATTTTTGAACTTAGTAGAAATGGAATCACAGTGCCTGTATCATTCTGTAACTTATTTCATTTTTTTCTTTCTTTTTTTTTAATGGGGTCTCACTCTATCAGCCAGGCTGGAGTCCAATGGTGTGATCTCGGCTCACTGTAACCTCCGCCTCCTGGGCTCAAGCAATCCTCCCATCTCAGCCTCCCGAGTAGCTAGGACCACAGGCGCACGCCACTACACCTGGCTAATTTGTTTTGTTCGTTTGTTTTTTGTATTTTTGATAGAGATGTGGTCTCTCCCTGTTGCCCAGGTTGGTCTTGAACTCCTGGGATTAAGTGAATCTGCCTGCCTTGGCCTCTGAAAATGCTGGAATGACAGGCGTGGACCACTGAGCCCAGCCTCTGTGACTTACTTCTTCCACTCCACACTGTTGTGAGGATTTATCCATGTTGACGAGTTGAGCTGTGGTTT
>NW_016107369.1:4323582-4358184 GCF_001604975.1 Cebus imitator
CGGCCTCCCAAAGTGCTGGGATTACAGGCTTGAGCCACCGCGCCCGGCTCATTGCTGTATTTCATAACATCCATTCCATTTCCCAAGCTGAAGGAGGAGGGGATGGCAAAATGTGGGTGACATTCGGGAGCAGGTGGGCTTGGCCAGTGAGTTCTCCCACGTCTGTCAGGGACAGGTGCTTTTGGCCCAGCAGCAGCTTCCTCAGCAGTGTTCGGGCCTCTGCGGGAAGGAGGGCCATGCAGCCTCTCGCTCCTGCAGATCTGAGATGCCATGGTTTGCTGCTGGCCTGATTCCAGTCTTCTAAGAAAGTTTGAGGGACAGGGAGAAAGATGTTCACTCTGGAGCTGCCTCTCTGGGGAATTTGGAAGCAAAGGTCAGGAGCTTCCCGATGGAGGCCAGCGTAATGAGAGAAGCTGGGTGATTCAGTCCCCAAATTTTCAAAGGGGTCTATGGTCCATAGGCGAGGACAGAAGAGATGGCTTTTCAGGAAGGTCCTCTCTGAGCTGGCTTTTCTGGGCACCCGAGTTGGGGCAGGGGTGAGAAATGGCAGGGGGCAGCCAACCAGGTAGCCTCTATTTGCATATTCATAAGCCCCCTATGCTGGTTGGCTGCACTAAGCAGCCCCCACTGTCCCCAGAGTCAGTGGCTGCAGCAAGACTGGATCTGTCACACAGTGCTTTGTGCTAAGAAGGGGCCAGAGGCTTCCCTCACTCAGTCGCGGGCACCAGGCCTGCCTGGAGAGGAAGCAGGGAAACCAGAAGCACTTCCTGACCATGCCTCTATCTGCCCAAGGCTGGTGAAGAGTGGGCTGCTCAGTCTTCTAGGGTGGCTGGCCCCACCTGGCCACAGAGCCCAAGACAAGGACCTCCCGGAGAACCTCTTCTCTGTGAGTAACACCATCCTTTCCATTTACTTTGTCAGAGTATTTTTTTAAAAATTATGGAAGATTATGAAAATTGTGAAATGTGCAGAGTAGAGAGTAGCATGGCAACACCCACCCCTATACTCATCACAGAGATTTAACAATTGTTCGTATGTATTGGCTTCATTTATTTTTGTTGGCTGAAATACTTTCAGGTAAATTACAGACATGGAGACATTTCACTCCCTAATTCCTTACTCCACAATACCGTGTATGCATCTCTGGAGCCCTTTTGAAGCTCTTCTTTCATTAGGTTCTCAGCCAGGTTCTGAGTGAAGGGGTGATTGTCATCTCCATTTTACAAAAGATGAAATGCGGAAAGTGCAGCTTTAGGACCAGTAGCTGGGATTAGAGCCCAGACCTCCTAACTCCCAGCCCGGATGCCTGGACAGCCACATGTAAGGATCTCTGATGTCCAGGGGTGTTTTCCTAGAGAGCAAGGAGACATTGCAGCTGCTGTGTGACCTTGGGCATGTCACCTTACCTCTCTGAACTCCTGTTTCCTCATCCATAAAGCCATGCCATGAAGATCCAGGATCCCGAACACTAGTCCGTGACATTTCCCTTGGTTTTTAGAAAAATGAGAAAAGACAATGTAAAGGGTTTTTCACAAAGCTAAACTTATTTGCATATTATGCCCTTCGCCCTTTTTTCTTTCAAAAACAAGGTGGTTAAGATTCTTTTTTTTTTTTTAAGATGGAGTCTCGCTCTGTTGCCCAGGCTGGAGTGCAATGGCGAGATCTTGGTTCACTGCAACCTTTGCCTCCTAGGTTCAAGCAGTTCTCCCTGCCTCAGCCTCCTGAGTAGCTGGGATTACAGGTGCCTGCCACCATACCTGGCTAATTTTTGTATTTTTAGTAGAGACGAGGCTTCATCATATCGGCCAGGCTGGTCTCCAACTCCTGACCTCAGGTGATCGGCCTCCCAAAATGCTGGGATTACAGGCGTGAGCCATGGCGCCCAGCCAAGATTCTTTAAGAAATAAAAATCATGTACCAGGAAAGGGAGATGAAAAAATTTTAAAAAGGAAATAAAAGTGATGGTAGATGTAGTCTTTTGTATACTTACTTTTTGTGTCTTTGCCTGCAAAATAAAATGTCAGTAACTCTCAAGCTAGTCCAATATCTTTCCTCTTCATTTTATTTTTATTTTTGGTAAACCAATTTTTAAACTCATTTAAAATATATTTTAAACTACTTTTGTTTTGGGCGGACTTTTAAAACGAAAACTGAATTAGGTCCACTCCAATGTCCACTGATTTCTTTTTAAGAAACTTGCATGATGCTGGCAGATCATCTCGAAGCTCTGAAATAATATCTATCTTCAGTTCCCATTCTGCTGCTTTCTTTTCAACATGTTCTCTGAGGATTTGTGTAAAGAATATGCTACTGTTCTTGTCATTTCCAAAGCAGTCTATAGAAAAGCCATATCTATCCCTTTATTATTTTTGGTCCCCAAAGGAGGAGTCATAATTACCGTAACAAATGACTTGGCATTCTGTTAGATAACAGGCACACATCACATTGAACCATGTCAATATTTGTTAACTCAAACTCTTCCACATTCCTATTAAATATTTCTGATACGTCTTCATCTCTGTCAAATCCACCATACAACCCTGCTCCTAACATTGCAGTTCCGATGCTAAGCATTCCACAACCACAGCCTAGATCTGCAAAGACTTTATTTTCAATGTCTCCATAAGTGTTATGGATTTTGTGGAGCATGCATGCTGCAATTCGAAGCTTGGTGGGGTACTATTCTGGAAGTAGCTGGGCCTTTTCGAATCCATCCACTTGTTGCAAGTGACTCTCTAGTTCCTTAAGCCTTAATTTCTTCCTCGGTTTTTTTTTTTTTTTTTTTTTTTTGAGACAGAGTCTCACTCTGTCACCCAGGATGGAATGCAGTGGCGTGATCTTGGCTCACTGCAACCTCTGCCTCCCGGGGTCAAGCAATTCTCCTGCCTCATCTTCCTGAGTAGGTGGGATTACAGGAACCTGCCACCATGACTGGCTAATTTTTGTATTTTTAGTAGAGACGGGATTTCACCATCTTGGCCAGGCTGGTCTTGAATTCCTGACCTTGTGATCCATCCACCTTGGCCTCCCAAAAATGCTTTGATTACAGGTGTGAGCCACCAAACCCAGCTTATTTATGGACTCTCAGGGTTTGAAGGTACAGGATCTCAGGAGGTGACTGGCACCTTGGCTGGGACCAGAAGCCTTCTTTATTTTACTAATGGTTGTTGAAATCTAAAAATACAAAAATCTGGAAACCAGCCACTGTATCAGATGCTCCTAAACCCTTTCCACCTCTAGAGTGCTATGGCTGTGGGGGCTCCTGAACCCACCGTAGGAGGAAAGGAAACCAGTTAAGGAGTTTCTATTTCCAGCACCAGAGAATGCAGGGCCCATGGTGATCCTCACCACAATCCTAGGAGATGGGCTGTTATCAACCCCATTTTACAGCCAGAGAAACTGAAGGAAAAAGGCAAAGTTAATTTGTGTAAGTTCACATAAGAGCTAACAATTCCCCCCAGGTCTAATACCCGGTAGGTCATTCCATAGTTCACAGCCATCATCGAAGCAGATCACCAGGGCTCCTGACTTCACCATGTCTGTGTCTGTGGACAGACAGGGCCGTGTGGCCTAGGCCTGTCAGTCTGATCCACTCTCCTCATTTCTACCATCAGCCAGTGCAGTGAAGAGAGCTGCTCAGGGCTGGACCAGAGATGGATGGGTGGCCTCCGACATGCAGCAGAGTGGGGACACTGCAGAGAGTCTCCCATCGTAGAGAATGAAACAGGATAAGGTGGTATATGATAATGGCTTTGTAAATCATAAAAATGAAGGTTGTATAGGATAATGTCTTTGTAAAGCATAAAAATGCTATGTGACTTTGAGATGTGCTACCCTGAACATCTCTTCATCAGTAGCTAAAGTTAGCTCTGTCTGGCATGTATTTGGATGGGAGGCTGTTCAGGAGTACCGTGGGGAAGACAAAATGTATTCATATAGATGTGATTAAGTCATCGTTATTATGAAACGCCAGTGCTGGGCCCTTAGATCCCGCGGTAAGTGTTGATGAAGGTAGCAGCGGGGTTTCAGGATAAGGCATTTTCCTCCACACCTTTCCAATCATGTTGGGTAGCTGTCTGCTAGGCACAAGGCTGGTCCAGTTGGGATCCAACTAGAAAATGAATGAACAAAATACTGCAAAGAAAAACATGTTTTCCTAACAAAAACCAGGCAGGAATTTTATCAAGGAAATAACAATAAAACTTATTGTATAAATCGGGATTGAGTCCAGGCGTGGTGTCTCAGGCCTGTAATCCCAGCACTTTGGGAGGCCAAGGCAAGCAGATCACGAAGTCAGGAGTTTGAGACCAGTCTGGCCAACATGGTGAAACCCCATCTCTACTAAGATACAAAAATTAGCTGGGCATGGTGACGGGCGCCTGTAATTCCAGCTACTTGGGAGGCTGAGTGAGGCAGGAGAATTGCTTGAGCCCGGGAGGTGAAGGTTGCAGTGAGCCAAGATCGTGCCACTGCACTCCAGCCTAGGTGACAGAGCAAGACTCCATCTCAGAAAAAAAAAAATCTGGATTAAGATTCAACAACAATGATGAGGACGAGTTAGCATCCCTTGGGCTGCACGAGATACCTTTCACCTGAGGACTCTCCACAGCCCACTTTGCTTTATTGATTGGCTCTCCCGTGACCCAGCTGAAGCACATCAAAGGTGTTTGCTGTTCCCTAAATGTGTACACATCATAGAAGGGAGACATGGCCTGTGTGCTGCCGGTCTCACCTCAGCTGGCCCCATAGGCAGCCCTTCCCCTTTGCCCCACTTGGGCAGAGCTTCGGGAGCTCTCCAGGGATATTCCCTGGAAGCACAGACCCACAGGGAGAAAGGCTGCCATGTAGGAGGTGATCTGTGCAGGTGATGGTGCTACAGACACTGGCTGTTCCTTCTCAGCTCACGTCCAGGTGCTCTAACACAAAGCTGAAAGGAGACAACACACGACTTCTCTCATACGTTCTTGTTTGTTTGTTTGAGATAGGGTCTTGCTGTGTTGCCCAGTCTGAGTGCAGTGGTGCTGTCATGGCTCACTACATCCTCGACCTCCTGGGCTCAAGAGATCCTCCCAGTTCAGCCTCCCAGGTAGCTGGAACCACAGATGGGTGCCACCACACCTAGTTAATTTTTTTTTAATTTTTTTGCAGAGATGGGATCTGATATGCTTCCCAGGCTAGTCTCAAACTCCCAAGCTCAGGCGACCCTTGAGCCTTGGCCTCCCAAAGCACCGGCATTACAGGCGTGAGCTACCACATCCAGCCTTATGTCGTCCATTAGATACTTGAAATTCAAACTCACGCTCATTTTACATTTTCCAGTTATAAAATCCTGTGTATCTTTACAGTTATCTTATGAATGTTCTATGCTTGTGTTTGTAGCTAAATTTGCTTCTCCAGTGGGGTTTTTTATTTCTGGTACCCAGGAATATGTATCTGGGAAAGAATAAATGAGAAAAAAGTGCAGTTTTTAAAATAGACTTTATCCATTTTATGTTTGTTTTTTTTTTTTGAGATTCAGTCTCGCTCTGTTGCCCAGGCTGGAGTGCAGTGGCACGATTGTGGCTCAACATAATCTCTGCCTCGTGGGTTCAAGAGATTCTCCTTCCTCAGCCTCCTGAGTAGCTGGGATTACAGGCATGCGCCACCATGTCCAGCTAAGTTTTGTATTTTTTTAAGTAGAGACGGGGTTTCACCATGTTGCTCAGGCTAGTCTCAAACTCCTGACCTTGTGATCCACCTGCCTCAGCCTCCCAAAGTGCTGGGATTACAGGTGTGAGCCACCATGCCTGGCCACTATTTTATGTTTTTGGAGACAGTCTCACTTTGTTCCCCAGACTGGAGTGCAGTGGCCATTCATAGGCGTGATCATAGCACACTACAGCTTCAAACTCCGGGGCTCAAGCAATCCTCCCACCTCAACTTCCTGAGTAGCTGAGACTACAGGCAAGCACCACCACAACTGTCTAGACTTTATTTATTTATTGAGACAGAGTCTCGCTCTGTCTCCCAGGCTGGAGTGCAAAAGCACAATCTCAGCTCACCACGACCTCAACCTCCCTGGTTCAAGCAATTCCCCTGCCGCAGCCTCCCAAGTAGCTGGGATTACAAGCACATGCCATCACACCTGGCTAAATTTTTTGTATTTTCAGTAGAGATGGGTTTCACCATGTTGGCACATTGGTCTCGAACTCCTGACTTCAGGCAATCCGCCTGCCTGGGGCTTCCAAAGTGCTGGGATTGCAGGCGTCAGCCACCGTGCCTGGCCTAGACTTTATTTTTTAGAGTGGTTTTAGGTTCACAGCAAAATTGAATGGAAAGTACAGACGGAGATTTCTCATATATCCCATGCCCTCGACTGGCATAGCCTTCTCCATAAATGCAAATTTTTAATTAACGAAGGCAAGATTGCCTTTTTTTCTTTACAAAAATGAAAACGTAACCATTAAAAATATAGAAAATTTAGAAAAAGAAAAAGAAAAAATAGAGAAAAAAATTACTTGTGGTTCCATCACCCATAAACAACTATGCTAACATTTTAATATATTTCTTTCTCTATTATTTATATGTGTGTGTATATATATATACACATATGTGTGTGTGTATATACATATGTGTGTGTGTGTGTGTATGTGTATAGTTTTTTTGAGACAGGCTTTCACTCTGTTGCCCAGGCTGGAGTGCAGCGGTGCAATCACAGCTCATTGCAGCCTCAACTTCTTGGGCTCCTGTGATCCTCCTGCCTCAGCCTCCTTAGTAGCTGAGTCTATGGGTACAAGCCACCACAATGCCCAGCTTTTTTTTTTTTTTTTTTTTTTGTCTGATCTTGTCTCAAACTCCTGGGCTCAAGCGATCCTCCCACCTTAGCTTCCCAAAGTGCTAGGATTACAGGCATGAGCCACCACACCTGGCCTCATACTTTTCTTTGTATTTTTTAATATCTAATTTTCTCTTACCCCCCACTTCAGTTTTATAAAATAATGTTACATACACTTAAACACTGTTTTTCAAGATGATTGCATAATATGGCATCATGTAGATTATACTATATTTAACCAGTTCCTACTCTTTTAATTTTTTTTTTTTTTTGAGATGGAGTCTCACTGTTGCCTAGGCTGGAGTGCACTGGCACAATCTTGGCTCACTGCAACCACCACCTCCCAGGTTCAAGCGATTCTCTGCCTCAGCCTCTCGAGTAGCTGGGATTACAGGTGCCCACCACCAGTTTTTGTATTTTTAGTAGAGATGAGGTTTCACCATCTTGGCCGGGTTGGTGTTGAACTCCTGACCTCATGATCCACTCGCCTCAGTCTCCCAAAGTGCTGAGATTACAGGTGTGAGCCACCTCGCCCGGCCACCAGTCTCTACTCTTATTAATAATACTAGGATGACCATCTTTGACATAAATTTATGAGTCTAGCCATCATTTTCTTGGCTTAACTTCATAGACATAGAACCACTGATTCAAATGGTATAAATATTTTTAAGTTTCTTAATATATAATCTATAAATATTTCCAAAAAAATGTATGAAAATTGAACAAGGTCATTCAAGATTTCTGAGAACCAAAGAAATACACATAATGAGGTAACATTATCATCTATCATAAAGGTAAATATTGAAAAGACAATGCCCAGTGTTGATAAAGATAGGGAGATATGTATTCTTTTATAGATATATTGGTAGGAACACAAATTGGCCATTTAAAAGTGTATATATACAAGTATCGTATGAATATATTCTTGTAAAAATTCAATTAATGTAGAAATATACAGAGTAAAAGTTGAAGGTTCTCCTTGAGTCCCTCATCTTCACCCCCAATCAGTTGGTGAATTTCTGGAGGACAGTCAGAAAAGAAGTAGAATAGTTTAACAGTTTAGGCTTTGACGCAATATTTTCACTTCTAGAAATGTAGTCCCCCTAGAAATGTAGGAGTGTTTACCCTAATATTATTCATAATAACAATAGCTACAACTTGTCAGCAACAACTAAGTGCCAGGGACTGTTCTAAAAATATAACATTTGTTAAATTATTGGATCCGGACATGAATCCTACAATAATCATAGATATTATGATTATGCCCATTTTACTGATGAGAAAACTGAGGTACAGGAAGGTCACAAAGCTAGCTAAGTGGCCATAGGGATTCAAGTCTAGGCAGTCTGACTTGTGGGTCTACGTTATCTATCTCCATACTCTCTTGTCTATGCTTCTATAATAGTGAAAATGTGAGAAGGGATCTATCAAACGGGAACTGGTTAAGTAAATTATGGTACATCTATGCAATAGAATATTGTCAGCTTTCACGATGTTGCTGTAGACTGATATTCATCTACATGAAAGAAAAAAATGGAGGCATAAAACTATATATCTATAACACCATTTTTGTTCTTTTTCAATATATATAATTATAAGAAATTATAAATTTCTCGGTACACGGAGAAAAGAGTTCGGCAAAAATGATGAACACCAAAATCTTAACTGATTTTCTCTGGGAGCAGCATTATAGTGTCTTTCTTTTCCTCTTAATACATTTCTATATTTGGGAAGTAAAATGATCCTACATTACTTTCATAATCTAAGAGAAGCCATAAAGCTATTTTTAAAGGAGTGTGACAATTGCTACCTCTATCAGTGAATCAGTGAATATGAGAGCGCTACCAGCTAATTTCCAGTCACTACTTCATGCCGACTTACCCAGATGAAGGGCTGCGGGCAGCACGCTGGCCTCAGCACTGAGGTTTCCTGTTCCTCAGCAGCCCAGAGGCAGAGTTTCCATGATTGCATGGGCGTAAACATCTCTGGGCACCCAACAACAGTGGAGTCTGGCTAGATTTCCAGTTTCTGGCCTCAAGATATTTCTGTTCATTGTTGCTTCATTAAGCACACTGGCCCCATCTGTTACCCTAGTAGATCTGTCTTCTGGAGCACACATGGAAAGACAAGGCCCAGTATTGATAAAGATAAGGAGATACGTCTTCTAGTCTAGTGACTACGTGAAACCTCAGAAAGAATACCTTGAATAACCCACAAGGGTGACTCAGCAATGTTGGTGATTCTATGCTCTTCTAATCAATGACTCTGTCTACCTGTCTGTCTTTCTGTCTGCATTGATTTTGTTCCATGTACAAGCCTCCATGCTAGGTGCTGGAGAGATCTGACATAAAGTGTTGTCTATCAGGGAGACAAAAATCAGTATAAATGAAGTATTTATGAACACTTTATTCAATGGAGTTAGCAAACACCTGTTTGGTGACATCTGGCCATCAGGCACTACTTGGGGACACAAAGAGGGAGCTCACAGTCAGCACTGATCACTTCAGAGGGGAAGTGTCATTTCAGTTGGATTTCAAAAGAGGAATAAGGGTTTGTCAGTGGAAAAGTGGGAGAAGGGCTGGTCAGGCTAAGAGAATGTAAGTGCAAAGGCACGGAGGCTGGAAGGAGTTTGGCCTGTTCAGTGAACACAAAGTCCAGGACAGCTGGACACAAGATGAGTGTTGAGAGTACTGGCTCCGAAAGAGTTAGATCGAGACCATGTTTATGAAGAGCTGAGACACTTGAACCTTCCAGTCCACAGGAAGCTAGCAAAGACTTTGATTCCGTAGAGGGGCATAAGCAGAGCTACAGTTTAGAGGATGAATACCAGTGACAATGTCATTGAGAAAACCGAAACAATCAAAAGAAAACTTCCAATTCCCACCACATGTGTCCACCTGCCTGCACCAGTATATATCCTCTGCTCTTCCTCTTGCCGCTTGGATGAACGGAGCGTTCCCGTCTCACGTCAATCCCTCTGTGTGTGCACCAGATCGCTTCCCCTCCTTCCTACTCAAGCACATGGCTCCAGAAATTCTCCCCCTCTTGCCTACATTAACATATTTCATCTTTCTGCAGCATCACTGTCTTCAGCCTACAAATATGCTGTTATTCTGACATCTTGAAAAGCTCTCTCTTGGCAGGGTGCAGCGGCTCATGCCTGTAATCTCAACACTTTCAGAGGCCGAGGCGGGTGGATCACGAGGTCAGGCATTTGAGACCAGCCTGGCCAACATAGTGAAACCCCATCTCTACTAAAAATACAAAGAATTAGCCGGGCCTGGTGACAGGCGCCTGTAATCCCAGCTGCTCAGGAGGCTGAGGCAGGAGAATCGCTTGAACCCGGGAAGCAGAGGTTGCAGTGAGCCAAGATCCTGCCACTGCACTTTAGCCCTGGCAACAGTGTGAGACTCCATCTCAAAAGAAAAAAAAAAGAAAGAAACAAAAACTCTCTCTTGACCCCATTTTCTCTTCCAGCATTGTCCCGTTTCTGACCTCTTTACAAAACTCCTTGAAAGAGTTGTCAAATTCAATGTCACCTACTCCTCTTCTCATCCTCTCCCTTAAATCCTCTCCAGTCAGGCTTTTTCTCCCTCTATGCCACCAAAACTGTTGATCAGGATTCCCAGTGACTCCACATTACTAATTCAAATGGTCATTTTAACAATTTCTTTGTGACTTGGCCTCTCCCTCCTCTTAGAAACACTTACTTCGCCTGGTTTCCAGGCCCTCACACACTCTGAGGTTTCCCCCTGCCTCTCTGACTGCTCCTTCTCAGTTGCCTTGGTCGATTCCCACCCGTGCCCCCAGCCTCTTCATGTCCCTGTGTCCCAGGACTGGGACCTTGGCCCTCATCCCTTCTCTGTCTACATTCACTCCCTTCGTGACCTCATCCAGCCACATGCTGACCACCGTCAATTTTATATTTCCAGCCCAGATCTGCCAGACTGAACCCCAGGCTCCAATTGCTTTCTTTTTCTTTTTTCTTTTTTCTTTTTTTTTTTGAGATGGAGTCTGTGTCACCCAGGCTGGAGTGCAGTGTGTGTGTGTCGCCCACTCACTGTGTCGCCCAGGCTGGAGTGCAGTGGTATGATCGTAGCTCACTACAACCTCTGCCTCCTCGGTTCAAGTGATTCTCCTGCTTCAGCATCCCAAGTAGCTAGAGCTACAGGCACACACCACCACGCCCGGCTAATTTTTGTATTTTTTTTTTTTTTTTGGTAGAGATGGGGTTTCACTATGTTGGCCAGGCTGGTTTTGAACTCCTGACCTTGTGAGCCATCTGCCTCGGCCCCCCAAAATGCTGGGATTACAAGTATGAGCCACCGTGCCAGGCCTCCAATTGCTTCCTTGACATCTTTATTTAAAGGTCTGTATAGCACTTATCTCAAATTTAACATGTCAAGGGTATCGTTGTAGTGGCCCTGTTGGTTAAAATATCAATTCTGCCAGTTTAAGGATTATAATTACTTAGAAAGCAAGTGACGTAGTTGGAGTACAGCATACTTTGATACTCTGTGGGAATAAAACAGCCTTAGCCTTTCCTGAAATAGCTCCCTCCATCTCCGCAATCACTCTCCCCAGTTTCCAATGCTTTGTTGTGCTTTCTCTTCACAGCAGGTATCACACCCTGAAAATATATTTGTTTGTTTATTTTCTGCTTTCCCTACTACACTGCCTGTTTCAGGAGGGCAGACTATGCTGATCTTTCTCACTCCATGTGCCCAGAAGAAGGCCCAACCTACAGCGGGTGCTCAATAAATAACCGAACAATAAATGCATAATCTGATTTTTCCAGGAGTAAGAACAGCAATGGTTTTCTTTTTTTTTTTTCAAGAAGGAGTTTCACTCATTGCCCATGGTGGAGTGTAATGGCACAATCTCAGCTCACTGCAACCTCCACCTCCCAGGTTCAAGCGATTCTCCTGCCTCAACCTCTGAGTAGCTGGGATTACAGGCACATGCCACTTTTGTATTTTTAGTAGAGATGGGATTTCACCATTTTGGCCAGGCTGGTCTCAAACTCCTGACCTCAGGTGATCTACCTGTGCCCAACCGAAATTTACTATTTCCCTTTTTTTTTTTAAGACAGAGTTTTGCTCTTGTTGCCCAGGCTGGAGTGCAATGGTGTGATCTCAGCTCACAGCAACATCCCAGATTCAGGCGATTCTCCTGCCTCAGCCTCCTGAGTAGCTGGGATTGCAGGCATGTGCCACCACACCTGGCTAATTTTGTATTTTTAGTAGAAACAGGGTTTCTCCATGTTGGTCAGGCTGGTCTCGAACTCCTGACCTCAGGTGATCTGCTCACCTCGGCCTCCCAAAGTGTTGGGATTACAGGTGTTAAGCCAGTGTGCCTGGCCCGAATTTGCTATTTCTAAAAAGTGCCTTGGGTGATTCTGTTGCTCTTAGTCACCAGAAGAGTCACTCCGAATCAGACAAAGCTTGGTTTGACCCCAGCCTGTCACCTAGCTGCATGACCATGGGGAAGTAACTTCTTCTCTGATCTTGTTTCCTTATTTGTAGATAACAGGCATGGCCCCATTCTCATGGAACTGTTATGACAATTAATTAAATTAAGTAATGGATGTAGAGTTCTTGGCATAATGCCAGTTGCTCAGGTAGCTGCCACTATGATATTATTATTATTTTATTTTTATGCCCAAGCAGAAGAAGATTTTTCTTCCTGTGGGATCACTCTGGGAATCCTCTCAGAGTGGGGTTCTGAGACTAGCAGTATCAGCATTACCTGGGAGCTGGTTTAAAATCCAGAATCTCTGCCCCACCCCAGATCTACTGAACTGAAATCTGCACTTTAACAAGACTGTGTTGAATGTTTGCACATTCAAATTTAAAAAGGACTGTTCAAAGTCACATGTACTGTTTTCTTCCATTCTCTAATTTCAGAAGTCTGCCCAGGAGGTTCATGAGCCCCGGCATCCCAGAATCGGAATTGCTTCTCAGCAACAGTGGCTTTTCACCATTCTAAGTGTAGGGGAGGAAGCCCTGCTCATTCTGGGTGCACTTCCTGCTAAGGAAATAGGAGGAGGAATTCTGAAGCCTTGTGGCTGCTTCATGGAGCTCTGAACAAGTGCTTGGGATGGATCCAAACTCCATTTTGCTTTCTCCGAAGCCCCGGATCTGCTCCTACCTGGCAGAAGCCTGTATGGAAGGTGAGAGAAGCTCATCCCCTACAGAGCTGGATAGAGACTCCCAGTTTCCCTGGAGCCAGGTCCCCAGCCCTGCAGACCTGGATGAACACATCCAGGCCAAGAGGGCCAGGGTGGAGACCATTGTCCAAGGCATGTGTCTCTCCCCGCATCCTCTGGTGCCAGGCAGTATACAAGCTGGGGACACCCCACACTGCCCAGAGACGGCCCGAGAGAGGAAGAGGAAGCAGAGCCTTCCCACACAGCAAGGGCTCCTGATGCCAGCCCCTGCCTGGGACCAGGGCAACAGGAAGGGGGGCCCTCGCATGAGAGAACAACTTCACCTGCTGAAGCAACAGCTAAGACATCTGCAAGAGCACATCCTGCAGGCTGCTGAGCCCAGGGACACAGCTCAGGGCCTCAGAGGCTGTGGCAAGGGAAAAGGCCCTCTGAGCGCAAAGCAGAGAAATGGCTGTGGGCCTTTCCCCTGGGCTTCGAGCAGTGACCACCAGCAGGGTTCCAGCAAGGACCTTTCTGGGGCAGAAAAGCACCGAGTGTCTGAGGCTGAATACCAGTCTGAGGAGCCCAGGTTCCTTCCTTCTGGAGCACCAGCTTCACTGGAGATTCTGAGAAAAGAGCTGACCAGGGCAGTGTCCCGGGCTGTGGACTCGGTATTACAAAAGGTCCTACTGGATCCGCCAGGCCGCCTGACTCAGCTGGGTAGTCAGGGGTGGGTGCCGGAGAGTGGAAGCGAGTCCTCACCTCCCGTGGCAGAGACCTGTGAAAATCCACTTGCTTTGGCTGCCTTGCCCAGGAGGGTCCAGCTGCAAGCTGGGGTCCCAGTAGGAAACTTATCATTGGCCAAGACTCTAGATTCTCCTGGGTACCCTATCTCTCCAAGAATGATCCCCAAACCTTGTCAGGGTCCCCCAGCAAACTGTCCATTGACTGCACCTTCCCACATCCAGGAAGATCAGATTCGAAGCCAGCTACTGGGTCACAGATGCAACAATGGCCATTGGAGTAGCAGTCCTTCCCAGGACTCATCTTCCCAGAGGCACCCCTCCTCAGAGCCTGCCCTACAACCTTGGAGAACTACCAAACTGCAACCATTGGTCCTGAGCCAACAGCAGTGTCCCCTGCCTTTCACCTCTGCCCATCTGGAAAGTCTGCCCCTTCTTCCCTCGGTGAAGATGGAACAGGGAGGCCTGCATGCTGTGCCTGAGGCACTGCCTTTCTCTTCGGTCCCCATATCCTTTAATAGCAGTTGAAGTTCTCATTGTTGGCCAGGTGCAGTGGCTCATGCTTATAATCCCATGCTTTGGGAGGCCAAGGTGGGAGGATTACTTGAGGCCAGGTATTCAAGACTAGCCTGGACAACATAGCTAGACCCCACCTCTAAAAAAAAATTAGCTGTACATGATGGTGTGCGCCTGTAGTCCTAGTTACTCAGGAGGCTGAGGCAGGAGGATTGCTTGAGCCTGAGAGTTCGAGGTTGTGGTAAGCTATAATTGCACCACTGCACTCCAGCTGGGCAACAGAGACACTGTCTCAAAAAATAAATTAAAATCTCATTGGCACTATGCAGAGAAACAAGAAATCTGAAAGCTGAAGAGGAGGTGGGGACAGATCACTCGGGGTCTTCTTAATGTTGCTCCGGCCCTTCAGGTTAAAGTGGTGACCACATTCTGGAACTTAAAGACGTAGCAAGGTTCACTTACCTTCTTCTATGACCGATAGGGTTCCGCCACTTGACTTTTCCCTTTGGGTCTAAAAGGGTTTTGAGACTCAAATAAGCTTTTGAAATACAGTAAATACCCTAAAGAAGAAAGAACCCCATAATTCGGTTGTCAGCTACACATACACTTAGGCAGAGAGGGTCAAAGGAATGCCCTCATCCGAGGTGTGGCCTCCCCACCCCGTGGCTCTACAAGCAAAAATCCCGTATTGTGTAGATAATTCCTGGGGAGCATATGAGGGATCAGAAACTTCTGGGCTAGATGGAAAAGGAGTTTTCCTTGGGCATTAAACCCAGAGAGGCAGCTGGAAATGGCCAGAAGTCTTCAGTTAAAGGACCATCTTCCAAGGTGCAACGGAGTGCCTGGAGACTGGGGGCGGGGCACATGCAGAGAGAGGAGGCTCCACATGAGGAGGCCCGAGAGGCCGGGCTGGTCTGCAGGGCTCTGGATCTCACTGCATCATCTTTGCAACCCTTAAGCAGACGCTACTCTCTTAATGTATTTTCCAGAGTAACCCTCAGGATTAATAATTGTTAACAGAAAAAGTACCTTGGGGAAATACTGAGATAGTTTCTTTTCTGTGAGAATTCTCAGAGCCTTTAACATGAGTAAATGGAAGCTCTGAGAGGAGAATGGATACAGCCCCAAACCCATATGACTGAAGAATCCACTTCTAACAAGCATCTTGCAGAACTTAAGTTCCTGAGAATATATTTTGGATGCTGCTTTTTCTTTTTCTTTTTTTAAAGACGGGGTTTCACCATGTTGGTCAAGCTGGTCTTCAACTCCCGACCTCAGGTGATCTGCTCGCCTTGGCCTCCAAAGTGCTTGGATTACAGGTGTGAGCCACTGCGCCCGGCCGGATGCTGCTTTTTAAGTGAGCTGTGCTCACACTGCTGCTTCTTGTGGGCAGCTTTGAGGCCAATCTCCAGAGACTGATGAGTCCATGGAGTTGCATACCCGGGTGGGAAGAGTGGTGTCCTCTGCCTGGCAATCGCTGTGAGGGCAGCAGGATGGGGTGGGACAACAGAGGGAGACACTGGCATTTAGGACACCATGCCAGAGACTGCCTTTGTGTCCTAAATGCCATGAGCGCCCCCTGCTGCTGGAAACACCCCAAAGCTTTCCTGGAAGTCAGCAAGCAACTATAAAAGTAATGCTGAGAACAGAACACTTCACTTGCCACTCCTGGAGGCACAGGGATACCACCATAGACAGATTTTCTTTAGAAGGCTACTTGTCTAGGCCTTTGATAACCACTGGATGACTCTCCATTAAATTCAGACAGTTGCAAAACCACCTCAAGCAGATGGTCCCCCAGAATTTGCTATTTGTTGAGCACCTCCTTGTGCCTGTTCCCGCCCCCCAAATTGGGGATTGGGCTCAGAGAGCTTCTGGAGATTTGGGGCCTATCCTAAGAAATACCTAAGCCAGGCCTGGCTGCATGGGTGAAGCACCTATCTTTGGAATGACTTGTGGCCCCCTGGCAGAACCCTGGCCCCTCAACGCTTCCCTCATTCCTGATGCCTACAATACAAGAACAGCGATTTATTCCTGTGGGCCATGAAAGCCACCTGAGAGCAAGCTGCTTTACAGCACAAAAAGAATGTTCACGTTCACATGCCATCCTGTGACATGGATAGGGCAGATGTGAAGATCATGAGGGGAGACTGACAGAGCACTTTTTCTGTGGCAGGCACTGCTACCAGCACTTCACATGTATGTGTCCGCCACCACTTAGCAACAATTCTGAAACCCACAAAGCTTTGAAAAGTCCTATGATTTTTTTTCGCCCTAAGACTCCTGCAATCTTTTTTCGGTAGCAAAACCTGGCCTGCACTGATTGGAGGCTACTTATAGATTTTATCCCACTTAGTATAGTCATACATTTTGCTGCAGAAATGTTAATGTATTGGATTATAGACCATCTCTGCTGTAGATGCTAATTAATGTGTGGTACACACATCATATTACCTTTACATGCTAGCAAATTCTAAAATCTGAGCTCCATTTGGCCCAGCATTTCAGATAAGGGGTT
The DNA here is from genome assembly GCF_001604975.1 of Cebus imitator. Lineage (NCBI taxonomy): Eukaryota > Metazoa > Chordata > Mammalia > Primates > Cebidae > Cebus > Cebus imitator. Next base: position 4,340,322 of record NW_016107369.1, read on the forward strand.
TAGATCTGTATTATCTCACCATCCTCAAGCATCCACTCTAAGATCAGGTATCTGAGAAGCAGAGACATAAAAGGGAACTAACTCGCCCAAAGCACTAATGAGCAACCAGGATTCAACCCGGGATCTGATGGCCAACTATAAGCTTTAACCACCATACTCCACATCTTAGCAATGAGGCCCAGAGCAGTGCAGTGGCTTGCCCAAGGTCACACAGCTAATGTGGCAAAATCAGTGTCTGAAACTGGGTCTTTGGAATCCCCAATCCAGGATTCTTTCCAGAGCATTTGTAGATCTGTAGGAAGGATAAGTAGGGCTGATGGGACAGCAGGGAGGAGTCTTCTGTGCAGCAACCAGGTGCCTTGGCCAGCTATAACCATACTCAGTTGCTTTGGTTTATTTTGGTTAATCAGATTCACCCTATGTGGAAGTCTTAATAATTGTCTTAAGCTACAGCTCTCAGATCTGAGACCCCAGGTTACTCTGTGTAATGCTTCCGACTCAGCCTAAGGACTGTCCCTGAAAATACTAAGCATATTTGTGTAAGAAGCTTTATTTCCTTTCCCTCCCACCCCAGTGCTAGGCAGTCACCTCACAACTCCCCAACTCTTGTTAAAGTGGAAGGAATCTGTCTGTTCCCAGAGTGAGGTATGGATTGGAATGTAATTTCCATGTATGTGTATGGATTAAGGTTGACCATTCACTCACTCACTCCTTCATACAACAAATATTTATTGAGCACCTACTATGTTCCTAGCACCAGCTAGGCACAAAGATGAAAAGATAAGGTCCTCACCCTCAAAGAGCTCACAGTCTAAATGAGGAGACAAACATGCAGTAGAAATTCCAACAAGGTCATCGTTGAGGCAGTTTGTACCAAGGGTCTTCCAGGGTAAGGAAGGCCTAATTTGGCAAGGAAGGCTTTAACAGAGGCGGCGGGAGCTTCTGAGCTGAGACCTGAAGGATGAGGGACAGCTCTGCCAGGCAAATGGAGAGCGGGTGCCGCCCAACTGTTCAAACTTCTTGAGCAAGAGCAAAATGTGAGCTAGGTACTCAGCCTGCTTAGGTGTTTGCCGGTTAAGCCAATGATAAGAGTGACAGCCAGCATGGGGACCACCTAGTTTACTCCTCTCATTTTACAGCTAAGGAAACTGAGGCAGAGAGAAGTAAATCTCTGCTTGGGGCTTTGAAATGGTTTATCTGGGGTAGAACTGCCATCTCTTCCCATCCCTTTCGGACAACACGCACACTACAACAAACTATTTGGTATCATATATGCTACATAACTTTTACACATCAAGATGGTTTTTACATTCTGTGACTTAATGTATGGCATCCAGCTTATTTGACCAGAGTTCCAGAGACAGAAAAATAGAGCAAATACACAATTCCAATCAGAAACAAAACGAAATAAAATAGAAACCACAGGAACAAGGAATTCACTATTTAATTGATAAGCTGGCATTTTAAAGTGTTAATTTTCCTTGACACTGAGATAAATCCAGGAGGGCCTAAACCCTGGTCACTTGAAGAAGGCCAAACTAATGTTTTTCTTCACGAGATATCCCAGCTCCAATCTCCTGAAGGCTTATTTTCCTGATGTTCAGGTAAAGTCACTCAACTGAATGGCAGCTTCTGCAGAACTCCCAAGTGGCAGTGTGTTTTGCCTGGTGTGAGGCCAGTCCTAGATTATCATATGTGCACTTCAAGCTCCCCTCAGAGTTGTTGATAGAATTGGTGCAATGTCCAGTTCTGGGCTGAGACTCTGCCCTAAAAAGCCATGAATAAATTTAGGCTAGAAAGGTTGGGTGTCTAAATTCTTAAGCTACTGAGCTGTAGATAATCCTGAAAAGCAGAAACACATGGGAAGGAAAAGTAGACGGAAAGAGAAACACAAGTTAGTGGCCTTTTTGGCCTAGTTTTCTGCCTTGTCTGGGGACACCATGAAAAAGAAAAAATAGGCCGGGCGCAGTGGCTCACTCCTGTAATCCCAGCACTTTGGGAAGCCGAGGCAGACGGATCACCCGAGGTCAGGAGTGTGAGACCAGCCTGATCAACATGGTGAAACCTCATCTCTATTGAAATGCAAAAATTAGCCAGGTGTGGTTGGGGGTACCTTAAATCCCAGCTACTTGGGAGGCTGAGACAGGAGAATCACTTCAACCTGGGAGGTGGAGGTTGCAGTGAGTAGAGATCATGCCACTGCACTCCAGCCTGGGTGACAGAGCAAGACCCAGTCTAAAAAAAAAAAAAAAGAAAGAAAAAAAGAAAAGAAAAATACATAGAGTCAGACACTATCAAATTTACATTCGAACTGCTATATTTCAAAACTGAGTGAAAGTACATACAGATCAAGTGTGACAATAAGGAAAATCAAACTAATTGTTGGGACCAGACCTCCTCTGTTCCCATAAAAGGTTTCCGAGGGCCTCCTTTACCCTGGGTATTGGGTTAGTGGCTGGTAATACTTCTGGTCTATATCAATCAAGCTTTTCTTTCCCTCATACCCAGTTGCTTGGTTGATACCTGCAGCACCCTCTGATTTTGATTTCAATTAATTGTGCAATTCCAAGTTGCTAACAAACTGCTCTCTGACCTACACATTGCCCTTCCCTTGGCCCTTTATCCGGGCAGAAGTCCCCAGGGCTGCCAGGCAATCCACTTGGGTGCAGCAAAATCTGGCACCACACTGGTCTTGACCCCAGGCTCTCCCTAAGTCCCAAACACCACGAAAAGATTTTCACGGGTCAAACAACCCTCATAAATCTAGCACATAAAAAAATGTATTTTCTGGCCGGGCGCGGTGGCTCAAGCCTGTAATCCCAGCACTTTGGGAGGCCGAGGCGGGTGGATCAAGAGGTCAAGAGATCAAGACCATCCTGGTCAACATGGTGAAACCCCGTCTCTACTAAAACTACAAAAAATTAGCTGGGCATGGTGGTGCGTGCCTGTAGTCCCAGCTACTCAGGAGGCTGAGGCAGGAGAATTGCCTGAACCCAGGAGGCGGAGGTTGCGGTGAGCCGAGATCGTGCCATTGCACTCCAGCCTGGGTAACAAGAGCGAAACTCCGTCTCAAAAAAAAAAAAAAAAAATGTATTTTCTGTTGGGCACTGTAGCTAATTTAGATTTTTCTGATTATAACTGAATAGGCTTGGAAAATAGATGTGGCTTCTTTTTTTAAAGGAAGCTCCTGTTAATGCTGGTTAAAGCCATTTCTATGAACCCCTATGTTGAGCTGGATGCAGACAGTTCTAATTCTGAGCACCTCGTGCAAATGTCTGACTTGGTGGGCCTCTTGTTTGTTCAGTTCAACCGGTGCATTACCTCCCAGATGATCAAGTGGTTCAGCAACTTTCGTGAGTTTTATTACATCCAAATGGAAAAATTTGCCCGGCAAGCAATTTCAGATGGTGTCACCAATCCCAAAATGCTGGTGGTTCTCCGCAATTCAGAACTGTTTCGAGCTCTCAATATGCACTATAACAAGGGAAATGACTTTGAGGTAAGACCATGTACTGGGGTCCCATGAGGTCTGATGAACATTTTCTCTATGTGATTCAAGTTTTAGGAAAGATCCCCATTCTGTGTCTGTCCTTAAGTTCTGAGAGCCAGGGCAGCCTGGGCCCAATCTCTGTATCATCCACAAAGATTACAGTCTCTTAGGCAACAAGGTAGAAGGAGCAAACTGAGTCTTCAGCTAGTCTTCATTCTGAAGCTTAGGCAAAGGTCTCCCAGTGTTATACCATCTTAGACTGAATACCCTGTAATTATCCAGTTACATAACTTACCGACCTTTTTGCCTTAGTTCCAGGAGGCTCAGGACTGAATGCTGAGCTCCGCTGTAGCACCTAGTCTTGGCCTAGGTTTTCTCAACAATTTCTATGCTTTTCATGATTTCGTTCTTATCTGTATTTTCCCTTGAAAATGTATCTGTGGGCCTTCCATAGCAAGTCGCCTCGAATCCTCTCTTGAAATAACAATAAACAACATTCAACCTTCTCAGTCCCTCGGGGATCCCTATGAAGGCACCCTGGTGGCACCTCAGAGGTAAAGCGTCAGTGAAGGGTGAGCCTAGGTGTCACTGGTGCACATTCCTAATCAAGAGACATGTGTTGCCTCCTGCACAGCTGACAGCTCTGTTGGGCTGGCATCTGATTCTGCAGGTGCCAGGTATATCTGGTCACAGATTACACTTCCCTCTTCTTGCTTTCTCTCTTGACTGTGATCACAAAGAGTGGTTTATTGATACTTCCAAGAAATATAAGAACTGTGGTCATCCACTGGTCGACTGGTCAGTCAGAATGTGTTTGGAAAGCTAAGACTACCTGTGGGGAAAATGGACCACACCTCCCTTTCTGAGGCTCAAGGGGGTCAGGGCCAGTATGGGACAGGCAGCACTGCCATATCTTTCCACATAGGGTGGTCATTTGGCCTGGAGTGGCGGCAAGCCCCAAGTCAAGCTGGGTCTGGAGCTTGGCGGTGGGGCACCCCATCATTCATGGTGCCAGTCTGGGTTAGGGTTCTAGAATAGTCCCCCCTGTCAACCAGCTCTGAAAGCAGGAGTGTAAGCCCTTCAAACCCAGCCCTAAAAGGCAGTGGAGTGAGGTATGAGAGTCAGAAGCTTGGGGGCACTCCTTTCCACAGTTAGTTCTAAGGAAAAGAATGCCAAAGTCTCTTTGAGCCACAGATTTACTTTCAGTAAGATTTTCTGACCTACTTAGTAAAAAGTCACCCATTAGGGGGATCAGCTCCTCCTATAAAGAGAGTGTCCTTAATTCACCTTCTCTCAGGGCTGTCTCATTGGAGCTGTCCTATCAAAGTTTATGTTTGATGAGAAAGCAGAGGATTTCTAGGGTTGCAGAATCAGGGGCCAGTAGAGCAGGGATGCTCCTAGCCCACTACCCAAGAAACAGGCAGCATCCACTAGCGAGGTCTCTGGCACCAGTGCTTCCCAACCTCATGTCTTTTCTTTCTTGTGGGTCTCTTTGGAAATGCAGGTTCCAGATTGCTTCTTGGAAATCGCCAGCTTGACATTACAGGAGTTCTTCAGGGCTGTCTCCGCAGGGAGAGATTCAGATCCTTCCTGGAAGAAACCCATTTATAAAATTATTTCGAAACTGGACAGTGACATCCCAGAGATATTCAAATCTTCCAGCTATCCCCAGTAGCTGTTTCAGAGTTAAGATCCCACAACGTGAGGAGTGACTGGCTAGGGTTTCCTGGGCTTGTGTTAAATGGCAGTTTAGCCGTAGTCATATAAAAGGGCACAAGGAAATCTCCTCTACCAAAATAGGTACTATTACCATTTTGATCATTTATTTCCTTTTCCAGAATCATCAGAAATTTAACTTTAACTATAAAATATACTAACTGTATTGGTGTATTGGTAGTATATTGTGAAAAGGAACACAAGTTTGGAATCAGAAGACGTGAATCTCAACTCCATTGTTTCCAGGGTGTTGTGACCCTGGGAACTTCCTGGTGTCTCTCATCTGTAAGATGAGGTTGTTCAGGGTTAAAGGACAGTGTGTCCTATGCAATGTTATTCACACACAAATGTTTGAACCCCACTTTCACATAAGGTTATCTTATTTGGGGTTTTTACAAATTGCTGTTTTTAGTCACCTACTCATAAAGCACCACCTATTTGCTAGATACTTTCACATACTTCAAGCTTCTCACCCTGAAAAACAGTTATTATTATCACTAAAAAAATGACCACCAGAAGCTTTAGAACTGCAAGCTAACTCGCCAAAGCCTATGAGGCTAGGACATCTGGGTTGATGGGATGGTCAGGAGCCTCAAGGAACCAAGACTTTCTGATGCCCGACTGCTCTGCTGCGAACTCAGGATCTCAAACAGGACCCCACCCCTAGTAAGCATCCAGCATTGGCAGGGCACTGTCACCTGAAAACTCCTGCCCAATACTTAGGAGTAATGCACCACCCAAGATTTCTGCTGATCATTTCAGCAAACCCAAGACAAACTTTCTGCAGGACTTGAGTGTTGTTGTTTATTTACATTTGTCTGCCGGAAGAGCTTATCAGCTGAATAATGCAAATAGTCTCTAGTTGACCACTGCAATTGATGCCCCAACCTCATATTTGCTGAAGAAGCTGAACTTCAGACTGTGAAAGGTAGAAAGGGCCTTTGGAGATCATCTGGCCCACACTACTTAAATTAGGAAGGAAGCAGTGAGGTCCAGACAGGAGGCTTGCACAGCCTTGCAGATGCTAAACGGCATAACTGGGACAAATGCAGCATCACACAGCAATGGAAATTCTCCCACTCCATAACAAAATTACAGTCCATGGCTGACCTTCCACTGATGCAGGAATTCGTGAAATCAGTTTTCCTCCCTGCTGACCCAACACAAATTGTGATCCTCTCTGAGCATACAGGTGAGACGTGCAAAGCTGAGTAACTGCATCTGTCTTCTAAGCTAGTCAGGATCAAGTCTTTGTATGCACTGCCAAAGGTACGCGGGCTGGGGTGGGGGTAACAGATAGCTCAGGCCTTGTAGTCCTGATAAGTGGTGTCTGTGAGTTCTTTAGCTTACTTCTTTCCTGTCTATATAAAACAAGTTTCCATATTCAGCTACTCAACTTCCATGATTTTTCTGGTGGGGCGCTAGCTGGAGCAGATGAGATAAAATCCCTAAACTATTACTAGATCTATCAGCATAAAAAGGTATAAAAGATGAATTTTCCTTTGAATTTTCTCTTACTTCAAACAGCTGAAAGGAAAAACAAAACAGACTTAGCCCAAACCCCTCTTTACAGGCCATTTAAAGGTTATTGTTAAGTGCTCTTCAATATATCCAGTTGCACTCAGAAGATCTTTGCCCTATTTTCACAAAAATGAAGGAATCTGCGAAACCTAAGTTTTAAACACAGGCAAGCATGGAGTGCTCAGAGCAAGGGCAATCAGTTTTCTGTGTCTGGAGACAGTAGAAGAGCCCTCTATCCAGAGTGACATTACATTCAGGGGAAACAAGTTCACATGATTGTCCAATAGAGAGCAGCCCTTCTTCTGTCCCAAACCTGAAATTCATTAGTGTGTGTTTTAAAGACTGAGCCAAGTCACCTCCAGGGCAGTGAACCTTGTCTCAGGGACCAATGAGATGAAATGTACAAGCTCAAATTGAAAACATTTGTGTACTGCAGTCTTTCCAGGAAGTGTTCTCTAACCACTGAGCTAAACACAGAAGAATGTATAAATATATATGCTCTGCCAACAGAATTCTATTCTAATTTTCTGTTTCTACCAAGTGTGTATCTCTCTGTTGGAAACACATGGAGTGTAAGCTGAGTGGGTTATTATGTTCTTTTGGCAGTCATACTTTGCCAAAGATCTGGTCATTCTTTCCATTAAGGTATATGAGGGTGCTATGTTTTTATTTGTTTGAGACAGGGTCTCCCTCTCTCACTCAGGCTGGAGCACAGTGCCATGATCACAGTAGCCTCGATCTCTCAGGTTCAAGTGATTCTCCCACCTCTGGCTCTCAAGTAGCTAGGACTACAGGCATATGTCACCAAGCCCAGCTAATTTTTAAAAACTTTTCTGTAGAGATGGGGTTCTCACTATGCTGCCCACGTTTGTCTTGAACTCCTGGGCTCAAACAATTCTCCCACCTTAGCCTCCCAAAGTGCTAGAATTATAGGCATGAGCCACCGTGCCCAGCCTTGGGTACTCCTAGATTAGACATGTTCAAATATTGCATAATTGTCTAATTTCTCAATGGTGGACAACAGGGTCTACACTGTGGGGTTTATGATGATGGCACTACTGAAGAGTTAATGCCCAATTATCAATTAAAAGCAGGTAGTTAATTGGTGGCATCCCATGCAGGAAAATGTTCATTAGGAACCTTTTTTTTTTTTTTTTTTGGAAACAGTTTTGCTCTGTTGCCCAGGCTAGAGTGCAATGGCATGATCTTGGTTCACTGCAACCTCCACCTCCTGGGTTCAAGCAATTCTCCTGTCTCAGCCTTCCAAATAGCTGGGAATACAGGCATGTGCCACCACACCTGGCTAATTTTGTATTTTTAGTAGAGATGGGGTTTCACCATGTTGGTTAGGCTGGTCTCGAACTCCTGACCTCAAGTGATCTGCCTGCCTTGGCCTCCCAAAGTGCTGGGATTATGGGCATGAGCCACCACGCCCGGCCATTAGGAGGAACCTTTATTTCAAACATGGTTTCATACAGTATACAAATCCCAAACTAGATTCAAACGGTGAGAGGCTGAAGGCATCTCCTGGGCATATAAAGGGTACCTAAACAATTTTTTTTCCATCAGAGAATGAGCAAAGCATAAATAGCAAACAGATAGCACAGCACTCTTTAATAAAGCTCTACACTCAGCCCTCTTACGGAGGCCCACTTTTAAAATATTGTCTTTCCTTTCAATGACAAAATATAGAATCCTCAGGAAAAAAATTAAAGTTGCACTCTCCTAACCTAATTTTACAAGTGCTTTTGGAAAATATATTGTTTGGCTGGGCAGAGTAGCTCATGCCTGTAATCCCAGCACTTTGGCAGGCTGAAGTTGGAGGATCGCTTGAGCCCAGGGGTTTGAGACCAAACTGGGCAATGTGTTGAGGCCCCATCTCTACCAAAAAAGAAAATACAAAACTTAGCCTGCCTAATGGTGTGTGCCTGTAGTCCCGGCTACTTGGGAGGCTGAGAATCATTTGAGCCTGGGAGGTTGAGGCTGCAGTGAGCCGGCAATCATGCTACTGCATAGCCCTGAGTGATAGAGTGAGCTCCTGTCTCAAAAAAAAGAAAAAAAAGATAAAAATTATTTCTTTTAAAAGTCCTTACAGGCCGGGTATGGTGGCTCACACCTGTAATCCCAGAACTTTTGGGAGGCTGAGGCAGGCAGATCATGAGGTCAAGAAATTGAGATCATCCTGGGCAACATGGTGAAACCCCACCTCTGCTAAACATACAAAAATTAGCTGGGTGTGGTGACATGCACCTGCAGTCCCAGCCATTTGGGAGGCTGAGGCAGGAGAATCACTTGAACCCAGGAGGCAGAGGCTGCAGTGAGTTGAGATGGTGCCACTGTACTCCACCCTGGCAACAGAGTGAAACTGTCTCAAAAACAAAAACAAAAACAAAGAAACCTTACAAAATTAGCCAAAATTTTAGTAACCAGCATTCTGAAGTCCTATATAGTTTAGATTTTCATAATAATTGATTCTAGTCCTTTTGTTTATAGTTTTGATCCTTTGCTCTGTAAAGCAGATCATTGATAATATTTACAATCAAAACAAATTTTAAAAATCCTTTGATGTTTTTACACAAACTGTTAAGTATTTGCACAGATTTCACATAAAGCAAGATCATCAAACAAGATAATGAAATACAGTCATAGGCACAAAAGAGATACTGAATAGCTAAAACAATATAACTCTATCAGGCTGAGGATTATATACATTTCAATTTGAGTTCTGTACAAGCCTTAACTGCTTCAAGGACTGAAGCTTTCAGGTCGAAGGAAATGAACTTGTGACAATACGGCAAATGTAATGCTTTTCATGAAAGTATTGCATAAAATACTCTTGGTCAGATTTACCACAAGTATAAACACATACACCTGTAAAGTATGAGCTCAGATGATCACTTGAGAGTATTAATAATGCATGCTGTATCTCTGAGGTAGATCATGGTATCTACATTTACAAATAGTTATTAAGCACTCACCTGTGGAACAAGATGATTCATGAAAAGACTATTTTTCAGGGTTAGACAATTCCTATATAAAAAGAAAAGGCTTTTTTTTTTTTGAGATGTGGTCTTGCTCTGTGACCCAGGGTGGAGTGCAGCGATGTGATCTCGGCTCACTGCAACCTCCACCTTCCAGGTTCAAGCGATTCTTGTACCTCCGCCTCTCAAGTAGCTGGGATTACAGGTGCACGCCACCATGCCTGGCTAATATTTGTATTTTTATTAGAGACGGGGGTCTCACCATGTTGGCTAGGTTGGTCTTGAACTCCTGAGCTCAGGTGATCTGCCAGTCGGCCTCCCAAAGTGCTGAGATTACAGGTATGAGCCACCACACCTGGCCGCCTTTTCAATAATCCTCAGTAGCATATATAACCAAGTGCCTAAGAGTTGAATGGTCAGTCCTACTTAACAACAACAACAAACCAAAAAAGCAAAACAGATGCTAGCCTCCAGAGGAAGGGAGTGTCTGACGAAATGTAGAAGGCAGGTGGACAATGAACACAGAAAAGGAGCAACCCAAAACCGCGCCAGTTTTACATGTCCATCTGCTTACTACGGGTCTGCGTTTTCTTTCACCAAGAGTTTTTCAGGGTGATTTTATTTCTCATGATCTTCTCACTTCATGCTCAAAAACTCTTGGTTTGCCATTTCCAATTCTCCAGTCACACCTCACAAAAAATATCAGTTCCTTTTCTTCCCCAAGGAAAACCTTTTTCTTTCCCCAATTTACTGATTCCCGTGGCTCTGACTGCCATGCCCTCGGTTACTGCTTCTGGAATAGAGATTCAGCTGTCGGTAAGAATGCCGTTCTTCCTGTTCACCTTTCCCCACCTTTATCCTCAGGTATCTAACCTGACACTGCTTCCCCCACCCCATTTGCTTTCCACTTTAACCAATACCTTTCCCAAGTCGAGTAGTTTGCTAGGTGCATGGGCTTCGGGAGTGTGTATTCATCCTGGCTCAACCACCTATCAGCTATGGATCTCTCTAAATTACTTACTCTTCCTGGCCTCAGCTTGGCCATCTGTAAAACAGAAATAATATAGCACCTACCTCATAATATTGTTCTAAGGTTCAGGTAAAACAATACATGTGAAATGCTCAGCACACTTCTAATGCATAGTATGTGCTCAGTAAAGGTTAGCTGTATTACTGTTCAGCAGTCATAAATTGTTAGCAAAGTCATGAATTTGTACTGCTTCACAGTGAAAAAGAATTCTTAGCTCAAAAACATCACTGACGTGTAACACTGATGCAAGCACAAAACTTAGCTTTAAATTATGTTAATATAGTTTAAGAAGAAAACCCAGCTAAAAAGCTGTGTGCTATAAAGTTTATATGCATTTCCTCATTTGCTTTTTAATTACAACCCTATGTTGATGTGTTTACTTGACAAATGGCATGGCGACTATTGTTTCCTAGTTGGTTGCTCAGACACTGACCTGCTTTTGCCTTACACAAGGGAAACACTTTCTTTTGAGATGGGGTCTCGCTCTGTCGCCCAGGCTGGAGTGCAGTGGCACGATCTCAGCTCACTGCAACCTCCGCCTCCCAGGTTCAAGTGATTCTCTTGCCTGAGACTCCTAAGTAGCTGGGACTACAGGTGCCTGCCACCATGCCTAGCGAATTTTTTTGTATTTTTAGTAAAGATGGGATTTCATCATCTTGGTCAGGCTGGTCTTGAACTCTTGACCTCGTGATCCGCCCACCTCGGCCTCCCAAAGTGCTGGGATTACAGGCGTGAGCCACCGTGCCCAGCCTACACTGCATTTTTGACATCCTCTTAATTAAAAGTTCAGTGACTAATGTGGTATTTCTAAAATTATGCAACTTGCATCTCTAACCACTGCTTTTTGGGGCTGTATCTATGTCCATTGAATAGGCTAGTTTTGACTTGAATATTTTCTTAACTTCTGTACAGTTATTCAAAACAGCTCTGTAGCTGTTCCACTCGTTAAAAGGGGCTGGTTCATTGCTTTCTTAACTGGGTGAGGGGTAGGGAGGGAAACATAACTGATAGAATCCTGGTTTTCTCCCCCTCTTACCACTTAAATCTACATTCAGGATTACTTTTTCATAAAGATTAGCTCTTGTTTTGGATACAGGGTCTTGCTGTGTCACCCAGGCTGGAGTGCAGTGGCACGATCTTGGCTCACTGCAACCTCTGCTTCCTGAGCTCAAGGGATCCTCCCATCTTAGCCTCCTACAGGCCAAGACTACAGGCACGAGACTACAGGCATATGCCACCATGCCTGGCTATTTCTTTTTAGAGATGGGGTCTCACCATGTTGCCCAGTTTGGTGTGGAACTCCTGGGCTCTAGAGATCCACCCACCTCAGCCTCCCAGCACTGGAATTACAGGTGTGAGCCACCATGCCCAGACTACTTTTTTTGATTGAAAATAATCCAGCCTCCCTTCTGGTTCATCTGTAGTCACTAATGTTGATTATCTTCTCCTCTGATCTTTCATGTGTGTGGGCTGGTGATTATCAGAATATTTAAGGCTCTAAATGTCTTCTGGCTAGTCTGTTTCTACATTGTCTTTTTCAAATCAAGCTTTATGAGACAATGGGACTGTCAGCATGAAGTTTTGCTGACTTCTTACTGTATTAAATTTCTAACAAAAAGACCACAATTACATCAGACAGAATACATTTTTAATAAATACCCCAAAGCTGCTTTTGCTCAAGATTACTATCTTGGTGTTTAGACACTTCTTTTCACACATCCCATTACTTCATCAGAGCTAAGCTTGCTGACTCTGAACTGATTCAGAACAAACTCCAGAAACTCTTATTTCCTATAGAATTCTTGTCAAAAACGGTGACCCCAAAAAGAATTTCTAAGGTAGACAGTGGGATGTGAGTACAAGAGCAGAACACAAATGAAAACTGTCTTGTTAGATTGTGATTTATCAGCAAGTCCTGGGAACAGAAAATTTAACAAAACTGGACTTCCTCAGCAACTTAATTGTGACACATTAGTTGCAAAGATAATTTAAATTTTCATGCCATGTGAATGGTAGACATGATTATGTATCCTTAAGCTCTGGAGACAGTAATCACCTAAGAAATGTGAATGAGGCAGGGTTTGATAGGTTGGCTCAATGCTTATAATATGCTATCTAAAGTGACTTTTTTTTTTTTTTTTTTTTTTTTTTTTTTTTTTAAATAAAGCCATGTCTATTCAATTCAAACACATCAGGGCATTTCTCTGGGAGGCCAATAGTCTTCTTACTGTTTTAGGACTAAAAAGATACAATGACTATTTACTGAGCAAGTCTCAAATGTTCTAAAGTTTGGCAGAAAAATAACTTCCTAGCATTCGATCAACTGCTGTTGTGCCTGAATTGGTAGGTTTGTCCAAAAATTAAGATCAGTAACAGATTCTTATGCTCTGGCGAGTATACTTCTCATTTTACTCCCTTCATATAAAGCAAGTGACCATGCTTTAACTACTCAAAAGCATAGTTACTGAGAAAAGCACCAATAATAATTTCATGAAAAAAAAAGACTAAAAAGCCACTTTATGTTGCAAGAGCTCTGCTACTTACCTCCTGAAAGCAGTAGTCCCCAACAATATAAAGTCCTGAAGTTAAGTCATGATGGGACTACAAGCAAAGTGACTCATTTTATACTCATTCTCTTCAAATTCCCACATGGTGTTCTGAATCTTGATTATGGTAGTGGTGATTACATGAAGCTACATGAGATAAAACTGCACAGAACCAACCACACACACACCCATCTCCCTACACAGAGTACATGAAATGAGATAAAACTGCACAGAACCAAACACACACACACACACACACACACACACGTGCTTGTAAAACTGTAAAATCTGAATAAGCTCTGTGGAGTGTATCAACATCAATTTCTTGGCTTTTAAAGGTTTTAACACACACTTCTCATTGTATAAGATGTTACCATTGGGGATGGCTGGTTGAAGAATACACCAGGACTTCTCTGTACATTTTTTCCTGCAATTTCCTAGGAATCTGTAACTATTTCAAAATAAAAAAAATTTTTAATGAGAAATCAAAATTTTGGGGGAAAAATTCTACTGAAGGAGTGATGTACTCTAAAGCAGCTGCAAAAAAGTCCACACCACTAAAAAGTGCATTTATAAGGAAGCTTATGCCACAAATAGAGATTATCTTAGGTATCTAAGCAGATTAATTTAAAGAGATCCCTTCTAGCTTATTGAAAATAGCAATTCTCATTTTGTTGGGATTTGTTCCATTTTGTATGTGATAACTGGAACTCTGAACTAGTTCTGCTCTCCTTAAAATCAGAAAGGAGAAGCCAGAGAAAAATAATTTATTCCCATTGCACTTCTCTTCTCCCATCTACAACCTCCTCCACAAACCTAATTTCTCCTCTAAGCTTTCAAGTTTAAATAACATTGTACCACGACTCATGTCTGTCTATTGTGAGGAAACTTCACAATTGCAAAGGCCTAGGCTTGTTTTCAGGCCCATGGGCAAACATATGTTTTAGATTAAAAGGCATTTTAAATCTTGGCTTTATTTGCTCCCAAGAAGCCAGATTTTCCCTGTGCCTAAGCTGTTCCTTGGCTATCAAGCACTTTTGAAAACTGCATTAACTCTTTCAGACTAGGTGGATTTTCTTTTGCACATTTAAAGAGTTTTATTAACAAGTATCCTTCCAACAACTAACTGTATCTTCCACACCTGCAAAGTTAACCAACAGACCAGGGCCTTCAAAAATTTTGCTTAATGAACCTATCATCAGCTAGAGATGAAATACAATTTCAAATCCCCTTTAACCCATCAGTTCTCAAAGTTGGCTACATATTAGAATGACCTGGTAGCCTTTTAAAAAATTACCAATGGCTGGGTCCCACTCCTAGATTCTGATTTAATTGCTATGAAGTGTAGCCTGAGCTTTGGGAGTTTTAAAAGCTCCCCAGGTCAAAGCCACCACTTGAGTGCACAACTCTTCACAATTTTCATATTTCATCATTCTTCCAAAAATACATACATAAAGAAAGGAGTAATTGTCAACTCAAGTGCTTATGGAATCTAAGCAATCATTCCACCAGAACCTTACCAATCCAGGAGTTAAGGCCTCCAGTGTCAGTCAATAGCCTTCCCTCTGACCCTGAAAATAAAACACTGGGAATGCTGCCTTTCAGGTCTAGTGGAGGCCCTGCCAATGCACTCAGTTTCACATCTAGTGAAAACAGAAGGCTCAGGTGAGAAACAGAAATCCTCAAAGTATGTTCTTTTAATAAAAGCTTTAATGCCTGAACTAATAAACTAGATCCTATTAAGAAAACTGAGTGTTCCAGACTTTATTATTATTTTTTGAAACAGGCACAGAGCCAAAAACCGTATTTTCCAGGATCAAACTTGTTTGAAAAGAAGAGGTATGATGTAAGAAAATATTTTCACAGCACCTCTGGATCCAGTTGCCATAATTCCAAAGAGCGCAGAGAATGACTTGGAAAAAAGAACTTCATGATTAAAGATTATTTTCTCAATTGACATTTTACCTTCCCCAAGATAGAAATAGCACCTATTCCAAAAGCATATTGTTTATGAACTATCACTACCACTTAGAACCTATTTTGCTTATCCATATCAATTCCAAATCTAGATTCAAAAGGCAGAATTTAAATGAGGGCAGCATATAAAACTGGAATTTTGAAATAATGAGAAAAAAATTTTTTTGAAACCTCCTACATTAAATATAAGACTGTTTCTAAAACACACATGCAGATAATTATTAGAACAGAGAAGGAGAAATGGTTTCCCTGTGGCCCAGTAATTTAATTATCCTGTATTTTCCCCAGGGAAATTTTGAAAATAAGCCTGCAAAAGGCATTTACAAGGATGTTCAATGCAACATTGGTATGACAGTGAAAAACTCACAAAAAAAGGAAAAAGTAATCCATTATACACATATCGCAGAATATACACAAACGTACGCATGTATATATGTTTATCTACATTTATATATACATGCATGTGTGTCTGTATCTAAAACATAGTGGGTGTGCAGAACAATATGTAAAGAATACCAGTCATGTAAAAAATAGTAAAACTATATTTCTATAAGCAAGTACATATGTATACAAATACACACAAAATGGTTTGGAAAAGCCACACACTCCAAAATGGTAACAGCAATTACCTCTAAGATTCAAGGTATTTGTACTTAAGGGGGAGGGGGTGTTGGGCTTTATCTGTAATATTTTATTTTTTAATAAAGAAAGATGTGAATTCATTTGAATTCACATCTTATGGCTGGAATAAATGAATTTGAAAAAGATGATGATCCAAAACACTTAAAGAAATTAAACATAATTATACCCACCTTGACTGCGACAGGTGCCAACAAAGCTTTAATGACACACATCCTCTTTTCTCAGTAGAAATAGAAGAAAGCAGTGGAGGGTTTAGAGCAGAAAATTCTGATCAAATTTGCATTCAGGTATGGCCATTCAGCTGTCCACTTAACCAAAGGGAATTCTCACTGTCTTCTTTTCCTGGGATAGGTGTGCGCTCACCATTTAATTGTGTACACACAAGATGCTTACCTGCAACTTGAGAAATGGAGGCACTGGAAGGGTGTCACTCAAAAGCAGTAGTGAGGAGACAATATTCATGCTACCAAGTGAAAGCCAGCAATGGACAAAAATCAACCCACTGCAAATTCAGCAGCTGTATATTACATATATATTGCCACCTGGCTTAATGAAGACAGAAATGCTTTTCCAAAATACCAGTAAAAAGGTGCTGTTCAAAATATTTATATGTAATCTATGTGTAATAAAACCTGATGTTTTCTTTCCTACAAATATCTTCTTTACCACAACTGTCTTTCAGACTTGTCATCATCCTTTAGGGTGTGTGTCAGAAAAGTCCCAAAATGACGGCCTATTGGTAACATGTGGCTTCCAGATGTGATTTCTGCTGTGACTATTTCACATAAAAATCCAGACTTCCACTTCATCTGGTAACATTTGGTCTACCTTTCTTCATTCCAACCACTGGCTGGAGGACTGTCCCTGAGACAGGACAAGCACTCTGCACCATCCCAGCCTCCACCATACCCTACTGCTTCCTGAACCCCGAGGCTGAGAGGGTCAAGTGCCCTGTTTTATTCTGCTTCTGCTGTTTTCTCACAGTAAAGAAAAAATAATACTGTACTTATGTCTCTACCAAAAGTGAGAAAACAAAGAGCATGCCAAAAGTTTTGAGAATGAGAAAGAGGGTGTTTTTTTCATAAGAGTGAAGAATATTCCTACATGTGTAATCTACAAACAAAATATGTTTCTGTTGAAAGAATACAACATATGAAATTATTGGCCAATTCTCTTATTTACGGTATCTTCCTGTTCTTTGAAGGCATTTGAATTTGCTACGCCATTAAGTATGAATATGCCACCAGCTGGAAGATACAGAGGTACAGAAAAGCAAACACAAGAATTGGTTTTATAAACTATACATATATGAACCTTCATGAATTAATTTTATATTTAAAATTCACCAGGTCATCAATTTTAAATATGCTTCTTCAACAGCAACTATATGGAACAGATACTGCATGTTATGTGTTACAAGGTTGGAAGATGAGTAAAACATAGTTCCCACCTTCTAGGAGCTTGCATGTAAGTGGGTAGGGATGGGGGCAAGATAGATATGCTATTCTACCAGAAAGGCAAATTAGGGAAAGATGGTAGGACAAGTAGAAGCAAAACCTGTGAGAGCTGGAGGGAACAAGATGAGAAACAGCTTCAGGGAGGCAGTACCATGTGAGCTGGGCCTCTGGATAATTCCCCTCCCTGTGCCAACCTTTTTTTTTTTTTTCTTTTTGAGACAGAGTCTTGCTCTATCACTCAGGCTGGAGTACAGTGGTGCAATCTTGGGTCACTGCAATCTCTACTTCCTGGGTTCAAGTGATTCTCCTGCCTCAGCCTCCTGGGTAGCTGGGCTTATAGATGCCTGCCATCACACCCAGCTAATTTTTGTATTTTTAATAGAGATGGGGTTTCATCAAGTTGTCCAGGCTGGTCTCACTGATGTCAGGTGATCCACCTGCCTCGGCTTCTCAAAGTGCTGGGATTACAGGCATGAGCCACTGCACCTGGCTTTTTTTTTTTT
>NW_016107369.1:4358194-4385534 GCF_001604975.1 Cebus imitator
TTTTTTTTTGAGATGAGGTCTCACCCTGTCAACCAGGCTGGACAGCAATATCAGCCCACTGTAGCCGAGATTTTTGTTGCCCAGGTTGGTCTCAAACTTCTGAGCTCAAGCAATCTGCTTGCCTCAGCCTCCCAAAGTGCTAGGATTACAAGTGTAAGCCACCGTGCCCAGCCGATAATGATAATATCTAAAGGATGAGAAAAGCAAGGCAGAAACAACAGAAATCCCAGGGAGTGTTCAGAGAACAGTAAGTCACATAGCATGCCTGCAGTGTAGTGCACATGTAGTAAGAACAGGGGAAGAGGAAGCTGGAGAAGTAACTGGGTAATGGCAAGTTGATGAATTTGTCCTTAAAAAGATGAGGAATGGGGCACTACCCAGTGAAGCAGGTAAGATGCTCATCACTGGAGTGAAAGCAAATAGGCTAATCACATAAGAAATTACAAATGAGACAACAAAATTATTAATACTGCTGTAAGCTATTTACATAACAATACACAAATGATTTTCTGTGGAGAAAACTCCACTGCTCTTGTACAATAATTGAATCCAATATTCTTTGTTAATTTCAAGCTTCTGTGATTCATGAGAATTATACAACTAAGTAGTAAGTGTTTAAGAGGGATCCTAGGTGTATAGCTACCTTATATTGTGAGAGTTTAAGGAAGTTAGTTTCAGAAGTAATCACACTGTTCCTGACAGAGATAGTCATATTAGAATGTACTTCCAGGTCCACAGAGTTTAGTAACTACGCACATGTGCACTTTGCACATGACACGCAAGATAAAAGAGAATTCGCCATCCTAGAATTTATGGAGATCTTCATGAAAGAGGTAGTTAAGAAAAAAAGACACTGACAGGTTATGGACCAGGAAACCCAAATTCTAGTCTTGTTTTGGCACTGAGTAACTGTGAGACTGAGCAAGTCCCTTCCCTTGTTTGAGTCTGGGAAACCTCATCTGTTAAACAAGAAGGATCTTATCAGAACAAACTAAGGTCTGTCTAACCACTTCTCTAAACATCGAAGGTTTCAAGCTGGCAGCCCACAGGTCAGATGTGGCAGGCAGGCTGTGAGGGCCAAAACACTCACAAACAAAAACAAAAAGACACTGGTGCTGAAATATTGGAATATCTCACATAAAAATCCAGATTTTTTACTTTCTTGAAAATCCAGAAAATCTGGCAATATGAGGCCTACATCCCCACATGGCCACAATCTGCTATGGCTGAGCAGGCGCTGCCCCTGGTTGACCTAACCTATTTAGTTGTCTAGTTTACCAGTCTCCACCCTCTGCCTTGCTCACTTGTTACCTGCTTGACTCTGAATTTGTGAGTCTTGCCATACATATAGGAAACATTCCCTGTATTTACTCACTTTACAGATATATGAGCCTCGCACTGAGCCAGATGATGTAAAAGAAATAAGCATTAGAAAGACCTACTTGAGAAATACAAAGTCACTGACAGAAATAACAGATTTGAGAGTGGGATTTCAAGTTATGGCAGAAGATATTATTTCAATTTTTAAAATATGGTAAGAGATGGATCTGTAGCCTAGATCAGTATTTTTAGGAAAAAGAATATGAATATTTGGTAGAAAGTTTAAGCTTCTTAAGTAGAAGACACAAAGTCAAGACTTTCCCTATACAATAAACCATTAAGTCTACAGGCTCTTTGTAGGATCACAAATGCAAGGCACTGCTGACAGGCAGAGGGCTGTTCACGAATGCAGAAGCTAGCCCCAGTCATAAGGATGCTCCTTGACTATTACAAATATGAAAGCAACAGACCTGAAAACTGAGAGATCAGTCACTGAAGCGTACGCACATTTAAAAATCCCGGTTCTGATAACAGTGACCTAAGGTATTAACTCTCAGTCATGTGTGAACCAGCGGATCATCAGAGTCTCCGGTCATTCTGGTTCTCTAAGACACATGTTTCTTCGCTTTGTCAGACTCCTGTTTACGCAGGATTTTCCAGGAAACAAGATGTGCCTTCATCATCTCATTATTGTCATACTCTCTTGATAGTAGTTCACCGCTGTGCTGTGCTGGCCCTTAAGCGCTTGTCATCCTTGGAAGATGTCTATGTAAATGATGCCATCGGTATTTTCCTTCATTGCTAGAAATCAGGCAAGTATAGGAAGCCATAGAATGATTGAGTATATATGATTCACAATTTATCTTTTTTTTGTTGTTGTTGTTCATACAAACTGTACGGCATTAAGAAATTCACAATTTAAAACAGCAAATGAGAGCATGAATACCCATTAATAGAGATCTGGTAAACTGAATGATAATAAAGACACAAAATATTCTGCAGCTGCAAAAGAGAATGAGCTGGAAACCTACTCAGCAATAAAAAGGAATAAGCTATTGACACACATAACAACTTGAATGAATCTCAAGAAAATTACGCTGAGTGAAAAAAGCCAAAATGCCAATCCCAAAAGGTTACATACTATGTGACTTCATATTTTTAACATTCTTTAAATGACAAGATTATAAAAATGGAGAAGAGATTAGTGGCTGGCTACCAAGGGTTAGAGACAGGGGAGTGGGGTACTAGTAGAAAGGTGGGGGTGGTTACACAAACCTACATAGGTGAAAGAATTGTATACAAATATACCCATACCATATATTCCATGCCATGAAAAGAACAGATATGCAGCTGAAAAAATTTCTAAAATTTTTCAGTAAACCTCTTTATATTATGAAGGTACCTTTGGAAAACTAGAGGGAGAGAGAGGGAAGAAAAAAATGGAAATATTTTCTATATGATCTGAATGACCTCTAAAACATATTGGTAAAGGAAAAATAATAAGGTAGTGTGTGTACAAAAACCAGGTAAAAACGTTAATACTTAATGCTTATCCACAAAATTTTTCTGAACATTGTGTGCCTCTACAGATGGAGTCATGGGAGGCTGAGGGTTAAGGTGGATGGGACACTTGAACCTCCTGAATTTTGTACCTTTATGAATATATTAATTATTCACATTACTCTCTTGATATGTGAAAATCGAGGCAAATCAATGATTCAGTGCCCTCACCTTTGTTCACATCCATGGTCTGGCAACCACTTCCTGTTACTACTCACTCCCCTCTAGGTACTAAATTACCTTTTGCACCTGAGCCTCTCAAGCCTCCATGCTGGTCCTGAAAATCAATGTCACTGGTTACCTGAAAATGCTTCTGAATAATTACTCTTCCAACACACTATACTTTTACCTATGACATAGCTCAGTCTATGATAGCTGACTATAAAAGGTGACAACTATCTTCAAGCCAGCTGGATATTTTGAATTTCAAAAAGAACGTGCGAGAAAAACTCAAAAAGTAACAATGACAATGATGACTAGTGATTTTTGAGCTTTTACTATGTGCTTGGTACCGTGCCAAGTAGCTTACATGCATTATCTCAATGTTTAATAGGTGTGTTTTGTTATTTTCATTTTATAGGCAGGAAACTGAAGCTCAGGTAGATAACAATATTTCAGCTGGGCACAGTGGCTCATGCCTATAATCCCAGCACTTTGGGAGGTGGGCGATCACTTGCGCCCAGGAGTTCGAGACCAGATTGGGAAACATGGCAAAATCACATCTCTTTAAGAAAAAGAAAGAAAAAAGAAAGAAAAGAAAGAAAAGAAAGAAAAGGAAGAAAGGAAGGAAGGAAGGGAGGGAGGGAGGGACGAAGGGAGGGAGGGAGGGAAAAAGAGAGAGAGAAAGGAAGGAAAGAAAGAAAGAGAAGGAGGAAAAGAAAGAAAAGGAAAAGAAAAGCAAGCAAGCTAGGTGTGGTGGTGCACACTTTTAGTCCCAGCTACCTAGAAGGCTGAGATAGGGGAATCACCTGAGCCCAGAAAGTAGAGGCTGCAGTGAGCTATACCACGTCACTGCACTCCAGCCTGAGTAACAGAGTGAGACCTTGTCTCCAAAAATAAAAAATTTGCTTAGGGTCACATAGCTTCTAAGAGAAGAACCTGAACTTGTGCTGGGGCCTGTCAAAACTTACCTCAGCTGAGAATCTGTTGCTTTTTCAATCCTAGCAATTAAGCCAGGGTCTAGGCACCTATTACCAAAATATCTGCAACTTGCACAGTTAGCAGGATAAAATACTTAACAGAAATGCTGAGGGGACTCCAAAATAAGAAAACCTAAGTTGAGATTCTCAGTCAATCCAATCCAAAATTTAATAGTTTATCTCCAGATGAGATGGTACCGACTTTGGTTTGCCCAACCAATGATCACAACTTTTTCACAAGGAAAATATATCCAACCAGAAAATTTAAGATTTTATCTTTGTCAATAAACTTCTGGATTAAACACTGATATCTGAATCAAACTCAAACTTCTAGAAAAGTATATGAATCAACTGTCAATAGACTACTTGTGTATTATTATTAAAGGCTTCTGATTTCTGTAATTAGTCCCTGAATATTTCAAACACAGCACTTAAACCTAAATATTCTCAAACAGAAAAATTTCTGGGTCTCATCTACTGAATTCCTCACACAGGAAGTATACAAGTGAAGCTGGATCACTGAAGTGAGAGATTTCACTTTTAGTTTAAAATGTCTGAAATAATCCTTTATAGAACTGACAAAAAAAAAATCTGAAATACCCACCAACCAATATCAGAAACCTTCCCCAACGTAAGATTGTTTTAAGTTACATGACATCACAAAAGATTTAAAATAAAATATGATTAAAACCAGCAACTTTCTAAGAGAAGAAAAACAATATTAATAAAATAAAATACTAGCAAATAGTGGAATCCAAGATTGGTCTTCTGCACTTCCAGGGCACCTCTTAACAAACTTAAAATATTTGTATTATCAAGGCATTTTATACCCACACCAAATTTCTTCAAGATACCTTGGATTTCCTATCTTATTCTCCTTCTAGTAGTAATGTTAAGTGCAAGAATTTCGTTAAGTCTCACATTGGATGAATAAAATCAATTATCAATTGGTGCCAAATCTATCTCCTTACATTGAGGCTGTTATACCCACTTTCTAAAGTAGGAGCACTCAATGTTCATCCTCTAAGGTCATGTAATCCATATTCTCTGAAAACTGGCAGAGGCTGTTTCTGATTCTGTTAACTCTTCCCCAGCTCCCCAACCCTGCCCTGGTATAAGAGCGCAGACATAAAGCCATGGCTGTAAGGTAAAAACACACACCTGCAAAATTACCCATGATTCAAAGTGATTCACGGGTTATCACCACTCATTTCATTGGCATTCTGACTACTGTCAGTTAGAACGTCACAAGGTTAAGGATAACTGAAAGCATCCTGCAGAACATATAGGCCTCCATTTCGTCTGAACTAGAGAACACATGCTGAAGTTTTGTTTTTGATGAGAATAGGTATTGGGCAGCTTTAGAAAGTAGTAAATGAATCTTTGTATAATAATTCTATTCGGCTATTTTGCGACATAATAAAGGCACTGAGAAAGATCAGTACACATAAATGTATTGTAGGCCAATAAGCAATCAAAATAGCTTATTAAATAGTACAAACAGCGGAAGTTATTTAATATAGCAATTTATACATTCAATATTGACTTGTTAATGAACTAAAAGTCTCTTTTGCTTAAAAATTCAGATTTTTAGGGAAGATAAAAGTACAGAAAGTTGCTAGAATTCCCATTAAATTGGAGTATTCAATACTATAATATTTGTTGAACCCAAAGTGATACTATTCAAATGCCAGTAAATATTAGCTCTATTCATACAGTCTTTAACGTAGGTCATAAAACTAAAGGATTTTCGTCTGTGGTCTGAAAGAGAATATTTCAAATTATTGAAGTCTTCAGTGAACACATTTAGAAACTGCTGAGCTGGATTACAAAATGGAAATGATGCTTGAGGAAGAAGGCTCTCATCTTCTTTCATGCTAAAAGATGACTTTTTTTCTTTGCAGAATGAAAAAAGGAAGAGTCCCTTTTCAGTGTTTAAATAGAAATAATATTCGGGTTTTATCTCTGTATGTTTCTGGGTTCCACCTGGCATTAACCACAAGAGAGGAAATTCTGTGCAGAAGGCCATGCTTTCCAGTAATGAACAATCTGGCAAGAACCTGAAAACCGAAAGGCTTAAAGGTTACATGCCAGAGTGCTCTGCATCTTTATATTCTTTCCCTGCAATCTTCATTTAAAAATCCACAATTCAAGTTCAAAGTAAGGCAACAAGCTTGAGTTCCATGGAATAGATCAGTTCTGTCCACCAGGATTCAGAGCCAGAACAGGAAAAAATAAGAACCTAATATAGCATAAAGAGAGAAAGTGAAAAGAAGAAGGAAGGAAAGAAGAAAGGGAAGAACAGAGAGAGGATCAAAAAAAATTTTTAAATAAAGCATCATGTTGCAGAACAGATATGCTCCAGGGAACTGGTGAATATCTGAACTTGGTTTATCAGTCTTCAAGACACAAAGAGAAAGAAATCAGCTATAAAACAAAGATGAGTGTTTTGAACATCATTTGAACCTTGTGTTTTACAACATATGCTACGGATTCACTGAGCTATATAATATTCAATGAAAAAGAGGTTGTGGATGTTCAGCTAGCATTTAATTAGGACATACCATATTTAAAAAGCAATAAAAATAAAATTAAGAAAACAAGAGAAAAGGGCCCATGCTGTATAGCCCATGAATCTCATCGGCTTTATCGTGAAAGTTTATTGTTTTTAATCCTAGTACAATCAGCTACCAGTTACATACAGTAAAAAAACAGAAACAGCCACAAAGCAATGATGATAGAGATAGTCTGTGACATTGTATGGTGGAGGAAATATTCTCTGTTGGAATCCTCCAGCGGACCCCCACCTGGCTTCAGCAGTTAAGCTATCACTCCCTCCCTCCCCAAAACAGATAAAAGAAAAATTCGTCTTGCTTGGGTATAGCAAGATTCTAATACCTCTTGGGGACACTGGAGGACTCTAAAAAACTAAAGCAGTAGAAACAAAACAAAAATGGAAACGTGGAAGCAAGGTGACACACAAAGAAGCTCCGTGAGGCCTTGGCTTCAGATCACCTCAATGCGAACCACCTGAAAAGAAAAGAAAAGGCTGTCACACCTGGGAAGAACATACAAAAAGTTCAGTAGCCCTTAGTAGAATATCATTTCATTCCTTCTCAAATCTATAGAATTCAAGCTTTTCTCAAGGTTTTTATTTTTGTAAGTGCCAGGCTGCAGGAAATGGCTTCCTTTTCTAATAGTATTGTAAATGTTAACAACTAGCACATACTTACTCTTTTAAAACTATAAAATAACACAAGAAGAGAGCACTTTTAGCAAAGCATGCTGTCTTCTTTATCTCAAACCCTTTGAAGCAACCACACAGTAGGCTATTTATATGACTGTGTACTCTTACCTTAGAGGAATAATGACTCCGTTCAAAAACTAAGTCTCATATATATTTGGTTCGATTGAGGGCTTTTTCAGCCAGGTGACCACTTTCATCTGTGATCTTCTCCCAATCAGTCTGTCCGACCACAAAACCTATGGCCCTTTTCCTATCTGCATCCTTCTTTTCTTCCAGGTCTGCCCATCTGACCTAAAAAGAACATAGCATTAGGCTGAGCTTAAGGAAAAATAAATATTCAAAGAACCCCTTCCCTCTCTGGACAGTCTAAGGTGTAGAATGACTCATTTGAAATCACAAGTTTAAAAAATTAAGAATCAACCCAGAAAAACTGGGAAAAGCCATTATTTTAAGTCACAGAGTCTGGTCAATCTAAGTCTTAACCATTCCAGCTCCTGAACAAATCAGCTCAATCCTGTCCTCTCCTTCTCCTCTGCCATTCCCTTTTATTTAATAATTCACTGACCTCATTTCTTTTTTCACCTGAAGCAAAGCGCTCATCTCTAACTAGTCTTCCTGTCTGTACTCAGCCCCTCCAGATCTTCCTAAAACACACAGTTGTGACTCTCATTTGCTCTAAATCCTTCCCCTACCTACCAGGTAAAGTCCAAGAACTCAGGTCCCTCTTGATCTGACCCCTCCTACTTTCCTGCAACATCTCTGGCCAGTGCCTATGGCATTTTATACAAATGATACAGACTTCCTTCTAGTACTTGGAGCATATTGCACCATTTCATGTCTCTGTAACTTTGCATGTAAGTACAGTCACTCTTCCTGAAATGTCTCTTCCCTAACCTTATCCACCTGGCATAAGTCTAGTCATCCTTCCCTGACTTACTCCTTGTTCCTTTGCCAACTGAATAAATCACTGCTTCCCATGTAACTGTGGGAAGTCTGCTTCTGAACTTCCACGCTGTAGTGTAACTATCCATTTACAGATCTGTCTTCCCTGATAGACTATCGACAGCCTAGATCAAAGACTGAATTTTATTTATCTCTACACAAAAAATATTTCTTGAAATTTAATCTTAGAGAAAATAGTAAGCTTGTATTACTACTTTCATTCATGAGATGAAGAGATCAAGAAACAGACTCAACTGATATCATTTATGGCAAGATTACAACTACAAATATATGGATCAGGGATACTTTCTATTGGTACTCTGATTTTTAAAATATGTAAGTTCTTACATATTGTGGTTTTTAAAAATTTTTATAATTTTTTTTTTTAGAGTCAGGGTCTCACTATGTTGCTCAGGCTGGTCTCAAACTGCTGGGCTCAAGTGATCCTCCCACCTTGGCCTCCCAAAGTGCTGGAATTACAAGCATGAGCCACCATGCCCAGCCACATATTATGTTAATATGTTTTTAAAAGTATATGGAGATAAATATATTCTGTACAAGTTCAGATTCTTTTTTTTTTTGACAGAATTTCACTCCGTCGCCCAGGCTGGAGTACAGTGATGCGATCTCAGCTTACTGCAACCTCCGCCTCCCAGGTTCAAACAATTCTCCTGTCTCAGCCTCCCGAGTGGCTGGGACTACAGGCGTGTGCCACCACGCCTGGCTAATTTTTTAATTTTATGTAGAGATGAGGTTTCACTATATTGGTCAAGCTGGTCTCGAACTCCTGATGTTAGGTGATCCACCCGCCTTTGCCTCCCAAAGTGCTGGGATTACAAGAGTGAGCCACCACACCTGGCAAAAGTTCAGATTCTTAAAAAGAAACTATGAATCTGTTGCTTACACTACATAGTACCAAAGTCTGCAGAGAATGTATTTTAAATATGGCTTGTGATTTATTATTTGTGACACAGAGAGGGAACCAGAGCATGGAAACACCACGCTCTTTACCCTGGACCTGGAAATGCATTATTGCTCTAATGTACACTAATTACTATTTGCATGACTGGCAATGAAATGACTAGGCTTCTCCTAATACTAACCACCTGGTCAAAGGGAGGAGCCACAGTAATAGCAGTGGGAGGAAACTGGTAACACCTGACTTTTCAGAAAGTAGATTTCTAGTGTATAGAAAACCTATTGCTCAATGTCTTTCATGGGCCTTAGTAAGATGCCTAATAAATAACGTGGGCTTCAATATACAAAAATCTTTGGGCATTCTATTCATCAATGCTGAAGTACTTATTTTGATTAATTCATATATACAGCCAGGCACAGTGGCTCACACCTGTAATCACAGCACTTTGGGAGGCCGAGGACAGTGGATCACTTTAGCCCAGGTGTTCGAGACCAGCCTGGGCAACATGGCAAAACCATGTTTCTACTAAAAATACAAAAATGAGCCGGGCATGGTGGTGGGCGCCTGTAGTCCCAGCGACGAGGGAGGCTGAGGTGGAAGAAATGCTTGAGCCTGGGAGGCAGAGGAGGCAGTGAGCTGAGATCGCACCACTGCACTGCAGCCTGGCGAGAGAGACCTTACCTCAAAAATAAATAAATAAAATTCATATATACTCTCAGCTCCACTTTGGATCAAGGATACACATTTTAGCAAAAGATCACTGTGGACTGTCTTGGGCATTTATGTGAAAACACACTACTGTGCTGAGGGTGTCCTGGGAATGGATTTAAATTTGCTGTGGGCTGCTTACTTTTTCTTTAATTCAGTGGCCACAGTCTGCCCCTTATGTGGTAAGGCCCACTGAGCAAAGAAAAAGTAACCGGCCCACAGCAAATTTAAATCCATTCCCAGGGCAGCCTCAGGACAGTTTAATATACTGATCAATCTCACCTTGCTACTTTTAAATCTACATTTTAAATTCTCAGTTTTAAAACTCAGATAAAATAGAAAAAGTGTGTAGTTATTTTTGAAATGAGTAGTATGTTTGTGAATAAATGCCGAAGATTTAAAAGTTGGAATTAGTCCGGGCACAGTGGCTCATGCCTGTCATCCCAGCACTTTGGGAGGCTGAGGCGGGTGGATCACCTGAGGTCAGGAGTTGGAGACCAGCCTGGCCAACATGGCAAAAATAGTCTTTACTAAAAATACAAACAAAATTAGCTGGATGTGGTGGTGGGTGCCTGTAATCCCAGCTACTCAGGAGGCTGAGGCATGAGAATGTCCTGAAACTGCAAAGTGGAGGTTGCAGTGAACTGAAATCCCGCCACTGTACTCCAGCCTGGGCGACAGAGTGAGACTCTGTCTCAAAAAACAACAAACAAACAAAAAAATGAAGTTGGAATTAAAATATTTTGGAAACTATTGTATTTTATTAATATCTCTAATTTATACTGATGCTATAGTAAAATTATTTATTTACATGTTGAATTCCTCCACTGAATGTCAACTCTTTAAGAGGACTCCTTCACAGACCTCATACAAAGACATTCAATATTATGGAATGAATAAATGATTACCAAATCACTAAAAATATAAAGAGCAGAATAATGACTTTCAGCTTGAAATGGCTTCTTGAATATCAGTGTCCCTTTTAATTTTCCTAGAGGTACTTTTGAGACTTAACAACATTATTCCTGTTGTTTTTTCCTGTAAAAATAAAATTGTTATAATACAGAAAAATCCTGACTAGTACTCAGAAGTCTGAGGTACTTATATTTCATCCACTGTCACTATAAATATTTCTAAAATACAAATTCAGCAAACAAGGGAAATGTTCACATTCCATAGTCATCAAAAAAAATACAAATTAAAGACCAAGTAAGCTACCATTTTATACCCAAGCAAACAAACATTTTAAAAATAAATTATATTTTAAAGCCTAGCCATTTGGGCAAAATTCTAATATAATCAACTCTACAGAACCACCTTTTTGTTATAGAGAAAGTGAATCCTAAGAACCCACTTGGTATCTGTAAAAAGCTGAATCACAGAAACAAACCCTAGAAAAGGAATGAGTAATGTACAGCATTCTGTATTCTTTGCTACCTGTAGGATCCCCTTGTGGTCTGATGTTGATTTTGGTGAGTGGTTCAAGAGTTAAAAACTATCTGAAGTCAAGGTATAAGGCAGGGGAAGAGAGTTAAAGATGAGCAACTTTAAGAACTAGAATGTGTACCACTCAGTTCTCTTTGGTCACCCAACTTAACAAAGTAAACTGCATGGGATTACACACTCCTTAGTGAAGACAGTGAGAATGACCTGAGTAAAACAGAGAAAATATTTCTCATTTTACATAACTAATTGTTACCAGAACTACACTTTATTATTTGCAAGGAAGGGCCACTTCTACTTCTGTTGGCTCCAGCCTTAAAACTGGAGTAACAGTTATCAATACAAGTAGTCCTTTGGTGTGGCTGGGTGCAAATGGCAGTCAGCTCTCCCTTTCCCATCACCTGAAGCTACACAGACAAGGGCAGACTTTGGAGTATCTGCAGTATTTCAAAGAGCTTTGAAACCTGGATTATTTGTAATGGTGCCCATTGAAATTAAGTTTTATTGGCATTTTTATTCTCTTAGAATAAAATATTCTTTTAACTCTAAGGCACTGAGAAAATTCATTAAGAAAGAAATACAAGGCCAGGCACAGTGGCTCATGCCTGTAATTCCAGCACTTTGGGAGGTTGAGGTGGGTGGATCATGAGGTCAGGAGTTCAACACCAACCTGGCCAACATGGTGAAACGTCATCTCTACTAAAAATACAAAAAAATTAGCTGGGCTTGGTGGTGGGCACCTGTAATCCCAGTTACTCAGGAGGCTGAGGCAGGAGAATTGCTTGAACCCAGGAGGTGGAGGTTGTAGTGAGCTGAGACCACACCACTGCACTCCAGCCTGGGCAACAGAGTGAGGCTCCATCTCAAAAAAATAAAAAGAAAGAAAGAAAGAAATACAAAGAAATGATGCATAAATACAAATGATGTACAACCTCATTCTTAAATAACTGAAAAACAAGATACTATTTTTTTTAACCTATCAGATTGTCAAAAGTTAAAAAATTTGATAATAGCATCGCTAATCGAAGTGTAGAAAAACAGGCAATTACTTGCATATAGGTATGTAAAGAGAGACATACATACCACAACCTTCACTGTCTGTATTGGCAATAAAATGGAAACAGTGTAAGCATCCATCAATAAAGATATTATGGTTTGGATGTTTGTCCCCTTCAAATCTCACGTTGAATTGTAACCCCTGATGCTGGAGGTGTCTGGGTCATGGAGGAGGATCCCTCATGAATGTCTCAAATTCATGTAAGATCTGGTTGTTAAAAAGTTGGGACTCCCTCCCTTGTTTCCTCTCTTGCCATGTCACACACTGGCACCCACTTTGTACTTCCACCATAATTGAAGACTTCCTGAGGCCTTACCAGAAGCAGATGCTAGAACCATGCTTCTTGTACAGCCTGCAGAACACTGAGCCAAAATAAATCTTTTTTCTTTATGAATTACCCAGTCTCGAGTATTCCTTTATAGCAACACAAAGGGATTAACACAAAGGGACTAGTTAAATAATTGATTGTGCAGCCAAACAATGGCACACCAAGTAGCCCTTTAAAAAGAAGAGTAGGTCTGTATACGTTTATATTGAAAGATCAAGATGGATTAGCTATAAAAGGCTTGTACAGAACAGTATATACACAATTCGATCCCTTTGCTTTATTTTGTTTTAAAGGATATACATATCTATCATTTTTATTGAATTCAACATTTATATGGAAGACCTATCTAATGTCCTAGCTTCATTTCTCTATTCCCTTTCATATCAAAACTTCAAAAAGTTGCCTACATATGCTATACTGTACACTTCATTCATCAATTCTTATTTATTCTTCAATCTGCTCCAAACTGGTTTCCACCCC
The DNA here is from genome assembly GCF_001604975.1 of Cebus imitator. Lineage (NCBI taxonomy): Eukaryota > Metazoa > Chordata > Mammalia > Primates > Cebidae > Cebus > Cebus imitator. Next base: position 4,371,338 of record NW_016107369.1, read on the forward strand.
TCATCACTGTAAATTGATGACACACTACAATCATCAGTGACCTCCACATTGCCACATCTGGCAGCCATTTCTCTGTTCCCAACTTACTGGTCTTTTCTGCATCATTTAAAAACTGACTGCCCTTTTCTTCTTGAAACACCGCTATCTGAACTAAATTTCTGAGTCCGGCATCCTATTATCTTTTCCATTTATACTTTTTCCTTGGGAAAAAATCATTCAGTCCCATGGTTTTAAATAACATTTCCTGAAATTTGTTAGTTCAGTCTGATCTCTCTGGTGATTTTTATACTAGTAAATCCAAGTCAATCTGACACTTTCACTTATACTTCTAACTTAATTAGAAGAAAAATTAGAATTTCTCTCACAGAACTTATTTTTCTCACTTCCAAAAATTATGACTTATGACTCCCCCAGTTTTCTCTCTTAGTAAATGGCACCACATACATGGAGTGCTCATGGCCAGAGTACCAATGAGTTACCCTTGATTCTATCTACCTTTGGATCCTCCATATCCCATCCATTAAGAAGTTCCACCGATTCTCTTCAATATCCTACTCTGTACCTGGCTCTTTTGCCCCACGACAAAATGACACAAGTGACTGGTGACTTCCAATGCCTTTAGGGTTACATGCTAGCCATGTGAGGTTCTGTTCTCCATTTAAGTTACTTGTATAATTATACACATTATAATTTATAAGGTCTGACTCCTTGCTTGGATATGTAACATGACACAGCATAAACTAAATCATTCTAAAAATAGCATTCATCTAATTATCTGCCTATGGATTTCTAAAACCAGATGCCTAAATAGGCCCTTCATTTGTTGGCAGTTAAAGACAAAGTCTCTTACCCTCTTCTTCCCAGGCTCAGAAGCACGAGTATCATAATCATCGGGGAGCTGAAGATAATCCTCCATTCTGCTGGCAATGGCCTCCCAGTCACGTTTCCTTTTAGTACCAGTCCTCAAGCCATCCAACTTGTCTGAGGGACAAACACAGAGCCGTAGCATTAAGGAAGAGTGTGAGTTTGCACACCACACACACACAGGGGAAAAGAAGGCTGGAACACTTTCAGAGGGCATATCCATATTTCTGAGTGCAGCATCACTTGCAGATCCAAACTATATCTTCTTGGCTGATATAATATCAAGTTCTGTGCAATTTCCACTGTTTAGTATTCACATTGGTAGCCTTTATGTTTATGATGTTGGTTTAAGTAGCAAATATGGGCAAGGCAAGAAAAGGCACTTGGCTCCTGGCCTCCTTGTCCTCCCACCCACCACAGCTCTCATGTTCTGATGGCAAATGCAAAGTTGGGCTTTTCTAAACAGTGTCTTCCATTCTTTTTTTTCTTTAACACAATATTAACACCACCCATTTGATCTGCAATCATGTTTGATACTTTGTCATATGAAAAGCAGGATGTACCAAGAACTTAATAAGCCAAGCCCACGTTTAAGGTTTTAGATGAACAGTTTTTTGGGGATTTTGGTTGCTGTGAGCGCATTCACCATGAATTAATGTTCATGAATAAGCTGACTATATGAGATCACCACTTTCTTTGGTTATACTATGAAGTGCTGTTGACCATCTCTGAAGCTAAGGGCTAGTGAGCCTGTTTTACCAGACCTGATAATTCTTTCTGAAGACTGAACCTGAGAGGGCTAGGCTTTCCAACAATTCAAAAACTGTAATCAATTAACGAATAGGGACTACAGATTCAGAAATTATGAGTTTAGGTGTCTTAAAGAAGAACACGCAATGAAAATGTGTTGAGTCTTTTATTGGTTATTAATAATTGATTTTGAATACTACATGTAGGATATTATGAGCTATATACATTCTTTGCTACAATGAAGTACTAAAGTTTTGAATCATCTGAAGTTATATAAACACACTAACATTAGGCAGGCCAAAGAAGAAAAGACTAAAACCTCAGAAACACAGCATAACCACACTTCACTGAATTCTATAAAGGGTGCAGAGTGTATATAATAAAAATCTTTTAGAGACCACGTTGGAGAGAACTTTGTATGAAAAGTGCAATGAAAGCAGCAGCAGAGAGGGTGAGTTTATGTTTAAAATATAAAAGTTTTACACATGACTGACTGTTACAAGCTTTAAAAACCAGTAAGATTTTGCATTTTTGGCAAAGTTTTTTGTTCCTAAGCCCCATTCCCATAAAAGTGATTATCATTGAAAAATCAGTAAGGCAAACTGCAACAGTTTATAAAACTCACAAAAATTTTAATCATCTCATTTTGGCAAAATTTTAACATGTATGGATTTGACAGATCCAGTCTTCTAATCTCTGGAATCACATGCTGTACCAAATGGCTCTATCTACATGTATAAGTACGGGCCATATTATACATGATCTCAAAGAAGTGACCCCTTGACTGCACAGGGACACAGGTTATGGTATTTGAAAACCAACGAAGTCCCACAAACAATAAAACTGTTCTCAGTTCAACAGTGTACAGTATTACCAGAAGAGAAAGAAGCTCCAACACACTTATTAAATAAACCTCAAAGGATTTCCAAACTTAATACGATAACTTTGACATTAACATACTTCAAAGTAAAAATTTCATTATTTCAATTCCAACCACAGAGCACAGCCAGGCAGCAATACAGAAGCACAGTGTGAAAACTGCAAGAACTTCCCCTTATACACTGGGTAAATATGACAGGAATTACAGTTGCAAACATGGAATTTCAGAAGAGCATGTATTTCTAGTCTGAGCACCCTTGTTGAAATGTTTAATTTGAAATTTTATTGTGCAAACATGTTTAAAGTTTCCTTCTTGGGCCGAAGAAAGGCTCACACCTCTTCCACATGGCATACTGGAAACCAAACACACAAATGGATGGTATAAGGTGAGGGGAGAGAAATCTGGGGTGTTCATTACAGAAGAAAGACTGGTGTTCGATACACGCACACTAATGATTTTCAGAGATTTCAAAAGATGAAGTTTTAAGATGAAGATGAAGTTTTAAATCCAACTTGGTAGATCACAGAATTTTACCACATATTTGAAACAGTACGTATTATAGCACAACAGAAAAATTCCTTAGATACAGCTATGTATTTTCTAAATGTAAATGGTATTTCTGAAAATCTGTTCAAAGTAAACATACAAAGTTATGCACCTATACAAATATTCCAACTCTGAAGAGATGAATCTGACATGTAGAAAACCAATAAACAACTCATGAGTAGAGACAAATGACACTGAGATGAGAAAAGCAAAAGTACTTTATATGAAGAAACCTAAATTAGGATGATAAGTCTCAAACATTCTAGCTTCACAGTATGACAAACTAAAAGCATGTCACTGGAGTTTAAGTAGCTTCAATGCTGAATCCCAGCACCTGATGTGGCAAGTAACAACCCACCCTTACATTAGGGTGCCTGTGTCCCAGCAGAGAAGAACCAGTCTGGTGGGACTGAAGGTGGGCCACAGGCAGCCTTGTCCAACTCCATGCCAGGGGTAGCTTGGGCCTGCTCTGAACTGTTCTAAATCACAACACTTCCAATTTAACATTCAGGCACAGGCTGAACGGTATACTCTATTTAATGGGCATAGATCAAGAATCTGCAGTAAGATCTAACCAGCTGCTTGAAAGACTATAGGTAAGAATGTTCTCACTGGCAGACTCATTTGTGAATCAAAATTCCTCTGTTTCAGAGTCAACTGTTTTCGCTCAACATGTGACACTGCTAAAACTTAATACATTTCCACCCAGTATAATCATTTCCCAAGTGTAACTGAAGAATATTGGTAAAGTACTAAGAAAATTAAATTGTACATGGTAATCAAATTATATTAAATTTGTTATGATAAGGAAGACAACATAAACAGGCTAATTCTCAAATACAAGATCCTCATGTTTTAGAGAAGAATCTTCTCAGTTGGCTCAATGCACTTTCAAGAATGTACACTCAAATAGCCTTCCTCTGTGGCGGGATTAGCTCTCAATACAGTGGTGCAAGATACAAGTCCTTATATACGACATCACTGTCACTCTTGTTAAAAATAAATAAAAACCCAACTGCAAATACGTTAAAATTTATTTTCTAGATTTATTGTCAGATCTTCAGTGCCTTTTATTGAAATGGTTTATTTTAAAAATCCATTTCTGGAATTCATTGTCTACTATTCTGTCTCTAAAACAGTTTGTATAAAATGTATTTTCTGAGAAGCAAATGGTAGATGGGCCAGAACTTTTTCCAGAAATTCCAGTATTAATATATATTCTTGAATAATCATCATAACTAAATTCCCTTTTCCTTTTAGAAACAGAAAGAGAGGTAAAAGATGGACTAGATTGAGTTTAAAACAGCATTACCCAGATTATGTGTTAAATGAGGCCTCTGAAGATTACATGTTTAGCTAATATTTATCACTTTTACATTCATCTTACCTATCTTTATGATCTCTCTTTGCCCCAAAAGATAATATGTAGAGAACAAGAAGAGAGAAGTGATCTTAGCATATTATGGGTTAGTCTAATGTACAGAACTTCACAGAGAGTTAATCTAATGTTGAAATAAGCAGAACTAAAGCATTATTATTATTTTAAAAGTATTTTCCAATTTTTATTTTCCCCCATATTTAATTGCATTTAAACATGTAAGTGCTTTAAGGGTCTCTGGAAGATGACAATTGGTTATTATTAAGATTTCCCACAGAGGGACAACTACTAGAATATGTCAAAAACCACTTATTATTTTCACATGACACACACTAAAAAAAATTTTTTTTAGACTTTGACAAAAAGCACCCATACCAGTAATGTAATAATACAGTTTGTGGAACTGTCTTTTAACACAGGACCTGGTCAACATCAACTGCTAACACAAATAGTTGGGGCAAATTAAAGGCATAACTTATGTAACTGCATGTAAAATGCACTACTCTGATGTCAGAAACACATGTCCTAAGCAATGAGGCAGCTAAATGACTCAAATTTCTTGTATCAATTTAAGATACTTCGCTGGTTTCTTTAGTTTTGGAGTATAATACCAGGAAAAGAAACAAAAACTGATAGTCATACTTCATAGTAAGGCTGATCTCAAAAAGTCCTTAGCACATTGTTTTAATTTTTATTAATACATCTTAATCAACATGTTAAATTGTTCTCTTTAAGCAAAGCAAAACTGAAAAAATATTCTGCAGTCTTCACCAACAAATTAACTAGAGGGAATCCATTGGACATGTATGACTTTTTTGTTTGACAAATAACTTCACATTAAGCAACTCCAAATTCTGATTTAGACAATCATTTAAACTGGTTTACCTTGGAATTTGGCATTAACGACTTGAAGAAAAATTTAAACTAAATCTTATAAAGTAGGCTCCTCAAAAACCTGAATTATATATCTACTTCTCTCTACTTAGAGACTCTCTTTTATTATACAAGGAGAATAAATGCCTTTTAATTAATTTTAAACTTTATATTATTATCATCTGAAGTTTTCATAATCAGGTTTAACTTCGGACTGCACTTATTCTTTTAAAAAAGAAATCTCATCAGCACCAACATTTCTGATTAATATAAAAGAATAGATTTTATAAATAACAATATTTTGTTGCTAAATTATCAAATAATATTTCTGGTTGACTCTAAAAACTTTAAGTAGTATTGAAAGCAGTTCTTATCACTTTGTCACAAGATATAACTAGTCAAACCAAAGCTAGCAAAATAGATTGGAGGATCTAAGGTAGGCCAGGAATCTTCTGTTCAAGTAGAAGTTTTAGGAAATTTGTTCCTCTTATAGCAGAAAGATCTATGATCATTACCATCAGGTATCACATATAAAAACAGGAAAAAGGAAATACCCACCTAGCTTTGCCTCAGATGTGTCCATCTCCCATTTGCTTTTCGGAATGTAACCCTAAATCGTACACAGAGAGAAGCTCGAAGGGTTAGAAAGAGACACATACATGCATATCACTTTTGAACTGGAAAAGCATTAAAACTGGGAATGGATTCAGTTTCCACTGACTAGCTGTAAATATATCCTTAGGGGAAACACAATCTCATTATCTTTGAAGAAACTAAATGACCAAATTCACCAAACTTCACTGTCCACATTTCAGAGCAGTCACTTTAGAATAGTATCATGAAGGCGCTTTGAGGCAGCTACAGTTCAGGAATCATAATTGCAGTCTGAACAACAGCTGTGTAGCAAATACGATAAGAACGTACAGGTAGTTACTGTGCTAATATTAATATTATTCAGAGTAACAGAGAATTTGTAATACTAGCTAGGTTATCTTTTAAATACAACTGCTATTCTCAAGTGATAGTAGCCGTAAGGTCCAAAAAGTGTTCTTCAAGATAGTTACTTTATATTTCAGTAATTTTAAGTACTCAAAAGAAAGGAAAAGAATTGGTAGCACTTAACCCGATTACCCGATTATGAAGTTCAACTTCATTTTAAAATGACTCAATTCATTTATCAGTTAGAGCATACAAAGGCTAATTTTACTGAATCAATTTCAGAACATTTTTATTTTATCAGTTGAAAACTAGATTATTATTTCTGATGTTTTTTGAAATTATGTTTTCTTATTACATGAAAAACCAGAAATATCCACTGGCAATTTACATCCTATATTTCATAAAATAACTAGGTGGCTTATTTCAAACTCACTCCCAAAAGATTTTCAAATTTCCCAATGTGCCTATTGAGCTATGCAGTAGTCATTTCTATTTATTCACCTAGCAAGTAGATGCTCTGACCATGTGATTCCCCTTTACCTTCATTTAGACTCTGTTGTCTGTTAGACCTAACATACAGAAACATTAATATTGGAAACTAGTAAATAGGACAGATTCATCAAGTGTCAGAATCTTCTTTTATGAATCAATCTATCTCTCTACTGTTGGGAATGTTCAAGTTCATGAAACAGACTGACACACAGGTAAAGTAAGTCGCAAAGCATTTTGAAGACTTCATGACAACAGCTTCTGTGTAAGAGTTTACTAGTCTGTAAGCCAGAACTAATAATTCATTTTCAACTTACTTACTAGGTAGTATTTTGGGTGATAAATTAAATATTTTCCAAATACATTTTTTAAGAACAAACCAAGACAAAGCTATGCTGAAGTGATAGTGCTGAAAGTACTGGGAATACTTATACAAGTTATATCTCAAAAATCATCTGAAAACTTTAAGCATCACAGGAATAACATATGTATAAATTTTATCTACTAGGTTCACTGAAGCATTAAAGGCGGCAAACTATCATACCAATGATCCCCTAAAAAGGATTCTCTTTACCAACAAAAGTTTGGATTTCACCCAGTAATATTAATTAGTGCAGAGTGGAAAATGCAAGGTTTACTGAGAATTCCATTTAAATGGTCTGAGTGGTTGGTATGAAACTTGCTCTTACCCTTGGTTAATATATTCTCCAAAAATCTTTTACTCTTGAAATAGATTCCAATAGTAAAAGATTTTTTTCAATTCTGCATCTTTGAATAGGTTAAGAGAAGTTTTATAACCAGGTTAGGCAAACAAGTGTATTCATTTCCCCCTGCTGGAACCATCCTTTGCTTCCTTTAAACTATATTATCCTTCCATTGCTTGAAATTGTATGCCACTTGGAAATAAAACAGATAATCCAGCAGGGTAGAATTCTAAGGCTTCCTTGCCATGCCGCTGATGCAAAAATATAGTATTACAGTGTGTTTCACTTTAAAAAGTAATAGTACATTTAATTAAAAGTTCTCAAGTTTTGATCTACACCTACACAAGTCAGACGTTATGAACCGTATCTTGAACTGAAATCTCCACAAAAGAAAGACGGAGCTTCAGAAAGCTAAAACATTATAGACTTCTCACATGATCAGTTTCTAGTACACACGCTGCAAATGGCTAAAGAAGTCATTAGCCATATTCCAGAAGAGCGTGGACCTTTTAATGAATTTCCTGCCTACATTTTAAATTATATATGCCAAAATACAACTTAATTAAGAAAAATAAATTTAAAAAAACACATACTGAGACTCAAATGCCATTAACTTTAAACTTATTTTTTAATCCACATTTGAAATCTTGGAATGTAGAGGTTGACACCATCTTTATAAAAACACAGTTTTTATCAAGAGTCCTCTATATCACACATGGGTTAGATGGGACCACTACCTGGAGATTCTGTGTACTCTAGGGGGTAGGTATCCGAGTTCTCACTTTGTACATTTTCAAAAGAATATGAGAAGCAACTTTAAGCAAGGGCTCAAGTATTAAATAAACCAAGTAATATTCTGGATTTAAAAAGCAACACTATTCCAAGGCATTGCTAATCTCTGTACTTCATCAGCAAACACTGAAAAGTCAAGGTAACTCTATAGGTCGCATATTCTTGAATGACAGGGAAAGGCAAACATCTCTACAGAGGTGTGATCGAAAGCATTTTACATTAGGTACACAGAAACTTTGAACTCACACTATGTAAGCGTCTAATCCACCTAAGTAAAATCCATTGCCTACACAGTCATTTAATTTTTTCCCATCAGTTAGGATAAAATGCAGAAGAACAAATCTAGTAGCCAATGGCAACCCTCTGCCTCCCCATTCAATAAGTTCTTCTGCCTCAGATGATAGAAACTCAATTTGGAGATCTTGTAGCAAAGAAGAGACAATTATGCATATGTTGGGTAGGCTGGGCCACATATCTGCTGGAATGTAAGAATGCCCTTTCATATGTAACTGATTTTCTTAAAGGTATACTCCCCTAAAACCACCCACAAATAGATGAGTACAAGATTAAGTTTCTTAGCACTCTGTTAAAACTTTCTTTTAACACCACAGTAGAGGATTCTTTTGGTGTGGGGAAAAATAAAGAGTATCCAAAAGTCTCCTTGAAGATGATTTTGGAAACTTTTACCATTAAAGTGTATTTTCAACAGTAGTTGTCTGACCACAGATCTGAATTTAAACCTTCTTTAAGAATTTTAATAAAGAGACACTGTTCAAAGTGGTTGGTCTGTCTCCTACCAGTTCGCTTTCCTCTTCCTCTGCATCTTTCTTTTCTTCTTTCTGTTCTTCAATGTTTGCATCGAAATCTTCCATCTCAACCTACACCAACCATTTAAAAAAAAAAACTGAGTTAACATATAGGAAAATGTTGACTCCCTCTTTGAGATCTGGAATGAACACAGTTGCCCAAAGCAAGACAGGCTCACTGTTACATACCAAGTAATTTTTAACACCTTAAATTTTGAAACAGAACTGATAAAAGACAGGATATTATTGCCTTTAATTTTCCTTGAATATCCATCTGCATAATTTCCTGTAAAATTAAGTATAAGTGCTAAGTAGACAGTTACCTATTTTGAATGCCCATGGATTACTAGAATTTCTTTTAAAATTCTTTAACAAGCATTTTTCCAATCAGGTAAAACATGTCAATGATTCAAATTTCAAAACATAAGAAAAAGTATAGTGAAAAGTAGGATGATATTGGAATGATATTGGGTGGCCCAGAGTGGTAGCAAGATGAGATGAGCAGATGAGTTACAGAGGCCATTAAAAGGTTAAACTGACTAAACTTGCTTGACTACATGACAGGTTTGAACACTGGCATAAAGGCAGAGTAAAAAGCTGGGGCCAGGTGCAGTGGCTCACGCTTGTAATCAAAGTACATTGGGAGGACAAGGCAGGTGGATCACAAGGTCAGGAGTTCGAGACCAGCCTGTCCAACATGATGAAATCCTGTCTCTACTAAAAATACAAAAATTAGCCAGGCATGGTGGTGGGCACCTGTAATCCCAGCTACTTGAGAGGCTGAGACAGGAGAATCGCTTGAACCCGGGAGGCAGAGGTTGCAGTGGGCTGAGATTGTGCCACTGCACTTCTGGCCTGGGTGACAGAGTAAGACTTTGCCTCAAAAAAAAAAAAAAAAAAAGAGTCAGGCCTGGGCACGGTGGCTCACACCTGTAATCCCAGCACTTTGGGAGGCTGAGGCAGGAGGATCACTTGAGTCTAGGAGTTCTGGACCAGTCTGGGCAACATAGTGAGACCCCCATCTCTAAAAAATAAAAATAAAAAATTAGCTGGGCACAGTGGCATATGCCTGTAGTCTCAGCTACTCAGGAGGCTGAGGTGAGAGGATCATTTGAGCCCAGGAGTTGAGGCAGCAATGAGCTATGATCATGCTACCACACTCCAGCCTAGGCAACAGAGTCAGACTCTGTCTCAACAACAATGACAAAAGAGTCAGGAATAACTCCCAGAGTGCTGGTTTCAGCAATCAAGTGGTTAGGGCTCTAATTACTAAAACAGAGACTACTAAATGAGAAACAGGTTTGGATGAACTACATTTTGGATTGGTTGAGTTTGAGGTATACTAAGATAATATATATTTTTTGTAGAGAATTTGGAAAATAATAGAAGAAGATTATAAAAATCACCTATACTCCCTCCATTCAGAAACATTACTGTCAAGATAGTAATATAACCCAGTCTAGACTTTATAACATTATATGGCACATAAGTGACAATCCAAGCTCCTAGAAAGATTCAGATGATCTATACAGAGGGTACAAAATAAAAACAGAGCCTAGGATAGAGCCATAAAGAATGGGTAGCAGGAGAAGTCAGCAAAGGAGACTGAAAAGAGATAACCAAAAAAGTAAAAAGAAAACCAGAAGAATGTGAATTCACAAAAGCCAAGAGTAAAGTATGTTTTTTAAGAAGGTGGGCATAGTCAACTATGTTGGCTGCAAAATTAAACAATAAGGGAAATAAGAACTGTCCACTGTCATGGAGATCATTAGTGAGAAGGCTGCCGGACAACGATAGTGGCAGAAGCCAGAATGAAATAGGTTGAGGAGTGGCATGGGAGTTAAAAACACATAAAAGCACGGCTGGGCACCGCGGCTCACGTCTAATCCCAGCATTTTTAGAGATCTAGATGGGCAGATCACTTGAGGCCAGGAGTTCAAGACTAGTCTGGCCAACATCATGAAACTCTACTAAAGATATAAAACATAAGAATATAAAATTTAAGCCAGGTGCGGTGGCACATGGCTGTAATTCCAGCTACTCAGGAGGCTGAGGCATGAGAATCACTTGAACCCAGGAGGCAGAGGTTGCAGTGAGCCAAGATTGCACTACTGCACTCCATCCTGGCGACAGAGGGAGATTCCCTCTCAAAAAAAAAAATTAAAAAAAGGCAAATGACAATATTGGCAATAAACTCACTCAATGGAAGAGGTCAAACAAAATAGAAACACAAAACTGGCAAAAATAGAAAATTTCTCTTTCCATCACATTAATAATTGATTCAGGCAAGAACTACCAATGAATGAAAATCTGTTGGGGAACAGATATTAAGAGTCTCTCTCTACAGATTACTTATTAAAAAGAAAAACATAGAAAAATTTGTTAGATAACACCTTAACCAAGTAATCAGTGTTTAAACCACCAATAATGAGATAAATTGACACCATATGGCTCCTGGTGTGATGCACGGAGGGCAAAGTATCACTTACATAGCATTCCTGCTGATGTTTAACCTGAACCTAAGCACATGGAAACAAACAAACAAATCCAAATGGAGGGGCATTCTACATAACAGGCCTAAACTATTCATAAATTCTTCATCTTTCATGACAATGACAAGGCTGAGAAACTATATTTTGTATTAAAGGATTGAATCTTGGATTTTTGAAAATTTCTATAAGCTATGTGACAGGAACAACTGATGAAATATGAATATAAAATATATGTGAGATAATTCAAGAAATTTAATTCAGGAAATTTATACTACTTAATATAATATTTTATTAATATTACATTTCCTGCATTTGATAACAGTTATCAAATCAAAAGACAATGTCCTTGTTCTTACAAGATACCTACTGATGTATTTAAGGGTGAAGGTTTATGAGGTCTACAACCTAATGCTCAAATGGTTCCATGAAAATAATGACATCATTAACAAGACTGTTAATAAGAATATATCCATACAAAGAAAAATGTGGCAAAATATTAACTGTGATCTCAATGAAAGGCATATCAGTAGGTGTTCTTATATTAATACTATTCATGTAAGTTTTCTATCGGTTTTAAGTTTTCCAAAGCAAAAAGGTGAAAAAGTAATGTCATTTTGCATTGCATTTGAACCAAAGGATACTCACCTCTTCAATAGCAGCATCTTGCAGCAAAGAACGAATATCTAGACGCATCATGTGACGAGGCGCAGTTTCCCAGTGATCGGCCATCTATTGAAAAATATTGTTAAATATTAATTAAATTGTTAAATACTAATTTAATATTATAAAGTCTAACGGGCCAATTTCCTTTTTTTTTGAGATAGGATCTCACTCTGTCACCCAGGCTGGTGTGCAGCGGTACAAACATGGCTCACTACAGCCTTGACATTGCGGGCTCAAGTGATCTTCCTACCTCAGCCTCCCCAGTAGCTGGGACCACAGGCACTTGCCACAAGACCCAGCTAATTTTTGTGTTTTTTTGTACACAGAGGGTTTCACCATGTAGCCCAGGCTGATCGCAAACTCCCAGGCTCAAGCGATCTGCCCACCTCGGCCTCCCAAAGCACTGGGATTACAGGCGTGAGCCACCACGCCCGGCCATAACAGGCTAATTTCATGAAGAGCTAGGAAAAGAAACAAAGGAAGAGAAACATTTAAAAAAAAAAAAAAAAAAAAAAAAAAAAAAAAAAAAAAAAAAAAAAAAAAAAAAAAAGGAGGGGATAAATAGGAGCTTCCAGACAAGAGTGCTGATACAGATAATATGAAGTTTAGAGTACAGTCACACATCACTTAGCAATGGGCATACATTAGAAATGGATCATTAGGCAATTTGCCATTGTGTGAACATCACAGAGTATACTTATACAAACCTGGATGATAAAGCCTACTGCACATCTAGGCTACGAACTTGTACAGCATGTTAACGTACATAATACTGTAGGCAACTGTAACACAATGTTAAGTATTTGTATATTTAAAGATATCTAAACATAGAAAAGGTACAGTAAAAATACATTATTATAATGTTATGGGACCACCATATATGTAGTCCTTCCTTGACCAAAACATTATTATGTAACGCATGATGGTACTTTATTAGTCCATGTTTCTGAAAATCACCTTATTTATTTCTTTAAGCTTTCTTCCATGAATATTTCTCTTGCCACAAGTCTGGTTATCTGCACTCATTTCAGCCAAATATACCTAAGCAAGAATGAATAACAATTAGGCAAAGATATATAACATTTACATGACAACACAAAGTACTTCAAAGTTCTTTAAGTTTCTACCTCAAATCCCTTGGTTTTTGCTGCACTCCAAAACTGGTCAAAATGCCTAACTCTGTCATTGATGGCATCCAGAATTATGAAGGGGAAAAAGCCATCATCCAGAGTCTTTTTGAAAGTTTTGAACATGCTGGTGCGGTAAGTCTCCTCCATCTCAGCTTCATATTCATATTCCATTACCTAAGGTCCCAAGAGATATATAATTAGCAAAAGCAAAGAATCATCCTAAGCTTTTCCCCTGGTTAGCATTTGGACAGAGATGACTTTTAGTCTTTCCTTCATACCCAAGTACTAAAGTTTGTGTTCAGAAAACAGAGAAGTCCTTGACCTCAAAAAAGCCACATTTCTCTCCAAACATGATTTCCTTTAAATACTATTAATGAATCAGAATGTGATCTGAGATGAATACCATACCTTCTTTTTTACTTTCTTTCCAGAATCTGGATCTTTTTCTTCTTTTTCCACTTCAGTGATGAAGTAATCATCCAGGCTTAGAACTCTGGGTGCAGGTCCTCCAAATTCTACCTCCTTATCCTAAGAATCATATAGTCAAGAAGGTTAAAATGAATTTATGGAAAAAATTAATGTTCACACCAAAGTTCCTTCTTGTGGCTAAATAATATACAGTCTTCTGGTGCTTTCAAATCAAGCAGAGTCAAAAATGTTTCTCTGAGTAGAGCCAAATGTATATGGGACAACATCTACCACATGGGCCAACTCTAACAAATCAAATGCAAGACAATTCTATTGGTATCTTGTTGCTTGCTATTAATAAAAAGGCAAGTGACTACTAACACAAGCAACTGATTTTTCAGCTTTCCCATACTCACTCGAATAAGTTTTGCAACATGTGTCTTTCCACTGCCAGGTAATCCTCTCATTATAACAACAATCTAA
>NW_016107369.1:4385599-4407351 GCF_001604975.1 Cebus imitator
AATGAGATAATAGCTAACAATGACCTACCACTTTCCAGGATAGACTATATAATAGACATTGGAACAAACCTTAATAAATTTGAAAGGATAGAAATAATACAAAGTATGTTATCTGACTACAGTGGAATGAAATTGAAAATTAATAGTAAGAAAAATTAAACTCACAAATAAGTGAAAATTAAACAATATACTCCTAAATAACCAACGAATCAAAGAAGAAATAAAGAAGAACCAGAAATCAAGAGGAACCAGGAAATACTCTGAGATGAATGAAAACAACACAACACACCAAAGCTTACAGGATACAACTAAAGCAGTGCTTAAAAGGAAATTGATAGCTATAAATGTCTATAGTAGTAAAGAAGATAGGTCTCAAATCAATAACTTAACTTTCCACTTTAAGACACTGGAAAAAGAGCAAACTAAATAAACAGAGGAAGGAAACAATGAAGATTAAAGAAGAAGTTAATAAAATAGAAAAGAGAAAAACAAAAGAGTATAAATAAATAAAACCCAACAGTGGCAGTGGTTCTTTAAAAAAGATCAACAAATTATTATTATTATTATTATTATTTTGTGATGGAGTCTCACTCTGTTGCCCAGGCTGGAATGCAGTGGTGCAATCTTGGCTTATCACAACCACTGTCTCCGGGGTTTGAGCAATTCTCATGCCTTAGCCTCCCAAGCAGCTGGGATTACGGGCACCCGCCACCACATCTGGCTAAATTTTGTATTTTTAGTAGAGACGGGGTTTCATCATGTGGCCAGGCTGGTCTTGAACTCCTGGCTTCAAGTGATCCACCCACCTCAGCCTCCCAAAGTGCTGGGATGACAGTGTGAGCCACCACGCCCAGCTAAGATCAACAAAATTGATGAACTCTTACCTAGACTGAACAGGAAAAAAAGAAGATTCAAATTATTAGAATCAGAAATGAAAGCGGGGCTCAGTGGCATGTGCCTATAATCCCAGCTCCTTAGGAGGCTGAGGCAAGAGGGTCACTTGATCCCAGGAGTGCAACCCCAGCCTGGGCAACAGTGAGATTCTGCCTCAAGTAAAAATGAAATCAAAGAGGGGCCATTACTACCAACCTTATAGAAATAAAAAAGGATACAAAGGAATACTATGAACAATAATTTAGGTCAAACAGACACATTCCTGGAAAGACACAGACTACTAAAACTTAAGAAGAAATAAACAATCTGAATAGACCTATAATAAGTAAAGAACCTAAGACAGTAATTTTAAAAACACACACAAAGAAAAGCCCAAGCCTGGACGACTTCACTGAATTCACCAAATATTTAAATACCAACTCTTCACAAAGTCTTCAAAAAAACAGAATAGGAAGGAATAATTTCTTTCTTTTTTTTTTTTTATTTTTCTAGAGACAAGGTCTCGCTACACTGTCCAGGCTGGAGTGCAGTGGCTATTCACAGGCACAATCCTGCTACTGATCAGCACAAGAGTTTTGACCTGCTCCCTTTCCCTGCTCCTTAGGCAACCTGGTGGTCCCCCGCTCCCAGGAGGTCACCATACTGATGCTGAACTTAGTGCAGACACCCGATTGGCATAGTGCACTACAGCCCAGAACTCCTGGACTCAAGTGATCCTCCCACCTCAGCCTCCTGAGTAGCTGGGACTACAGGCACATGCCACCATGCCTGACAAGAAGGAATAATTTCTAACTTACTTTATGAAGCCAGTATTACACCAAACCAAATACAGCACAAGAAAACAACACTATTTTCTATGAATATGGATGCAAAAATCCTCCAAAATATTAGCAAGCTGAATCCAGCAACATATAAAAATCATTACACACCATGACCAAGTGGAATTTATCCTAGGAATGCAAGTTAACATATGAAATCAACTAATGCAACACATCATATCAACAGACTAAAAACCAAAATCACATGATCACCCTAATTGCCACAGAAAAAGCATTCAACAAATCCAACATCCTCCCATGATAAAAACATTCAACAAACTAGGAATAGAACTTTCTTAACCTAATAAAGTGCATCTACAAAAAATTCACAGCTAACATCATTCTTAATGGTGAAAGATTGTATGTTTTCTCTCTAAGATCAGAAACAAGACAAGAATGTCCACTCTTGCCACATCTATTCAACACTGCACTGGGGGTTCTAGCCAGGGCAATTAGGCAAGAAATAAAAGGCATCCAATTCAGAAAGAAAGAAGTAAAACTTTATTTGCAGATGACATAATCTTATACAAAGAAAACCTTAAGAATCCACTAAAAATCTACTAAAACTAATAAATGAATTCAGTGGTATTACATAAGATGAATAAACAAAATTAAACCATATTTCCATAGTTTGCAATGAATAATCCAAAAATAAAATTAAGCCAACTATATCAATAATAACTTTACTACCAGGTACTACGTTCACTATTTGGGTGACAGTCTCATTAGAAGCCCAAACTCCAGCATTACATAAAATACCTGTGTAGTTAACCTGCACATGTATCCTGAATCCATAATCTAAAAAAATTTCCAGTATCAGTTAATTCAAATGGAGTCAATCTAATTATTCTGCAATATAAGACAAATTTAAAAGAATTAAATTTGAGTAAGATTCCACATCCAACTGGCTTGGTATAACAGCTGCCCTCTTTTGGACCTCTGCACACATTTGGAGGTCACTAGGAAATTAAGCCTAAGTTAATCAAGTCTCCTAATTTTCCCTTTCTATTCCACATACCACCATAAAACCAAATCCACTTTCCTCTCTTCAACGTGCAATTAATTGAGGCCTCATGAATGTTTTAAAATTCAACATTTTTTTGCCAAGCAGTTTAGTGCTAAATTCTTAAAGATTCTATAGCGTAGGCCATTTATGAGATTTTATGGTGATTTAGGTACGGCAAAATGCCTTGAATCTGATATTATTACTATGTTGCCGAAATGTAAAGAAATTCTGTTCAGGATATTAAAAAGATCTCTTCTGGTTTGCGTGGAAATGAATCAGCTTCACAGGACTCACTCTCTCAGGTCTGCTCTCCCGGCCTGGTGGTTTCAAAATATCATCCACATTCTTTGATTCCGGCTTCTTCTCGACCCGTGGAGCTGGAGGCGGCTGGTGGCTCAGTGAAGGAGCTGGCAGGGGCATTCGCTCTTCGGGATAAGTCCTTCGTTCTCCTAGGATTCCAGCAGTTGAACAAAATTACTATTTGTAAAGTAATTATTTTGAAATTCAACTCTCCCCACACATCCTAAGGTAATATAATTCAAACCAAGTCTAATGATTTTGGGGCCACTTTTTAATTAGAGAAAATTTAAGGCAATGTAAAATCTATTGAAGTCAAGAAAATGAGATGATTTAAGTATGATTTCAGGCAAATAGACTGTTCTGCCAAACACTGAATTTATCCTTGTTTGTACGAAATGTAAAAAGTTAAGCAACAAAACATGAAAGAATAATAAATGTTTTGCTGGACAGTCCTCAGTTCTGTAACTTCTGCTTACCATTTTAAGAATAAAAGTTATACCATCTTAGGAGAGTGTATTCCGACAAATAGGTATGAGTTTCTAGTTTAAGTGTAAATTATAACAGTGAAAAACTAAAAGCAATGCCTAAATTACCTAATAATAAGGGTCTTGGTCTTATATTTTATCCACTCAATAGAATGTCAAAGAGCCATTAAAATTTCATAATTTTACATATGAAAAATGTGTATGGTACAATATTAATCAGAACAATCATGATAAAGAAATTGTTATTACTACTTCATATTTATACTTTGATTACAACTTCATAAATACGTCTGTAAAAAGGGAATGAGAGGAAATCTACAAAATCATAATAGCTATAGTATGGTGGGCAGTGAGACTATCAGTAATTTTGTTTCTACTTTGTTTCAAAAGTAAACGTTTTATTTCATTAATTACATTGCTATTTTTTATGATAATGCCGCCAGCTCTAAGAAATCTGTGAATACATTTTACTCTAAAAGTTTAAATCCATAGCTACAATAGAAAGCATCTCCCATACTTTACATTCTTAATATCCTTGCAGTTAATAAGGCATCACTCTACCTCCAAACATGGATGGCCCTTCATAGACTGGTCGGTCAGACTTCCGGTCATAGGATGGCCTATCAAAACCCCCTCTTCTGGATGAGGAATGGTCTTTTTTGTCTCGATATGACTGAGCTCTAGAAGGTATAATAGGAAGTGCTTCAGCAAATGAAAAGTATTCAGAGGTCTCCGCTTTATAACGCAACAGCATTCTCTGCCCAATTTTCTCTATAGGCAGGTACTCCACACCATATTTACTTTTTTTTTTTTTAGATGGGGGTCTCACTTTGTCAACCAGGCTGGAGTGCAGTGGCCTGATCTTGGCTCACCGCAGCCTTGATCTCCAGAGTTCAAGTGATCCTCCCATCTTAGCCTCCTAAGTAGTTGGGACTACCGGCATACACAACTTTGCCTGGCCAACTTTTGTTATTTTTTTGTAGAGCCGGGGTTTCGCCGTGTGAGTCACGCTTGTCTCAAACTCCTGAGCTCAGGATATCCGCCTGCCTTGACCTCCCAAAGTGCTAGGATTACAGGCATGAGCCACTGCACCAGGCCAATTATTTACATTTTGACTTTGCTTTTTCATTTAGATCTACTTTATATACGTATCTAAAAAGTTCATGTGAAAGCTGAGCATGGTGGCTCACTCCTGTAATCCCAGCACTTTGGAAGGCCGAGGCAGGTGGATCACTTGAGCTCAGGAGTTTGAGACCAGTCTGGGCAACATGATAAAATTACATCTTCACCAAAAATACAAAAAAAAAAAAAAAAAAAAAATTGGCCAGGCATGGTGGCACATGCCTATGGCCC
This sequence comes from Cebus imitator, assembly GCF_001604975.1. Taxonomy (NCBI): domain Eukaryota; kingdom Metazoa; phylum Chordata; class Mammalia; order Primates; family Cebidae; genus Cebus; species Cebus imitator. The sequence continues at coordinate 4,390,456 of NW_016107369.1, forward strand.
CAGCTACTCAGGAGACTGAGGTGGGTGGATCACTTAAGCCCAAGAGGTGGAGGCTGCAGTGAGCTGAGACTGTGCCACTGCATTCCAGCCTGGATGACAGACTGAGACCACATCTCAATAAAATACAGTAATTAATAAATAAATATTTAAAAGTTCGTGGGCTTTCTCCCTTCCCCTTCTCCTTGCCTGGCTGCCAGAATACCCTTAGGTATAATCATAATAAATAAAAAGTTAATGGATTGCAAAAATAAACTGCTTGCCTACTGAGTAATGACTGCACCTTTATTGATAATACCACTTCTATTCCTTTCTGGCTATCTCCATCGCCCATTCAATGCTCCGGAATTCAAGCTACCAAATCAAAGACCTACTTTCCTAAAAACTGAAGCAGAATTATTCTTCCCCCTCCAAATTACAAATATACATGCATGACAAGAATATGTTACTTACTAAATTTCTCTTAAACTTTTACTGAATTCAAGTATATAATAATTTGTACACCTAGCAAAGACTGTTTTATAGCATACCTATCGTCTCGGGGTCGGCGTTCTCTGTCAAATCGATCCCGGTCATAGTCAATAACACCACGATCCCGGTCTCGATCTCTATGTGTCTCACGATCTCTTTTAAAATCTCGATGATCTGCTATGACATTACTTTGGCGATCAAAATAAGGCTCACGGTCTCTTTCTCTATCATAACGATCACGTTGGCCTGCATGCTCTACAAAAACAATTAGTACAAAATAACTATATCCCTTTTATAGAAATAAAAGCAGAAAAGTATAAATCTAACCTCGGAGCTGGTATAAATTTCTGCCCTAAATTCAACTTAAGAATCTTTCAGCTGACTAAAAGGAAAATCATGATAATTAGGCCCTGAAATGTTTAAAAATACTGACCTCTCTGGGAATCCTACCTGTCTCAAAAGTTGATCTTTCAGGTAGTGGATCTGGGCGTAGAGTTATTCTTTCTCCATAAGGTATCTGTTCAACTTTATTAGTGGATATATCTGGTAAACAAAATCAGAGAAAAAGCACTCTAAGAGTGAAGCTTGAGAAAGCTAAAGCTGAAGCTAACAATTCCTGTAGGATCCCAAGTACAAGTTCACCATCATTACTCACCTCGGCCATGGCCATAATCAACAGTCTGTTGCACTGGTGGTGGCTTAGACATTGGTGGCATACCCATAGGTACTGCACCAGGAGGGGGAATGGAAGAGTGAACAGGTGGGGGTGGTAATACTGGAGCAGATGGAATCGCTGCAGTTTCTGACTTAAATTCTGAGTTCAGTCCTTGTTCATCATTTGTATCCCAGAGCCCATAGAAAGAATCTTCATCCCATCGTTCCTGTTCTACAGCTGAAGTTTGCGGCTTTATCACTGGAGGAGGGGGAGGAGGTAGAGGTGGAGGAGGTGGAGGTGGTGGTATTGGGACAGGCGGCCTGGTTACAGGAACAGATGATCTTGCTGGTGGAACAGAAGGTCTTACAATTGAACCTGGTGGTTTACCCATAGGAGGGGGTGGTCTATAGGACCCTGGAGGCTAGAGAACAGAGTCAAGAGCTTAGCGGGCATGCGTACCACTATGTTTTTACAGATCAGTGGAAATTAAAATCTGGTTCTCAATTTATAAGAAAAAAGTTAACACCTTGGACTCACTCAAAATTTCGTGCTTTAAAACATACCATCAAAATGAGGACAAGCCACAGAAAGGGAGAAAATATACACAAATCTTATATTTGATAAAGAACTTGAATTCAGAATATACAAAACACTTAAACTTAATAAGGCATATCGTAAAAAAAAAATATGGCCAAAGCTGAGAATAGATATTTTTCCAAAGAAAACATATGAGAGCCCAATAAGCACATGAAAAGATACTCAACGCCATTAGTCATTAGGGAAATGCAAATTAACATCCCAATGAGATACCATTTTCATACCCACTGGAATGGCTATAATTAATAAGACAGACAAAAACAAATGATGGCAAGAATATAGAAAAGAAAAACTCTTTTAGACTGTTAGTAGGAATAAATGGTGCCACTACAGAAAATGGTTTGCTAAGCCAGGCGTGGTGGCATGTGCCTGCAGTCCCAGCTACTTGGGAGGCTGAGGCAGAAGAATCACTTGAACTCAGGAGGCAGAGGTTGTAGTGAGCCGAGGATGAGCCACTGCACTCCAGCCTGGGCGACAGAAACAGACTCTGTCTCAAAGGAAAAAAAAAAAAAAGAAAAGAAAATGGTTTGCCAATTTCTCTCAAAAAGTCAAATATACTTTTTTTTTTTTTGAGATGGAATCTTGCTCTTGTTGCCCAGGCTGGAGTGCAATGGTTCAATCCTGGCTCACTGCAACCTCTGCCTCCCGGGTTCAAGCACTGCTCTTGCCTCAGCCTCTGAGTAGCTGGGATTACAGGCATGCACCACCACTACCAGCTAATTTTTTATATTTTTAGTAGAGTCAGGGTTTCCCGTGGCCAAGCTGGTCTCGAACTCCTGACCTCAGGTGATCCACCCACCTCAGCCTCCCAAAGTGCTGGCATTACAGGCTTGAGCCAAAACTCCCAGCTAAACATAAATTTATCATATGGCTCGGCAATTTCACTTCTAGGTATCTATCCAAGAAAAGCAAAAACATGTCTATCCAAAAACTTGCACACAAATATTCATAGCCATACTATTCAACAACCCTCATGTCCATCAACTGGTGAATGGTTAAACAAAATGTGGTATATTCATATAAAAAGTTATAAATAGAAATTTTAAAAGCAGTAAAAAGAAATGAAGTACTGAGTCATGTTATAACATGGATAAACTTGAAAAGATTATGCTAAGTGAAAGAAAATAGACACAAAAGACTACATATTATATAATTCACTTATATAAAATGCCCAGAAAGGCAAATCTATATAGACAGAGTGGATCAGTGGTTGCCTGGGACTAGGGTAGGAATGAGGATTAACTAACTATAAACTGGTGCAGTGATCTTACAGGGGTGATGAAAATGTTTTAAAATCTCCATACTCTAAATTAGGGTGGTGGCCACTTAAGATTCAAATGTCCCCGACCAACACCAAATCTACTGAACTTCTGTAGGTGGGGTCCCACCAGTAATTTAAAATTTAAAAAAAAAAAAAAAATACCCTCCATAAATAATTCTGATTTTCACCCCTTGATTAAGAACTATCTTCCCACTCTCTCAGTGTGCAGGAAGGAGAAAACTGAATAAATAAGAACTATCTTCCTACCCTAGAAACCTATCTCCTCCATAAAAGCAGTAAATTTCCAGTGACAGAAATCCTAGAGAGCCTCCACACTTCTGTTCCTTTCAGTTACCTGGTTGACAATAATAGTCCAGGGAAAGCTGGGACCAACAGAAAACTTGAGTAATACAAAACAAAATAAACTAAATGAACATCTAGTAATCTCTCTGAGGAGTGCCACTGTTGGGTGCCCTGATTACATTTGTTTTCCCAAAGCATCACCAGGTGCCATCAGAAATGTCTATTAAGGAGATGGTAGCACTTCTTAGCAGATAGGTCCTATCTACCCAATACTGAAACCCAGCTGCCACGTAAATTTTATTTTTATTCTTTCTTTGGTGAAGACAGGGTCTTGCTATGTTGCCCAGGCTGGTCTTGAACTCCAGGCCTCAAGCAATCTTCTCACCTCAGCCTCCCAAAGTGCTGGGATTACAGGTGTGAGCCACTATGCCTAGTTTCTATTTTAATCTTCATAAGCGTGAATTCAAACACTTATTTCCCATGTCTTAGTTCACTGCGTCTGGTTGGTTTGGTTTCTTCTTTTGTTTTTTTGTTTTGGTTTGGTTTTTTACTTCTCTGTTATTCTAGGATTTTTTTTCTTTATTTACAGCTATTTTAGACCCTGGAGAGCCCACAATATGCATTTTTTATATATTTGCCCATACATAGGCAGTACTTTAAAAATAAACTTTGTGAAAAATAAAATGGAGTTGACTAATATGGAAGGAACATAATTTGACTGGAGGTCACTACTGGCTATAGTTAAAGACAAATGGCTATTACCCAAAGATAAAGTTTTAATTAAAGTATGGTATGGTAAACTTTGTTAAGAAAATGCCAGTATAGGATGAGGCTATTCTGTCTGTCTAGACATATCCATTAAGACAAGTTTTAAATATCTTAAGATCTCTTAAAAATACACTTATAAATAAAACAAAAAGTGATTTCTTCATTCTATACAGTGAGAGCAAGATAAATTTTTTTAAAAAATTGTTTATATGCGAAAGGGTCAATATCTATATTTAGGATAATATGAGTTGTTTTTAAAAAAACAAAAAACCTCAAACAGATAAATGGGTGAAGGACACAAACAGAATTTCTGTAAGAAGAAAGTATAGTTAACAAATATGAGAAAATATTCATGTCACTAGTAATAAAAAATGCTGTATTAAAATTACTAAATATACCAAAAATATTAAGTAACTAATGCTTACAAGGCTATATACAGATGTAACACAACTATTTTCTTTCTTTTTATTTATTTATTTTTGAGACAGAGTCTCGCTTTGCTACCCAGGCTGAAGTGAAGTAGCATGATCTGCAACCTCTGCCTCTCAGGATCAAACAATTCTCCTGCTTCAGACTCCCTAGCAGCTGGGATTACAGACGCGCACCACCATGCCCAGCTAATTTTTGTATTTCTAGTAGAGATGGGGTTTCACCATGTTGGCCAGGCTGCTCTCAAACTCCTGACATCTCAGGTGATCCACCTGAGATGAAGTCTTGATCTGTCACCCAGACTGGAGTGCGGTGGCACAATCTTGGCTCACTGCAAATTCCACCTCCCAAGTTCAAGCATCTCCTGCCTCAGTCTCTGGAGTAACTAGGATTATAGGCGCGTGCCACCAAGCCCAGCTAATGTTTGCATTTTTATAGACACCTGGTTTCACGACGTTAGCTAGACTGGTCTCGAACTGCTGACCTCATGTGATTTGCCTGCCTCCGCCTCCCAAAGTGCTGGGATTGCAAGCGTGAGCAATAGTTGTATAATAGTTGCATAATAGTTATACAACTATTATAGAGAGCTGTTTGGCTATGTCACAGGAATCATTTTTTAAAAGTATGCTTATTCTGGGCCAGGTGTGGTGGCTCACGCCTGCAACCTTAGCACTTTGGGAGGCTGAGGCAGGGTGGATCAAACTCCTGAGGTCAGGAGTTCAAGACCAGCCTGGCCAACACGGTGAAACCCTGTCTCTACTACAAATACAAAAAAATTAGCCAAGTGTGGTGGTGGGCACCTATAATCGCAGCTACCTGGCAGGCTGAGGCAGGAGAATTGCTTGAATTGGGGAAGTGGAGATTGCAACGAGCTGAGATTGCACCACTGCACTCCAGCCTGGGCGAGAGACTATACTTTGCCTCAAAAAAATTTTTTAAGGTATGCTTATTCTTTGAAGTAGTCCACTTTGGGACTTTAAAATCACTGCTGGCTGGGTGCAGGCACTCTCAACGCTTTAGGAGGCCAAGGCACAAGGATCACTTAAGCCTAGGAGCTCGAGACTAGCCTGGGCAACAATTCGAGATCCCGCCCCTACCAACAAAATTTTTTTAGTTAGCCAGGCGTGGTGGTGTGCGCCTGTAGTCCCAGTTACTGAGGAGGCTGAGGAGGGAGAATCACTTGAGCCCAGGAGTTTGAGGCTACAGTGAGCTATGATTGCACCACTGTATTCTAGCCACCAAGGCAACAGAGCAAAACAAAAAAGACAAAACAAACACAACAACATAAAACTTTAAAAAAAACCAATTGACTCATAAAAAGTTATCAGCCGAATGCAGTAGCTCAAACCTGTAATCCCAGCATTTTGGGAATCTGAGCCAGGTGGATCACCTGAAGTCAGGAGCTCAAGACCAGCCTGTCCAATGTGGTAAAACCTCGTCTCTACTAAAAAGACAAAAAATTTAGCCAGGCGTGGTGGGTGGCAGACATCTGTAATCCCAGCCACTCAGGAGGCTGAAGTAGGAGAATGGCTTGAACCTGGGAGGTAGAGGTTTCAGTGGCCAGAAATTGTGCCACTGTACTCCAGCCTGGGCAACAGAGTGAGACTCCATCTCAAAAAAAAAAAAAAAAAAAAAAAGAGTTATCTAAAATAAGACATTCATTAGAGTAATATTAAGAATCACAGTGAAAGATTATAAATCAATTTCAACAGAAATGGAATTAATTAAAAATTATCATGAATCAAAAAATAATACAGCATATAACAATATGGAAAGATGATTATGAATTGTTAAGCAAACAAAGCAGAAATGTGAATCCATGATCAGGAGCTTCTATTATTTACTAAGACAAGCAAAGATAAAAGATAATTCTTGGATAGGCGCAGTGACTTATGCCTGTAATCCCAGCACTTTGGGAGGCCCAGGTGGGTGGATCACGAGGTCAGGATTTCAAGACCAGCCTGGCCAAGATGGTGAAATCCCATCTCTACTAAAAATACAAAAATTAGCCAGGTGTGGTGGTGGGCACCTGCAATCCCAGCTACTCAGGAGGCTGATGCAGGGAACTGCTCGAATCTGGGAAGTGGAGGCTGCAGTGAGCCGAGTTGGTGCCACTGTACTTCAGCCTGGGCGAGAGAGAGACTCCATCTCAAAAAACTCCACCTTTTTTTTGAGACGGAGTTTCACTCTTGTTTCCCAGGCTGGAGTGCAATGGCGCAATCTTGGCTCAACGCAATCTCTGCCTTCCAGATTCAAGCGATTCTCCTGCCTCATCCTCCCTAGTAGCTGGGATTACAGGCATGTGCCACCACGATCGGCTAATATTGTATGTTTAGTAGAGATGGGGTTTCTCCATGTTGGTCAAGCTGGTCTCCAACTCCTGACCTCAAGTGATCCGCCTGCCTCAGCCTTCCACAGTGCTAGGATAACAGGCGTGAGCCACCGTGTCTGGCCTATCATTCTTATATTAGGGACTCAATTTAGAAGGAAAGACAGACAAGAAAACAGACGATCAAAATGCAACATGATAAAGATGACAACAGAGACCAGTACAAGTACCATACCAGTACAGAGTATGTATGGGGGTAACTGCCTTACATAGGTGGATGAGAAGATAGCAGAGCCGCGTTCTAAAAGATAAGCATCAGCCAATTGCAGGAGGGGATGGGATGGCAAAGAAAAGAAACTCTTGGCTTAGAGAATAACATGCATATACAAAGGAATGAAGAAGTAAAAGAATCTAGCACATTCACAGAATTGTTAAGTAGCTCCATGAGGAGGGAAAATGAAGCATCAGAGAGTGGAGTAGCAAGCAATGGTCAGCAGAGGTCAGGCCAGTTCAGGAAGAACTTGAAAGGCCATGAAAGAGATTCTAGATTTCATCCTGAAGGCATGGGAGAACACTGAAGTGTTTTAAAGCCACGTAGCCACATGGTGAGGTTAATTTTAAAATGTCCATTGACCACAAATCGCATCAATGCTGCCTGAAGTGGAGTGTAGGGGTAGTCCCAACTACAAAAAGGCATGAGAACTTTTAAGGGTGATGAGAATGTATCTTTTGGTATACATCTGTCAAAACTTGAAATATAGGCTTAAAATGGGTGCAATTATACTTCAGAATTTTATTCAAAAGAGATAAAATCAATCAGTAGTATGACTGGTTATGGCAGGGTATGGCAGGGGCAAGACGAATTTTCAGATTTCAAGTTAGGGTGATAGGTGATGGTGAGGAGAACGAACATTTAATGGGGTATGATAATGAGCCCCAATTTGAACATGCTGCATTTGACAGGAGTCACACCCACAGACAGAAACTCTGCGGCAGGCAAATGCATACAAAGGTCAGGAGATCTGATCTGGAGAGTCAACAACACCATGGTGGGTCACTGATGTTAACAATTATGTCTTAGTGTTTGACATTAGACCAGAATGGAAGGGAACGCTGAGAAATAAAGAAAGTTAATTTGAGGAAATGGTTCAGTAGAGCTTTTTTCTTCATTATGCTGTCATAAAACCATTTGAATGATAACATTTAAAACATCTGAAAAGCCCATTATTGGCTTAAATGTAAAGTAACAAAACAAAAACAAAAGGAGTCCTGGCATGCTATTGGAAAAAACAGGAGAACTTACTCAAGTCTTTTACATAAACACCCCTTTTCATACTGCCTGAACAGTTCTGAAGTATGTACTAGGGTATGACATTTCCCCATCTGAAGGACTAGTAGCCTAAAAAGATAGGAAGCACCATGAGGCCCACGTCTAGCCCTGCCTAGATAGAAAACAGGGCTTTTTTTTTTTTTTTGGTAGAGACCTGGGTCTCACTGTCTCGTGCAGGCTGGCGTCAAACTTCTGGGCTCAAGCAATCCTCTTGTCTTAGCCTCCCAAAGTGCTGGAATGACAGGCATGAGCCACTGTGGCCAGTCAACAGGACTATTTTAACTTAAAAAATTATTAGAAAAATTCTACCATTTTGTGGACAGAAACTATGTAGTTCAGGAGTAGCTGGTGTACTTATCCAAATCCTGGGGAAAAGGGGCATCTCTGCCACACTTTTGAACTGCTTTTAAGATGTTCAAAGGTCAATCACTATAAACTTTACTTTACCAAAAATCTAAATTTTAGAGAGGAAATTTGTAGTTATTTAATTTTTAAAAAATTAAACAACATAAAAACATACGAAGTAGAAACCATTTCATTTTCTGAGCACACATTCTCCCATACCGGATACATTCCAGGTCTTGAAGATGTATTCTGCAGTCTTGATTCCTGAGGTGGTAGATGGTCAGCCATCTGTGGCTCAGACCCGAAGTCTTTCATCTTCTGAAGCTGTTCTTTCTGTTCCCTGCAAACAAATAAAATTGCCATGGTACATAAAGCATGTTTATGCCATTCCTAAGTGGCTACAGCTAGTATTGAATTAAAAAGAAGAGGCCTAAAAAACCTTGCCCTAAAATTCTCTGCAGTGGCCATACAATGGGCACCTCTGGGATTACTCTCTTTTGCTTTTATGTAGCTAACTCATCAGTCATCTAAGACATAAAAATAATTATATATTATTAAAGATATTCAAGGATAGATTCTACAACCTGTCTCAGTAGTTTTCTACTATCTCATCCAGCTGTTATGTTTTTCTTTAATCCAACCAAAAGCTCCCTCGCTATTTCTTTAAACTTTTTTTTTTTTTGTAGACAAAGTCTCACTCTGTTGCCCAGGCTGGAGTACAAGTGGTACAATGTCAGCTCACTACAAGCTCTGGTTCCTGGGTTCAAGTGATTCTTCTGCCTCAGCCTCCGGAGTAACTGGAACAACAGATGCAGGCTGCCGCACCTGGCTAATTTTTTATATTTCTTTAGTAGAGGCAGGGTTTCACCATATTGGCCAGGCTGGTCTTGAACTCCTGACCTAGTGATCTGCCCGCCTCAGCCTCCCAAAGTGCTGGGATTACAAGGCGTGAGTCACCGTGCCCAGGCTACTTTTTTCAACTCTTTACACCGGAGGTTGCAAAATGGTGGCTCATGCACCAAATATGGCCTAAGAAGGTTTTTAAAATGTGGCTTTCGGCTGGGTGCAGTGGCTCACGCCTGTAATCCCAAAACTTTGGGAGGCTGAGGCGGGTGGATCACAGGTCAAGAGATCAAGCCCATCCTGGCCAAGATGGTGAAACCCTGTATCTACCAAAGATACAAATATTAGCTGGGCATGGTGGCATGTGCCTGTGATCCCAGCTACTCAGGAGGCTGAGGCAGGAGAATCACTTGAACTCGGGAGGCAGGGATTGCAGTGAGCAGAGATCATGCCACTGCATTCCAGCCTGGCAAACAGAGCGAGACTCCAACTCAAAAAAAAATGTGGCTTTCACATCAGTTTTTAAAATTTGAATTAGTTATTTACAAAGCAAAATATCTCACATATAAATTCAAACCTTAAAGAGATTTGGTAACACCAGGTCTACATTCCCACATGCCAACAATCAGCCGAGTGCAGCAAGGCTGTCCATGTTAGATGAAACAACCTGTCACAATCTTCACCATACTCTACAAAGTTCCACTTGGCCCACTTTCACTCATTTTTGTTATCTGATTCTTGGGGACATTTTAATTTATGGCCCCTGCTGTAGATGGTGAAAACAATTGTCAGTCTATATCTTTAAAAACAACACTTCATCTGCCTGAAGATAATTATGTTGTCCTTTGGTTTTTCTTTAAATTTCTGATTAAATTCCTTTCACTTTTCTTCACAATGTCCACCTTAAACATGGGTAAAATCCACTACAACGTCTTAAGACCTCTTACAATTTTCTCCTTATAGTAAAGTAAGTGACCCAAATGAACCCAAAAGGTCAAGTATGTAAGACTACTTTCTGCTCAGGTAAATCATATCCCTTATGATACTCCTTATGACTTTACACTGACATAACATAATCTACTTGTATTCAACTATGACCACATTATCTCTCACTCCATATATATTATTTAATTATGTTCATGTTGCCCAGAAAGCTTTAAAAAAGGATGAAGCAGCAGCAGCACCTTTTACCCAGCATTGCCATGCAAAGCAATAATGAATTAAAAAGAAATTTCGAAAGGAAAAAGAAAGAAAACTTGGCAGCTTAACAACACCAACCAGCTTGGTATTCTCCATTAACAACACAGATTTTAGAGTTGGACAGATTGAGTTTAAATGCTGGGTTTGACACTTGCTAGCCAAGAGAACTTAACCTCTCTGAGCCTTAGTGCCACTTGTGAAGTGGGGATAATACTACCTTATCTTTGCAGGCCTTTGAGATAGAAGAATTTGAGATAGACAGACTGGCATAACATACACTCAATTATTAGCAAGTGCCCAGTTACATGGTAGGTGTTAAATTAAAGGTGTCTACAACTTAGAAGTGAATAGTGTAGTAGCTATATACTCTATAGCATGCTTTCTACATTTTCCTCATGAATAACCTGGAAAAAATAAACCTCTTAGCTATAGACCACAGAAACCTGCCATATCTGGTCTTTTGCATTACTGGTTCTTCACCATATTTTTCTTTCCTAGTTCTAAAGTTATAATTTATTGTTAAGATCTACAAATATAAACCAGAATTTAAAAATGGAAGAAATATATTAGAATCTATTAAAACCTAATCATTAGTTGATTTTTTTCTAAAAAAAAAATTTGCTTTAAAAAAGCTTGCAACCTGCCACTGACTTCTAAATTCCTATCCCAAGATATAGCTGGTTTAAAGATTAAATGAGTTATAATACACAACACACTTAGTACAGTTCCTGGCCCAGAGTAAGCATGCAATAAATGTTAGCTTTTGTTATTACTGTTATTGTAACGGGAAAATTATGTAGATACCTATACATAGTTGATTGTAAGTCAAAATATCCTATTTTCCATTTCACAAAGAAAGTATTTGGTTACATAGAAACAAGTACCATCCTCAAGGAGAAATACCTGCTTTTAGTTATAATGAAAGACAAAACACCCCAAAAAGAAAGTATCAGTAGTTAGACAAATCTGAGGATGCTCCAAAGCAAACCATTCTTAGCTTCAACAAAGAAAAATACAAAAAATACAGCACTTTCCAAAATTATATCAATGATTAGTGAATATAAAGTTTATCAGATCTAATACCAACGAACAAACTGCTAGCTGGAAAAAATGAAGGTTACATATGAACCCTGTGAAATCCAGAGCTCTGAAAAGTTGAAGTTCGACACCTACAACATGCACAGGCATGGCATGCCAGCAACACATCTACAAAGGCCAAGACGGCAATTAATTTTCACATTTTAGGGCATAAGTTTACAATTAACACAGTTCTTAAATACTCATCCTAACCCTAAAAACAGCACTGAATGACCAGAAATATAAATTAAAATTATGTGTTAAGAACTTGAAGTAAAATGATTACATTCAAATATATCATATCAGCAGTCTGAATGTGGTTTTTACTAAAAGAAATGATCTGAAGGAGTCAACTTACCGAAGCATTTTCAGTTCTTGTGCAGCTTTCAAAATGATTTCGTGCTGCCTCTGACTGAGAACCATTACCCCTCCAAGGCCTTGGTCAGAGTCTAAGCTTGCATCGGACCCCATCATTTCTGAGGAATGATGTGAGGAGGGCATATGTTCCGCCATGGGGGAATGTCTATCCACATCAGATGGGTACCATCTGTCTGACAACCGTTCTCTTTCCCAGTCCATTCTGTCAGGAACATAATCTCGCTTTTCCCGCCATGTATCTCCTCTTTCTGGATACTCTCGAATCCTCAACTCACCCCTATCACGGAAATCTCGATCATACCCATGGTCTCGATTTCTTTCTTCTCTCCATCTATCATCCCGATATCTATCCAAAGGTGGAAGAGGTGGGAGGGGCGGTAAAGGTGGAAGAGATGGAATATCCCGTTCACGAAACTGTGATTCTTGTTCATCCAGTGGTCTCCCATAATCTCTGTCCCACTCATTATCCAAATTTCTATCATACATATCCATGGGTCTTCCAATCCGATCCACATCCCTGTCCATGTCCCTGTCCATTTCCCTATTGTAGTCCTCATCCATATCCTGGTCTCTCTCCCAGTCATCCCACCAAGGGCCTCGCCTATCTCCATCATGAGACCGAGATGGTGGTGCTGAGAACCTGTCCTCTCTGTTATAGAGCTCTAGTGTATCATCTTGATAGTCATGTTCACATTCTCTCCAGTATCTCTCCCTATCCCAGTCATCAAGTCTTTCTCGTTCCATTGGAGCATTTCTACCATCTAATGGGAACTCTTCATGCCCTCTCTCTTCTCCATGGTTCCATGGAGCTCTAGGAGGCTCATCTCGGTGATATGGATACATTTTTTCCCCACCATCTCCTGGGTCTGGTCTGAATGGACCTCTATCACGACCAAAATCTGATCTTCCCAGTCCCCTTTCTCGACTACCAGGCCCTCGAGGTGGTCCCCTCTCCCTGCTCCCAGCTCTTCGGGGTGGTACTCTCTCCCTACTCCCAGCCCTTCGAAGAGGTCCTCTCTCCTGACTACCAGCCCTCCGAGGTGGTCCCCTTTCTCGGCTGCCAGCTCCACCCCTGTCCTGGCTGCCTTGCAGACCACCTGGCACTTTCTCCCGACTGCTTCCAGGTCTCACCAGCCCTCTGTCCCGGCTACCTTCTCCTCTATTCATCTTCTCTCTACTGTCTTCTCTCCTACCCATCATTTTATCCCGAAAGTCTTCTTGCTTGACCAATCCTGGGCCTCGACTGATTGCCTGACCACGACCTCTGTTTACTAGTCCTTTATCCCGTGTGTCTTCCATTCTGCTTTGCCCAGGACCTCTGTAAGATGAGCTGCTGCCTCTATTACCTTCTAATCTATTATCTCTATTATCTGGCCGAGGCAGGCCTTTATCTTGGTTGTTTTCTGAATGGGGTAGACCAATACCCATAGGTTTAAAATCATTATCTGCTGTTAATGATGATGATGTTGCTACTGCTGCTCCTCCCTCCATCCCCCCTGTTTTTGAAGGAAAAGTAGATTGAGCAGGTACAGGCTTATTTGCAAGGGGTACAGGCTGAGTAACAGCTTGGGCTTTGTCGATTTGAATCTCCATACTTTGAGCATTCTGGTCCCAATCAGAAGGCTCTATGGGCCCTTCCGAGACTTCGCTTTTAGGTGGCTCTTGTTGAGAGTCGCTTAGATTCTCATTTGACTGAGCCGCCTTGGCATCCTTTACATCTGCAGCAATGGAAAATGCAGCTGATTGCATTTTAAAATTCTTCTGCTGGTTACTACTGGTGTCTGCTAATGGTTCTTTGTTTCCTGAAAGAGGTTCTGCTTGTGACTTAGGTTGCTGCTGATGCTGCTGTCCAAAAGCTGGTTTGGGGCCTTTCCACTGTGGTCCACTCTGCCGAGGACTTAGGGATGTACTGGGGGTAATATAAAATTGAGATGCTGGCCCCCGGGGAATCATTCCCCATTTGCTTTTAGTGCCCTCTGCTGGGTGACCTTCATATCTGGGTCTTGGCCCATCGGGGCGATTTCCTTCAAAACGAGGCCCTTTGGGTCTCGGTCCTTCACACCTTGACCCTAAATCCTCAAATCTTCGAGGACCATCAAATCTACAAGTAAAACAAAAGATATTACTCAAGACAGTAAAGCAGAAAAAAAAAATTCTCCATGTAAGAATATTTAAGGCACTCTTGCCTTAGAATTTGTTTACAACAATGACTCTTCTCAGTCATTAAATAAATCCTGAGTCACCAATATCTTAGAACCAGTATGTTAAGGTAGCAGTGCTCAGAAGGTCTTAGGACAAGCTTTGGAAATCATGTCAGTATTATCTAATTCACTTCAACACATCTCCTGCAGCAAGTCATTATTATACTGAATTGTTAAAAAGCAAGTAAGCCGGGCGCAGTGGCTCACACCTGTAATCCCAGCACTTTGGGAGGCAAAGACAGGTGGATCACTTGAGGTCAGGAGTGCAAGACCAGCCTGGCCAACATGGTGAAATCCTGTCTTTACTAAAAAAAAAAATACAAAAATTAGCCAGCGATGGTGGCAGGTGACTGTAATCCCAGCTACTTGAGAGGCTGAGGCAGGAGAATCACTTGAACCCAAGAAGTAGAGGTTGCAGTGAGCTGAGATCACGCTGTTGCACTCCAGCCTGGGTGATAAGAGTGAGNAGACTAGTGATAGCCGAGGCTAAAAGGATTGCTTTAAATAAACCAAACCTCTTGGATTAGCATTGCTTGGGCTTAGAGTCCCCTGGGAAAGGCCTGTCTCCCGTGATTTCCAGTACACTCCACTTCCAATGAGCTGGAAATACCACAAGAAAACTGCTGTTCTCACGGTATTTTTGCCTTTTCCATTTCTGGTTTTAGCTAACAAAAAAAAAAAAAAAAAGAAAAGAAAAAAAAAAAAAAAAAAAAAAAAAAGAAAGAAAGTAAAAACAGCAGCCCTACCTTAAGAGTAGGCTCTGACATTTTAAAAAGTCTGTACCGTTATTTTTGCTATGAACCCACCTGCTCATCCAGTAAAGAGATAGTATACATTCCCTATCTGTCAGGCATTACATTACAACCAAGAGATACAAGAATAAAATGTAATCTGTGCCCTCAGAGAGTTTACAACCAAATACAAGGGCACCTCTATCTAAGGAAACAAGATGAGGGAAGACAGAGAAATGGCTTTCCTCAGCAGAGCATGTTTAGATGTGCAAATAGTTTAGCATGGCTAATGCAAAGGAGAAACAGTCAAGAGAGCTGATTAAAAGGGAAGTGTGGAAAAGCAGCACACCAAAAAGTAACGTGAAGAAGTAAGCAAGGATCACTCTCCAGAAGACTGTGTATGCCTTATGTGGCAGGGGCTACTACTGGTGGTCTTCTAATACCCATTTCCCCCCTTATCTACAATAACAGGCCTCCCTATTTTTTAGCTAGACACAAGTCTCCCCAGACAAGAGACACTCTTTATCTCTTGCAGCTAGAACTGGCAGTCAAGTTCTTGCCAAGGAGCTGAGAGTAAAAATGATTTGCACATCCTCTGGATTGCCCCCTTAAAGGAAAGGGCACATCCTCCTCTTCACCATTTCCTTTTTCATGCTGGTTCTCACATGGTGGTAAAATATCCTGGACCATGTAAATCAGAAGGAACTGGATTCCTGAGCCATATCTAAGTCCTAAGAGAGAATAAACTTCTAACTTGTTAAAGCCATTTGACTTGCATCTCGATTACAACAGATAAATTAATTCAGATGGTTAAGGAGTTTAGCATTGCCTTGTAAGCATTTAGAGCCACTAAATGTAGTCTGATTTTTTAAAGATTGCTTTAGCAGAAAAACAGTAGACAGAGACAAAAAGTTTAAAGATTATTTCTACAAGTTGGATAAGTGAAGGTGATGCCTAGTCTAAGGCAGTGACTGATACGAGAATGCAGAGGAGGGGAGAGAAGTGAGAGCTGTAAAATAAGGTAGAACTGAGAGGATTTTGTAACAGGTAAAAAAAAATGATAGAGGTAAGGGAAAAATTTAAGATAATTCCAAGGTTTCTGGCTTAGGTGACTGAGTAGTACACAGTGATGCCTTTAATGCCTTTAATGAGTGCTAAGAGAGTTTTTCTTTGGGAAATCAACAAAGACTAATAAATTCAGTGTTAGCAAAGTATTTATTTCCTATCCCTGTGACTTTAGGCTTTGTCATTCCAGAAGTCTAGTTTCAAAGGGACGAATACTTCCACTAGGAGACACAACAAATGATTCCACTAACCTGAAGTTGAGACTCCAACTTTACTCTGAAGTTCCGAATCAAGAGGCAATGAAGATGGTTACTGTATTCACTGGGGATGACTGATCCTAACTTTCAAGGGGAATGTGGGTTACTACTGCACAATACAGGAGAAGTGGAGTATGCCCAAAATGTAAGAGATCCTCTGTGACATCACTTAGCATTTCCCATGTCCTGAGATTAAGTCCATGGAAAATTGCAAGGGGTTTTGTAGAACTGCAAATAGCAGAGCTAATTCAGAAAGAACCACTAATAGCCCACACCTTCAAGAATGAAAGCCTGAGTCACCTCACCAAGCAAGGAACCAGGACCAGCTGAGATACTTACTTAGAGCAATGGGAATACGGAATGAGTGGTGGAAGAACATATATACCAGCTACAACCACATAACCACTGCAGAAATATGGACTACAATAGTTACAAGTATTTCTTCCTTAATTTGATATATATGTGTTTAAATATACATATGTGTGTGTGCGTGTATTAACCAGATATTTTTGGGTTCGTTTTCTTCCTTGTTACCTAACACAGTATGTGTTAATCACAGTTCACTTTATATTTCAGTATTTAAGTTACAGAACATGAAAGAAGGAGTGTGAATCAGGTAGGAAAAGAATGAACTAATATCATCTTAAAGACAAAAAAAA
>NW_016107369.1:4407976-4412616 GCF_001604975.1 Cebus imitator
AGCTGGGCATGGTGGCGCGTGCCTGTAATCCCAGCTACTCAGGAGGCTGAGGCAGGAGAATTGCCTGAACCCAGGAGGCGGAGGTTGCGGTGAGCCGAGATCGGGCCATTGCACTCCAGCCTGGGTAACAAGAGTGAAACTCCGTCTCAAAAAAAAAATACACAAACCCACAATAAACAGAGAGAAGGGGTAATAAGCAGATGAGAATCTGGTTTTTAAATTCTGAAAGACAAAGAAAAAATATGAGTGGTAACTTACAGAACAGGAAGAAGCTACAGTTTAGAGTACTGATGGCAGAAAGGGATAAAATCAAAAGGAGGCTGGCTTACCCAGAGAACCTCAGAGTGTCAGGGTTCTCAGACACCAGGGTGCTAAGGAAGGAAAGGAGTAAAACTTGGGGCTAAAAATATGTAAATCTATATTCAGAAACATCAACGAGCCTTTCCTTAGGCTGAATGTGTCTTATTTCCTTGAGTCCCCTAGCAGTAGTGACAGTTCCTTACCCTATTCACATAAAGCAAAAACCTGACAGGTAACAAGCCCCTCTCATACACACAGAGCTCCCAATCAGTTTGTCAGTGTCTTCTATGCTTAAATATAAATGGACAGCCAAGGATTGCTAGATACTTGAGGAACATATCCAAAATGAAAGAAAACTAAAGATAAATAAATAGGATCTGAATTTGGAGAAAACAGACTGCAAAAAGCAGAAAAGGACTTTCAACACAAATTGTTATCCTCAGAGAGATTCTTAAAGAGACTGCACCTATAAATCAAGAACAATGTGCTATTTATAAAAAAGGTCAGCACCAAAAAAACACAGAAAAAGTGTTTTCCAATTCTCAAAATAAAAGATGCAATAAAAGTATTAGAAGTTAAAGTATCTCAGAAAGTACAACAAAATGTAAGATAAAAGACACAAAGATAATCAATCAAACATGTCCAAAATCCTACTAATGAAGAGTTCCAGAAACACAAAAAGAGAGAAAAAAAAATTAATGAAGAAATAGCACAAAGAAGTATCCCAGAGTTGAGATTCCAATCTCCAGACAGAAAGGGCCCAGCACATTGAGTACTCAGGACAATTAATAGTAAAACCAAGCAAGCAAACAAAAAACACTGAAATTTCAGAATACCAGAGACTTTTTTAAGTTTGGGGGAGAGGAGGTCACCAAAACAGGAAAAGAATCAACAGCACGACACCTACACAAGGTGATAGACCAAAATAGAACAATGATCCTAAAACCCTGAGGAATAATTATCTTCAACATCAAATTCTATATCCAAATTAGCAAGCAAGTGTGAGATTAGAATAAAGACATTTTCAGATACAAGACGACTCAGAAAATTTACCTCCCACCCACCCTTCCTTAGCAAGTGACTTGAGCATGCTCTCCAGGAAATGGAGGTACTGAATGGTAACAGGAAGCCATGAGATTTGATAAACAGCAAATCTCATTCCGGAGGATCGTCAAGGGGAATGCTGTAGTTAACAGCCATATGGCAGTGTTGAGGAAGAACAAAAACTTTATTTTTCAGAACAGTTAAATAAGTATGTAATATCTAAAATGTGTACGCGTATAAGTCATGAAAAGAGCAGCATAATTATTTAGTGCTATGAAGATGGCAACCAAAAGCAGCAGCTAAATAAATGAGGATACCATTGGAAAACACATTTGGGAAGCATGGGGCAGTGGGTGGCCATTTTGCCCAATTTTTTAAAACCATGTGTATGAATCATTTTGATAAAAATCTAAACTCTTTAAAGGGCACAGAAAGCATTAGCCCTCATCAGAAGGGCTGCTGCTTCTGAGACTATAAGATGATGAGCATGATAAGTAAAACTACGGGCTAGAAGTGAGATGTTTGACTGAGTTTGATAGGTAGCCTTGATTTCTGTGAAGCAGGAAGCTAAATTATAAATATAAAGCAAAATAAAAATGTTTACTAAGAAAGTAGCACTAGAGTAGATGGTCTATGTGAAGGTTTGGCAGAACTATAATGGGCAAAGGAAAGGTGACCAGGAACTTGTCAAGGCATACACATCACAATGCTAAGAATGGAGAGTATATATATACAGAAAGAAAAGAAAAAGTATGGCTTTTAGGGCTTGTATATATGTTTTAGGGCTTATGATGGTTTGGTTCCTTTCTTGGAATTACACTTATTAATTCAAAGTGCCTCAATAATATATTGGATCACTAAAGTTGTAGCAAATCATTTGCTATGTATTCAATGCAGCAATTATTTGTTCATGTAAGTGATAAGACTATCTTCCACAAGGTACCAGATTCAGTGAGAGACCTTATCAACATGTTCCCTAGTATTCTAATCAAATTTGAGTATGAGCAAAATCCGTTCCTCACAAAATTGTGAATGCCTTGAGAATTTTATCCAAGACCGACATTTTGGAAGAAGTAACTTTTATTGAACACCTATTGATTGTCAGGTAATGTACTTCTGCTAAAAAGAGAGTCATGCCTAACCTCAAGGAGTTCACTGTCCACAGGAAGAGTGAGACAATTAACTCAACAATTAGAACAGAATTTGATAAATATGGAACATGTTTGTCTTGCTAATCAAAGTATTCCCAATGTCTGATTTCATTAAAGAATCCCAATTTGTAATTACTGAAGTGCTGCCCCAGGGCAGGAAAAATAGAAGTAAATAAAGCAAAGAATAGCAAGAAGGGAAGTCCAGACAAAGAAAAGAGCATGCGTAAAAGCCAGAAGAAAGGACAAAGGAAGCAGGAGGCTTAAAAGGTATGCAGATAAGAGGACACAGGCCAGAAGGGCTGAAAGGGTTGGTGCTTTGTTTTCAGGCCAAATTGCTGATCAACAGCCAAGGGTCATTATTTTATTTTCATTCTGGGCCAGAAAATGTTGAAACCATATGAAATACACTTTCAATACTACATATAAATGGCAAATGTTTATGACTATTTGACTTTTTTTTTTTTTTTCCTTTTCTGTTTTAAGACAGGGTCTCATTCTATCACCCAGGCTGGAATGAAGCGGCATGATCATAGCTCACTGCAGCCTAGATTTCCTAAGCTCCAGCAATCCTCCCACCTCAGTCACCCCAGTAGCTGGGACCACAAGTCCTCGCCACTATGCCTGGCTAATTTTTGTATGTCACCAGGGTCAGCTAATTTTTGTATTTTTGGTAGAGATGGGGTTTTGCCAAGTTGCCCAGGCTGATCTCAAATTCCTGAGCTCAAGCAATCCACCTGCCTCAACCTCTCAAAGTGCTGGGATTACAGGCATGAGCCACCACACCTGGCTATTACTGGACTTTCAAATTTTCAAAGTTCGAAGATGTTGCAAAATGACAGACTCAAAAACTTTTTCGTTTATAAAAGTAAAGACCTTTTAAGCCTTTGTAACAAATATATTAAGAGACACTCATATTAAAAATCCGCATGAAAATAAGCCACCTTTACATCAATACAATGAAATATTATGACCCTTTTGACATATAAAAACATGTACTTAAAATGTAGTAGAAACATTACATAAATTCACGAAATACAATCACATAAAAATGCATGCATTGTACACCGGTCAGATGAAATGAAAAATAAGCAAATATCTGGTTTTAAGTATTTATGAAGTATTTATTTGTATAGTTGTGTTATACATCCCCTTTAAAAACTCTAAACCTAGGTATAAAAACCTTAGAATTAAGTATAAAGATTTCAAAATTTGATATAAAATTCCAAAATGTAAAAAGTTAAGATGTATACAGAAATACAAATACCTTTAAAGAAGGTATTTTCTGTATTATATTATTTGCTGAAACATACTAAAACTAACAAACCATGGGAATTACAAGATACCAAATTCTAAAATTAAATTCCTTCCCTTTTTGTTTTCATGTGAAATAGCACCTGTTTCCTAATATGTACAACCAAGGTTCTAAAATTAAAATTCCCAAAGATAAGTAATCACTAGAAACAGGAACAATCATAACAAACTGAAATATAAAGAAAAACTATAGCGCTCACAGGCCCTTACTAATCCTAGTAAGATAGCTATAAGATAGCTATAGAATTAAGTCCACAATTCTAATCCTAAAACCAGTCATAAAGTAGTTGTGACTGACCAGAAGCCTTGATATTATAAAGATTTCAATTCTTCCTCCAAATGATCAATGAATTCTATGCAATGCTCATCAAAATTCCAACAGGTTTTTGAAAACGGACAAGCTGATTCTAATAATAAGATAATCTAGAACAGGGGTCTGCAAACTATGGCCTATGGGCCAAATACAGTTAAAAGGGATTTTTTTTACATTCATAAAGGTTTTTCTAAAACAAACAAACAAACAAACAAACAAACAAAGGCTGCACATGGTGGCTCATGCCTGTAATCCCAACACTTTGGAGGGCCAAGGTAGGCAAATGGCTTGAGCCCAGAAGTTCGAGACCAGCCTGGACAACATAGGGAGACCCCATCTCTACAAAAAATAAAACATAGCCAAACATGGTGGGACATGCCTGTAGTTCTAGCTACATGGGAGGCTGAGGTAGGAGGTTTGCTTGAGCTCAGGAGGTCAAAGTTGTAGTCAGTTGTGATCCTGCCACTGCATTCCAGCCTGGGCAACAGAGTAAGACTCTGTTTAAAGAAAATTTTTTAAAA
>NW_016107369.1:4412626-4428805 GCF_001604975.1 Cebus imitator
AAACAAACAGAGAAAAGGAAGGAAGAAAGAAAAATATTCAACAGAGACCAAATGTGACCCACAAAACCTACAAATATGTACCATCTGGCCTTTACAGAAAGTGTGCCAGGCCAGGAGTGGTACACTTTGAGAGGCCAAGGCAGACAGATCACCTGAGGTCAGGAGTTCAGGACCAGCCTGGCCAACATGGTGAAACCCCATTTCTACTAAAAATATAAAAATTAGCCGGGCATGGTAGCACATGCCTGTAATCCCAGCTACTTGGGAGGCTGAAACAGGAGAATTGCTTGAACTCAGAAGGCAGTGGTTGCAATGAGCTGAGATCGTGCCACTGCACTCCAGGCTGGGTGACAGAGTCAGAATCTGTCTCAAGAAAAAAAAAAAAAAAGAAAGTCTGCCAATCCCTTATTTAGAAGCACAGAACTGAACGCCTACATGAATAGATAAATTTATTGTTACAAAAGCTACAGTAACTGAAAAAATATGACACAAAAAATAAATTCGTTACAAAAGCTACAGTAACTGAAAAAATATGACACTAATGCAAAGACAGACAAATAGACCATGAAAATGGAGAGTTCAGAAACAAACACATTTAAACAATGGATTTATGATGAAGTCACTATTAGGTAGTAGGGATGACTTCAGTAAATGGTGTTGGGGTCAACTGGATAGTTATTTGGAAAATATAAACACTGATCCCCTACCTCACACCATACATTAATCAAAAAATCAGTTCCATATGGATTATTGATTTAAAAATAAAAGGTTAAAGAAATAAAAGACAGAAGAAAAAGCAGAATAATATTATTTATAGCCTTGGGTTGTGGTTTTTTTTTTTTTTTTTTTTTTTTTTTTTTGAGACAGGATTTCACTCTGTTGCCTAGAGTGGAATACAGTGGCATCATCACAGCTTACCACAGCCTTGACCTCCTGGGCTCAAGCAATCCTTCCACCTCAACCTCACATGCCACCTGAACCTCACACATAACTGGGACCACAGATGCATGCCACCAAGTCCGGCTAATTTTTTACTTTTTGTAGAGACAGGGTCTAACTATATTACCCAAGCTGATCTCAAACTCCTAAGTTCAAGCAATCCTCCTGCCTCAGCTTCCCAAACAGCTGGAATTATAGAGGTTGGCCACCATGCACAGCTGACAATATACTTCTAAGGACAGAAAATAATTGTGGTACAGTCATCCACTTAGTTATTAAATAGGAAGGACCTTACCATATATTTCGTGGCAAGAACCTGGACCATGTCAGTTTGCTTTAAAAGGATATGTGACAGAATTATTTCATCTTTTAAGATTTCATCTTTAACATTTTTTCACTATCCCTTTATTTTATTTTTATTTTTGAGACAAAGTCTCACTCCGTCACCCAGGCTGGAGTGCAGTGGCACAGTTCTATAACCTCTGCCTCCCAGGTTCAAGCAATCCTCCTGCCTCAGCCTGCCAAGTAGTTGGGACTCCAGGTGTACGTAACCATTCTCAGCTAATTTTTGTATTTTTAGTAGAGACAGGGTTTTGCTATGTTTGCCAGGCTAGTCTCAAACTCCTAACCTCAAGTAATCCACTCACCTACGCCTCCCAAAGTGCTGGGATTACAGATGTGAGCCACCATGCCTGGTCCCGTTATTTTTAACTTCTGTAAATTATTTGTAAAATTACTTTAAACTTTAAAATAAAAAGGGTACATTGGACCTAAATGGTAAATGGTAAAGACTACTTTTCTGGAATATTGAAATCAAACTGTCATATTGCAGTGTTTGCTTTCTCTTTTTTTTGGAGACAGAGTCTCACTCTGTTGCTCTGTCCCCCAGGCTGGAGTGCAGTGCCTCCTCTACCTCTGGGATCAAGTGATTCTCATGCCTCAGCTTCCCGAGTAGCTGGGATTACAAGTATGCACCACCATGCCTGACAAATTTTTGTATTTTTAGTAGAGACAAAGTTTCACCATGTTGGCCAGGCTGGTCTCCAACTCATAACCTCAAGTGATCTGCCTATGTCGGCTTCCCAAAGTGCTGGGATTATAGGCATGGGCCACTGCGCCCAGCCTGTAGCGTTTACTTTCATATGCTCATTAAAATAAAAGCGCTGCAGTGAGAAATCTGTAATACACACAATGGATAAAGAACTGTAGAATAAAGAACTCCTACAAAATCAGTAAGACATAAAAACCAGTCAAAAAAATGGAAAAAAGACTTGAATCAGCATTTCATAAGACAGGAAATCCAAATTAACAATAATCAAATGAAAAGAAGTGAAACCTTGTTAGTCATCCGGGAAATGTAAATTAAATCCATTATCATGATACCACTATACATCCACTAGGATTGCTAAACCTTAAAAGTTTAACAATACCAAGTGTTGATAAGGATGCAACAACACAAACATTGCTGGTCAGAGTATAAGCTGAAACAACCACTTTGAAAAAATTTTTAACAATATTCATTAGCACAGAACATGTATATGCTCTATATTCAGGAAATTCCAATCCTTAGTAGATATCCAAACAAAATTAAACACTCACAAACACACATGCATCTAACGGGACACATACAGTGTCAAAAGACACATAGCAGCACTTTTCATAACAACCAAAAAACTTCAATGACCATTAATATTAAAATGGATAAACAGATTGTAGTATATTCATGCAATCAACAATTGTACAGGAACGAGAATAAACAAACTACTACTACACACAACATGGATGACTCTCACAATAACACAATGTCAAGTGAAAGATGCCCGATTCACGAGTACATACAGTATTATTTCACTCATAGAAAGTTCAAAAATAGGCAAAACTAATCTATGGCTCAGTACAGCAGTTATCTTTGGGGTAATAGAAAATAACTGAGGGGAACGAGGGGAATTTCTTGGGCACTAGTAATTCCTATTTCTTGATCTAGTAGTGATATCATGTGTGTCTTTATTTTGTGAAAATTCACTAAGCTGTACACTTAAAATTGTGCACTTCTCTGTTATCTTTCAGTAGGTAAGTTTTATTATTTACGAAAAATAAAATGTTCTGGAAAACGAACATCCATTGATATGATAGTTCACCGGAGCAACAGCAGTCTTCTGGAAGACTGAGTGAACCCAATGATACACATAGTGTCAAAACAGCTCCCCTAGATGCTCAACAATGTGACATGCTATTTACATGTAATGCAGTTTTGTCACGTGACTTTTTAGAACTCTTGTTATAAAAAAGAAGCCTAAATCTGGATTTTGCAAAAACTCAAAGCCATTTACAGTACTTTATTTTAATAGCATGTCACTGGTAAAGTTGTTTAGCTGTGTTCTAAATTCTTGTTTTTCTAACCAGCTTTATTATTTTTTTTTAAAAGTGGCTTACCACACCAGTTATATATTGATAGCAAAATCTGAATTAGGAATAAAGGAAGTTTACAGGTGGCTTTAACAGTATAGATTATTCTTATCTGTCCTGTTCACTCACTAACCAGCTTCCCACTGATTTTTTTAACCTAGTTACACAGGAGAAAAAGAACTATGTCTGGGTAACACTCCCAAACTATTTAAGGGCTAAGTGAGCGAAAGAAGCAGAGGGGTGACTGAAGTGGCAATGACATAAGCTAGTCTGGGGAAAGGTTTTCAAAACAAGGTGGACAATGCGAGCAGGATCCAATCCAAGGATTAAAAAGCCATCCTTATCAAAGCTGAAGATGAAAATGCTGAAGAAAGATATCACATACCTAAAACAATAAAATCATCCACCAAGATTTCAGCAGACTGAAATGATGGCACAAACTTAACTAGAAAAAAAAATCTAAAGATAAATCTAAAGTCTTAGAAAAAGAAACAAGAAAAGCAAAAACAAAAAACCAACCACACAAATTCAGGATAAGAGAGATTTGGCTTAAAAGTTAATGTGAAAAGATCTGAGAAGCTAAATTGATGTTAAGCTCAACAAGAGTCAACATTGTGAGAGTGCTGAAAAAAACAAAAAAGCAATTTGTCAAGCTATATAATATAAGCACACTATTTATAATGAAGTTGGTACTAGGCCTATGGTCCTCTGCATCTGAAGTAAGTGTTCGTTCTGAAGGAGACTAACAAACCAAAGGCCCTTCAAAGGACAGTGAGCAGTACAGCAGGAGGAAGTTAGAACCAATGTTAAGACGAAAAGAATCTGAGTTGTGACTGGCAGAGCAGACTGGGTAAGGCAAGGTGAGGAAGACATAAGGGTAACAGTTTTTAAATAACTATAGTGACACGCTGTAGAAGAGGGATAGGATAATTCATTCTGTGTTGCTCCAGAGGCAAATCTAGAAATCAACAGATAACAGTTAAAGAATCACATTTGGGTTCAATGTAAAAAGCAAACTTTCTAGAATCAATACCTTATATGACAGTGTTCCTTATCACAAGTGCCAATGTTAAGCATACCACTGCTCATCACAAAAAGTACAATGGACTTAAAGTGGATCAGAAGTCCTTGGATTCTAATCCCATCTCAACCATTTACTAGCTATGTTATATGAGGCAATTTATTTACAACCTCTCTGAATCTCAGCTTTTCTTATGTATTTATTTACCTCCTGAGATCACTAAGAGGAATAAAAAAGATGATATGTACAAGACCCATTGTGACAAACTGAAATGCAACACAAATGTGCACTGCCGTAGAGGAATATAATATTAGATAATTGCTGATATCCTCCAAGCATTGGATTATTAACTTTGGAAGTTACTTTCTTCTGAAGAAAAAACTTAAAATAGGTCCTAAATTCACACAGCCAAGATTTAGTAGGCAAAGAGAGAAAATATTAACATGACAGAAATCATGAGAGCAGAAAATGTATGTTTCATAAGGTGTTAAGAATGTACTTCTCTGATAGCAAATTAGTCACCAGATCTAAAAGGCAATGCTCATGCCAGGAGATAAGTACAAATTCAAATCAAGATGACACACATGCCAAATAAATCAAATCTACAAACGTATCTTTAAGCACTGACAGTGTGGGCTTGAATCATGGCAGTAAACAGTGCTTAAAAGTGCTTTTGCTTTGGGGACCCTCAGGACTCTACTGTACCTGGACTGGGGTTCTACTTACTCAGTTACATGATCCTGACTGAGTTACCCAGTCCTCTCAGTGCTAGTTTGTTAACGGTAAATACAGAATAATCTGCCTACTTCACAGGGTGTTATGAAGACTCCCATGAGATAATAATGTGTATTAAGTCTCTAGCAAGGCTTCTTGGTACACAGCAGAATTCATGCTAATTGCCCCTTTCTCTTAACTTTGATATTGGATGGAGTTTGGTGCCATACTACTTTCAGAACTATAAGCTTGGGGAATAAAAGATATATTTTGTTTTCAAATGCTAAAATGAGATTGAAAAAAATGATGATATAGATCCATTGATAATGAGATGGAAATCTAAGCAATACACAGATTGGTGGAAAATTAAGTCACAAATAATCTACTCAGTATGATCCCATTTTTATAGCATATATTTTTAAAATAATTCTTTCCAGATGGTGGAATTAGGTGACTTTCACTTTTTTTTCTACACTTTTCAGTAATGTTTGAATTTTGTATAAGGAGTATGCATTTCTAGTACAATTCCCAATTGGGAAAAAAACTGATTAAAGTATTTTTCTGGCTGAGTGTGGTGGCTCACGCCTGCAATCCCAATACTTTGGGAGATCAAGGCAGGCAGACAGGCTAAGGCAGAAAAATCGCTTGAGCTCAGAGGTTCAAGACCTGCATGGTCAACACAGGAAGATCCCTATCTCTACGAAGCATTTTTTAAAAATTGGCCAGATGCGGTGGTGTGCACCTCTGGTCCCAGCTACCCAGGAGGCTGAGATGAGAGGATTGCTTGAGCCCAGGAGGCTGGGGCTGCACTGAACCATAATTGCGTCAGTGCACACCAGTCTGAGTGAAAAAGCAAGACCCTGTCTCAAAAAATAATAATAATTTCCATAGAAAAGTTATCACTTAGGTCAACTAGGGGAGAAAAGTCTGTTTTTACAAACTTGGAAAAAGTAAGTTTTTAAAAGGTAAAAAGAAAAAGCTTACACACCATTATTTTTTTTTCTTTCTAAATATGTGGTTCAGACAAAACACAACTATCTCCTTAACTGGAGAAAATATAAAGGATGTTAAGCTCCATGGGGGCAAGAATTTTATGAGTTCTGTTATATTCACTGCTCTAAGCACAGAGCAGGAACTTAAATATTTGCTGAATGGATAAAAGTCCTATTTACCTTACTCTAAATTTCATTGCCTCAAGCCAGAAGAATATTGGCTTATTCATCTTTATCTCTAACAATTAACAAATCATCTAACAAATAGTAATTGCTGATTCAATTATTTGTCAAATAAATGAAAAAGCAAAAAAGATAAGTTTAATAAATATTATTTTTGAAGCTAAGTCAATACAAAATGATAAGCATTATTCCACAATACTACATTCATTCTGGACTGTAATCTCTACATATAGGACAAAAGCAGAGACATCAAAGAAATGGGGGAAATGTTACCTTTCCTAGATTACATACGTGATGTCTAACAAGCAGACAATATAAGTACAAAGACAGCATAAAAATTGTATAAATGAAGTTTTTAATGTCATCAAGAACTATACAACCTAAGTCAACAAAATAGCCAAACCAAAAAAAAAGAGAGAGAGGAAAAAAAAGGCAGGCCTACCTTGGGCCTCTTGGACTTTCCAAGTAACTACTTCTAGGAGGATCTGGAAGCAGGCCACCTGACCTCACTGGCATGTCCTTCACTGCAGTGACTGGCTGAGATGGGGCAGCTGAAGACTCCCCAAGTCCTTGATCAGATGAGAACGAACTGTATGGCAGAGTAGACTTGCTCAAAGGAGCTTTTGAATTCACTTGTTCTGATGGACCAACAGATGATTGCAATGGAGGATGGTAAGTTGTGGGTGGGGCAGAACCAAAAGACACAGGAGTAGGAAGCAGTGCTGGTCTAGGTTTCTCTGGAACTTGTGAGCTCTGTGAACTGGAGGCTGGTGGAACTGGGGCTACTGTTAACTGAGGAGGTATCCCTTGCGGAACTCCAGGAGGAGGTATTCCTGGAGGAGGTGTGGCTGAAGACAATGGTGGAAGGGGCATGACAGGTGGAGGTGCTGTTGAAGAAAGAGATGGTGGGGGAAGAACTGGTGGTGGCCCTGCAGAAGAGAGGGAAGGTGGGGGGAGAACTGGTGGTGGCCCTGCAGAAGAGAGAGAGGGAGGCATCCCTGGTGGGGGGACAGAGGTTGGTAGAGAAGGTGGCATAACAGGAGGGGGCATGCCAGGTGGTGGCACTGTAGCAGGGAGGGCAGGGGGCATCACTGGTGGTGGCAATGATGGAGGCAACACAGGAGGGGGCATTGTAGGTAGAGGTGGAGGCATCTGAGAATATGGAACAAAAGGAGGTGGCATTGACATGTTCCCCATATACTGGTTCTTCATGTTCTGAAATGAATTGATTTTCTCCTGGAGATAACTCTGAGTGGCTTTCATATGTCCCTGCCATGTTTTCCACTGCTTCTCATACTCCTGAAGCTGATCTTTATGAGGATAGGAATGGAGTTGTTCCTCCCATAGCTGAAACTCTCGCTCCCATTCTTGGTAAAGATGTTGAAACTGTTGCTGCTGCATCTCATAATGCCGCAGCTGCACATCTACAGACATGGTCTACAAATAAAGGGATAAAAACTATTTCAAAACATTCATATAAAAGAATTAATCATAGGCTGAAATATTAATGAATCAAGGGCATTTGATGCTTTAGGAAATTAGAACACTAAAGACTTTTGGAGGCTAAGAATAAGCTTGTTAAGTTCTTTGAGTGATGATCATTCTTCTTCCTTCCTTTGGCTTAGAAAACTTACCATAGAGTTGGAAAAACCAACCACATACTAAAGCAAATATCTATCTTGGCAGTCAAGTTTTTAATATTAATATGGATAATTTCAAGAGCTTGAAAAATGATCTATCATTATAGATATACAGACACATTATACTTCAAAGATATAAGACAGGCAAGTATCTAAGTCACTTTATCTTTTATGGTATATTTGCTTAGGTTTTTTGTGATGGTTGTTTTTTGGCCTTTTTGCTTATCTGTTACTGTAGTAGTTTGTAAAGAAAATACAGGTTAACATGTAGCTAAATGGTAAAAATCCCAGGTTCTTACCCTTAGCAATAGTAGGCTAACATCAGGCCTGGGTTGACACGATCAGGACACTCTACTATAACCCACCCCTCCCCAATCCCCCAGGTAATGTGACACATAACTATTTGGGCAGCCCCCCTTGGGAAACAACTAATTGTCAACAGGTGACATCTTTTCGTTTTTCACACTTAAATCTTTCAATAATAATAAATCCTTTCAATGTCTTAGGGTAACTTCCTATTTGTGGGCTATGGAAGCACTTGCCTGTATATGCGGTGGGGGCTGTATAATCTGCTGATACTGTTGTAGAATCTGCTGTAACTGAGTGTGCTTCTGCATTATTCCCTGATACTGGAAGCCAACTCGATGTTGCTGGTGCTGCTGCCAGTGTGCTGCTGCAGCCTGCAACTGCTTTAACCTGGCATCTTCTTCTGGGTCCTCGGACTAAAGATAAAAGAGGACACATTTTTATGTAAGTCATAAAACAGCAACCAAAAATACATTAAAAAATATATATCCCTACAACTCAGAAATATCCAATTGTCAAACACAGTATCTTTAGTTCTTTTTGGATTGAGAAAAGCCATTCTATCTTTAGATAAAACACAAAGCTCTATCTTTACTATTATGGCTACTAATAAAAAGGAGTTTATAAATTCCAGTCTTCTCTGGAATAATAACCTTATTATTCCTAAACAGGACAACAACTTTTCCAGTAGAAAGTCAACCCAGGCCAGGCGCCATGGCTCACACTTGTAATCCAAGAACTTTGGGAGGCTGAGGCAGGCGGCTCACTCGAAGTCAGGAATTCCAGACCAGCCTGGCCAAAATGGTGAAACCCTGTCTCTACTAAAAATACAAATATTAGCTGGACCTGGTGGCGGGCACCTGTAATCTCAGCTATTTGGGAGGCTGATGCAGGAGAATCACTTGAACCTGGGAGGTGGAGTTTGCAGTAAGCCAAGATCGTGTCACCACACCGTACTCCAGCCTGGGTGACAGAACGAGACTCCATCTCAAAAAAAAAAAAAAAAGGAAAGTGAGGGAGAGGAAGGGAGGAAAGAAGGAAGTCCCAGCTACTTGGGAGGCTGAGGTGGGAGAGGATCACTTGAGCCCAGGAGGTTGAGGCTGAAGTGAGCTGAGTTCACACTACTGTACTTCAGCCTGAGCAACAGAGTGAGACCCTGTCTAAAACAAAAAACAAAAAAAAGAGAATCTTAAGTTACAGACCTTTTCACTCTGTGAGAAATCCCTTTCTTTTTTTGTCACTTTTCATCAATGAACTACAATATAATCATTATAGCTAGATAAGGCTTTCATGAGGCTCTTGGGAGAACAACGACCTTTGGACCAATATGAGAACCTCTCATGTGCCAGTCATGCTGAGTGACAAGGATAATCACATTTAATGCTTCAATACCTCTATGTGATAGCTACTATCGAATATATCGACTTTGAAGAGATGTAAAATGAAGCACGAAATGGTTAACAAGTGGCAGTACCTGGACTATAGCCTGGGCAGCTTGACTCTAAAAGCTCAAGCCCTGTACTGTCTCTATGAACATATGCTGGTATATCCTTTTAGTGCTTAGAGGCACTCAATTCAGAAGAGTATCCAATTCTTCATTCACTTAACCCAGGAAAAAAATTCCTTTTCTAAACCTGATACAGCAGGCCAGGTGCAGTGGTTCATGCCTGTAATCCCAGCACTTTGGGAGGCCGAAGCAAGCAGATCACTTGAGGTCAGGAGCTCAAAACCAGCCTGGCCAACATGGTAAAACCCTATCTCTACTAAAAAATACAAAAATTAGCCAGTCATAGTGGTATGTGCCTATTATCCCAGCTACTCAGGAGGCTGAGGCAGGAGATTTGCCTGAACTTGGGAGGCAGATGTTGCAGTAAGCCAAGATTGTGCCATTGCACTCCAGCTTGGGCAACAGAGCAAAACTCTTGTCTCAAAAACATAAATAAATAAACCTGATACAACAGATATCTGATTATTTCACAAATGCAATTTTATAGATACTTAAAAAAACAAAAATATATATCCATTTATGATAAAAGCATACATAAATGAATCAGGAAAAAAGCTAAGTAATTTAATAAACACTAAACAGATTATATGGTTACCTGGGGTTCCTCAGGTGGGAGAGGAGGTGGCACTTCCTCATTTGGAGGTGGCAATGGGGGCTCCTCAGAAGAAGGAGTTTCTGGAACTTGACTGGTGGCAGGTACTGAAGCTTCTTCTTTTACCGGCTCTGGTGTATCCTTTGCTACCACAGGACCCTTTTTGTGTCCTGGCAAATGAACTTTTGTCCTCTGCTGCAAACTAAGCAAGTGCTGTCGATACCAATACTGCTGCTGTTCCTAAAACAGAAATAATTTTTAAGAATTTTAATTGACAATCATGTGTCTCCGCAACTTGGTGTTAACAGGGAGCTATCTTTTTGTTTGTTTATTTGTTTTTTTGAGCCAGAGTTTTGCTCTTGTTGCCCAGGCTGGAGTGCAATGGTGTGATCTCAACTCACTGCAACCTCTGCCTCCTGGGTTGAAGCGATTCTCCTGCCTCAGCCTCCCAAGTAGCTGGGATTATAGGCATGAGCTACTACACCTGGCTAATTTTGTATTTTTAGTAGAGATAGGGTTTCTCCATGTTGGTCAGACTGGTCTCGAACACCTGACCTCAGGTGATCTGCCTGCCTTGGCCTCCCAAAGTTCTGGGATTACAGGTGTGAGCCACCATGCCCAGCCAACAGGGAGCTATCTTTATGTCTGCATTCATGTGACTATATGTAAGAAAAGGCAAAGTTGGACTGAAAAAGGCAAGTAAGTTAACAAGATCTTAAACACAGCTACAGAAAAATTTCAGTTTCTCCCCCAAATTTGTACATTGAAATTAAACCATATATATTAATTCAACATGCTTCTGTGCTCTATTAAAACACGTGCTTTTGGAGGTTAGAGCCATCTTTCGGATAAATCCCTTCAGTATTCACAGCTACTTATTTTTAACCTGGCTTCAGTTGTTCAGATTTATTGACAGGAGTCTTATAATTAATGAATATAACCAAACAGTCCCACCTCTCTTCTCTGCCTTCTCTCTTTCTCCTCCAATTCTCCTCCCTCTCTTCTTTTTCTTTTTTTTCTTTTTTGGAGACTGCCTCTCGTTATCTCACCCAGGATGGAGTTCAGTGGCCTGAACATGGCTCACTAAAACCTCAACTTCCCAGGCTCAAGTAATCCTCCTACCTCAGCCTCCTCAGCAGCTAGATTTGTAGGTGTGCGCCATGACACCCAGCTAATATTTTGTTTTATAGACACAAGGTCTTACTATGTTGCCCAGGCTGGTATCAAACTCCTGGGCTCAAGCAATCCTCTCACCTCAGTCTCTCAAAGTGCTGGGATTACAAGTGTGAGCTACTATGCCCAGACTCTTCCCTCTTTTAAATACCTATTATAGCATTAGTCTACCCATACTCATGTATACACATATAAGAGAATATACTGTATTATTATTATTTGAGATGGAATCTTGCTCTATCACCTAGGATGGAGTCAGATGGCGCAATCTCGGCTCACTGCAACCTCTGCCTCCCGAGTTCAAGTGATTCTCCTGCCTCAGCCTCCCAAGTAGCTGGGATTATAGGCACCTGCCACCACGTCCAGCTAATTTTTGTATTTTTAGTAGAAATGGGGTTTCACTATATTGGCCAGGCTGGCCTTTAACTCATGGCCTCAGGTGTTCCACCCACCTTGGCCTCCCAAAGTGCTGGGATTACCGATGTGAGCCACCGCACCCAACCAATACACTGTGTTTTAAAAGCCTTTCTATTTTTTTTTTTCAAGATGGGGTTTCACCATGTTGGCCAAGCTGGTCTTGAACTCCTGACCTCAGGTGATCCACCCACCTCAGCCTCCCAAAGTGCTAGGATTACAGGCGTGAGCCACCGCGCCTGTCCGCTTTCTATTTATTTTTAAAGCCTTAGCTTTATCTTCCAAATTATATTGTAATTTAATTTTCTGAAAGCTTAATTTGTTCATTTTTTTTTAAATTACAACAATAACCTGAGCAAGTGAAAAATTAGAAAATACAGCCAATCCTCATTATTCTTGGATTCTGCATTTGCAAATTTGCCTACTTGCTAAAATTTTTCTTTTTCTTTGAGACAGGGTCATCTCCCTCTGTCACCCAGGCTGGAGTGCAGTGGTGCAATCTCAGCTCACTGCCACCTCCGACTTCTGTGCTCAAACGATCCTCCTGCTTCAACCTCCCATGTAACTGGGACCATAGGTATATGCCACCATCGAACTAACTTTTGTATTTTTTGTAGAGACAGGGTTTCACTATGTTGCCCAGGCTGGTCTAACTCCTGGACTCACGTGATCTGCCTTGGCCTCCCCAAAGTTCTGGGATTGTAGGAATGAGCCACCACGCCCGACCTAAAATTCATTTCTAAACCCAAAATCCATACTCACTAGCTTTCCCAGTCATTCACAAACATGTGGAGAGCAGTGAAAAACATGAGTTCCCTGATGTGTGCATTCCCAGCTGAGACGAGGTGTCTACCTTCTTGTTCCACCTCTATACCATAAATAAATGCCCTTTTCAGTCTATTTAATACCATATTTTCCACACTTTGTGCTTTTTTGTTGATTTCACTATTTAAAATGACCCCTAAGCATAGAGCTGAAGTGTTGTCTAGTGTCCCAAGAGCAAGAAGGCTGTCATATGCCCCACAGAGAAAATATCTGTCTTAGGTCAGCTTTGTTCAGGCAAGTGCTACAGTGCTGTTAGCCATGAGTACAATGTTGTTTTTTGTTTTTCTTTTTGTTTTATAAGAAGATGGTGTTTCACTGGGATGGCAGGCTGGTCTTGAACTCCTGACCTCAGGTGATCCACCTGCCTCGGCCGCCCAAAGTGCTGGGATTATAAGCGTGAGCCACTGCGCTAGGCCTAAGTACAATGTTAATAAATCAACAATATGTACTAAATAAGGTGTCTTTAAACAGAAACACACATAAACAAGGCTATGTATTCATCAGTTGATGAAAATGTGATGAGAGACTCACAGGAACCTAACCCTTTATTTCCCCAAGGAGCACTGGTTCAGTATTCGCTAATTCAGTGTCTGGGGTGACTTTATAGAACTTAAATATCTCAAATAAAGAAAACTGACTACACAGGTAAGTAATAACTAATTAATTAAAATCAATGAAAGAAATCTCACCACTCAGAAAAAAAACTACAGGAGTGTCATTATCTTAGTATTATATAATTTTTTTTTATGGTTAAAAGGTTGCATAAAGAAAACCAAAAGTTCTAACGCTAACATATTCACTGATGAATATTTAGGTTACATAAGGAAAACCAAAAGTTAACATAACACTAAAATATTCATTAATTAACTGCCCTGTATACCTATATGATTAACAAAAGCATATGTTTCTACTACAATTGTAAGGATGTAGTATTTTAAGAAAGTGATGCTGGAGAACATTGGAACTTATTACTGGCAGCTGAGAATCTGACAGAAGTGTTACCAGTTAACAATCAAACAGTACTGTACAGTAGAAACAACAAAAGAGAATGGCCTGAATACCAAAGGTTGAAGAGCAGTCCCTACAAAAACTGATAAATCTCTAAAACATTTTTTCAACATGTCAAAAAATGAAATAAAAGGTATTTGAGATGAGATTTGGGTGGGGCTAAAAAAATAAAAATAAAAGGTGGTCTATAATGTTGTCATACAATTTTCCCACAAAAATTGTAGCAAAGAAATCCAGTCTATACTTTATTCTTTATTCATTCTAAAACTTGCCTATTATTTCATTTATAACAATTCCATCAAATATAAAATCTGCTTATCCTTATCACTTTGAGCTTTGTTTTTCCCTTTTGGGTCCCAAACAAATGTTTTATGTTTTACAATAACTTTTGGTTTCTGTGTTAAATGAATTCACTTTACTTGCCATTTTCGAATCCAATTATCTTTGAATAACTAGGATTTTCTACGTTGTTAATATTTTATAGTTTAACCTCCTCTAATTTTCTTTATGCCAACAGAAGCATTAAATATACATAATACATACCTTTTTCTCACCAAACATACTGATTTGTTACTTGCTTTTCACTCAAAGAATGTAATTTTCTTAGGGGACAGCCGCCTTCCACTCTATTTATATCCTATCTTGTAGTCAAGCATAGTGCTAGAGCACACAGTAGGATGTCAATAAATGGTTATTGATCAACTAAAGCCTTCCCCTCTCGGTCATTCATTTCTACTACATGAAACCTGTTCCAATCTATTTGGAAGAATAAATTCCATCTCTATCTTGACGTCTGACCCATGATTGGATTTTTCACTTTTAACTATCATACATATAGTCATCCCCTCCCAGTATATAATTACAGATGGTCCCTGACTTAACAATGGTTCAATGTATGATTTTTCAACTTTATGATGGTGTGAAAGTGGTATGTATTCAGTGAAAACTATACCAAGAATTTTGAATTTTGATCTTTTCACAGGCTCAAAATATTCGGTATGATACTCTCTTGTGATGCTGGAGAACAGCAGCGAGCCTCAGCTCCTGGTCAGCCATGCATCATGACGGCAAACAACCAATACTCAGCCGGGTGCAATGGCTCACGCCTGTAATCCCAGCACTTTAAGAGGCCAAGGTGGATCACCTGAGGTCAGGAGTTCGGGACCCGCTTCGCCAACATGGTGAAACCCTGTCTCTACAAAAATACAAAAAAATTAGCTGGGCATGATGGCGGCTGCCTATAATCCTAATTACTTAGGAGGCTGAGACGGGAGAATCGCTTGAACCCAGGAGGTGGAGGTTGCAGTGAGCCAAGATCGCACCACTGCACTCTAGCCTAAGCGACAGATCAAGACTCCATGCCAAAACAAAACAAAACAAAAACAACGAATACTCTACTGTGTACTGTGTGGCCAGATGACTGCCTAATGGTAGGCTACTGTAAGCTTTCTGAGCACATTTAATAGCTAGGCTAAGCTATGGTATTCAGTAAGTTAGGTGTATTAAATGTTCAACTTTTATTATCCTCAATTTACAATGGGTTTATTGGAATGTAACCCCACTATAAGTTCAAGAGTATCTGTACTTTCACTATTCAATGTAAAAAAACAGCACATTGACCATGAAAGTTAATAATAATGTAGTATTAAACCACTTTCTTCCATTATTTTAATACTGAAAACATCAACACTTAGCCTTCAGTTTTAAAAAAATTAATGAACTCATTATTTTTCAAGTAGAAGTTAAAAGTTTCCTTTTTTAAAGTTGCTTTGAAAGCATGATTGAAAGACACAAAGATGAAAACTATCTTTCACAAATTAAGCCAATGCTACAGATATGAAAACTGTACAGGTCCAGATTCTTTAGCAGCCTCTGCTTTATCACCGATTCTCATGCTTTGTCTTAGATCCAGACCAGGGTTAAGAACATGTTAAGGGCTGAAGTACTTGTTCACTGACGGTATGCCTTGCAGGTCAATTTCTATTTAATATGAACCCTATAAGTAGTAACCAGGTCTAATTCACTCCTAGGATAAGCTTCAGCACATTTTTGAAGCTCTACAAATAAATAATAATGATATCACTCACAAATGTCCTTGTGACCCTAAGAGAAGGGTGATTATCTCTATTTTAGAAAGAAAAAAATACGCCTGAACTTGCTGATGACACCAGTTCTTCTGAATGTTCCATTATATCAGATAACTCCATTGCATATGGGATATGGTTTCATAGGTAGAGGGAAATCATTGTATAGGTCACATTTAAACCAAGATTGAATGAAGGGATTTCAAACATAAAGAATATAGAACTATTTGTCACAAATATTGTTACGAAGAAAGATGCGGCTGAGGCAAGACTATCACTTGAGCCCAGGAATTCAGACCAGCCTGGGCAACATGGCAACAACCCATCTCTGTGGGCAAAAAAAAAAAAAAAAAAAAAAAAAAAAGCAGGAAAGAT
>NW_016107369.1:4428826-4430506 GCF_001604975.1 Cebus imitator
TTGCTTGAACCCAGGAGGTTGCAGTGAGCCAAGATTTCACCACTGCACTCCAACAACAGAGCGAGACTCACTCTCTCTTAAAAAAAAAAAAAAAAAACACATACTTGGTAAAAAAAAAAAAAAAAAAAAAAAAAAAAGAAGATGTTGATTTTAATTTACTCAGGAAGCATTACTGACCATTTGCTACTAGTATAGCAACAAACTAGCTACTAAATGATTTTCCAAGTGGAGAAATATAAAGGAGGTGAGTGTTTGTGTATAATGTTTTAGAGACTAATTTAGGAAGATTACCTTCCCTATCTAGGTTTACAAATGTCTGTAAGACAATGTTCTATGTCTTATATCCTAAAGCAGGGGGCAGGGAGGACACCTACTAAAATAATGAATTGGATTTCCATTCTAGAAATTTATTTAAAATGGCTTCTTTTAAATATTTTCGAGACTCACATTCTACTGTAGGAATCAGGGTCACCAGATAAGCTTAGTCCCCATCTTTTTTTTTTTTTTATGCTCATTTACTTTATCTATTCCTCCAGTTCCTTCCCTCATTCTCTCTCTCCTCCAGTCAAACTTCTTGAAAGAGTTGTCTATACTCACCATCCCCATTTCCTCACCTTCCATCACTCCTCAAATCAATGCAATATGGCTTCAGTCACTATGAAACTCCTCCTGCCAAGGTCAACAATAATCTACATGTCAGTAGGTGCAAAAGATAACTCACAATTTTTATCTTGCTTGACCTCTCAGCAGTTCTTGACAGAGCTGACAACTCCCTCCTCCTAGAGTCTGTTCCTTCACTTTCCTGGCATTAAAAGTAACAGCAAAAACTGCAATTACTTTTGCATCAACCTAATATGAATACCTATTTGGCCTTTCTTTCACTGGTTCCCTTAGATACTGCTATTCTGTGGAGCTAGGCTTAATGTTCTTTAACCTCTGTTCTTACTCTACACACATTCCTTGAGAGGCTTCTTTTATTTCTGTGTCTTCAAATACCATTTTTGTGCTGATGACTTATAAATCTATGTCTTCCAGATCTTACATCTAGACTCTAGAGCTATATCTAACTTTCAACTGAACATCTCCATTTGTAATCTATGCCTCAAGAACCCCAAACTCAGTATGTCTGAAACCTAACTCATCATTTTCCCCTCACCCCCAGAAATGTTCTTCCTCCTCCTCCTTTAGGTTTTTCTGTTTCAGTAAATTTGACGATCATCCACCCTGCAGCCCAACCCAGAAACCTAAGATCATCCTTGATGCCTCCCTCTCCATTACTACTAAATCACAAAGTGGATTCACTAGCAGCTAAATATCTCTTTAGTTTTCCCACTTCTCTCCATCTCCACTAGCACCATCAAGTCCAAACCACTATTATCTCTTGCCTGGACTACCTCAATAACTATTCTCTCTAAATCACTCTTGCTCCCTTTCATTCTACTCTCTACACTGCAAGCAGAGTGAGCTTTCAAAAATGCCAATCTGTCACATTCACCTATATAAAAATTGTCAATGGCTTCCTACTGCCATTAGAATAAAGTCCTTACAGGCCTTCCCTCATCTAGTTCATGCCTACCATCCTCACCCTGGGCTTTCAGTGAGCCCTACTGAACTTACTTAATTCTTTGAACTCTAACTTCTGGTTAATTGATTAATTTCTACTCTTTTTTTTTTTTTTTT
>NW_016107369.1:4430521-4439124 GCF_001604975.1 Cebus imitator
TTTGTAATTGAGATGGAGTCCTAGTCTGTCGCCCAGGTTAGAGTGCAGTGGCTTGATCTTGGCTAACTGCGACCTCCACTTCCTGGGTTCAAGTGATCCTCTTGCCTCAGCCTCTCAAGTAGCTGAGATTAAAAGCACATGCCACCACACCCAGCTAATTTTTTGTATTTTTAGCAGAGACAGGATTGCACCATGTTGGTCAGGCTGGTCTTGAACTCCTGACCTCAAGTGATCTGCCTGCCTCGGCCTCCCAAAGTGCTGAGATTATAAGCGTGAGCCACTATACTTGGCCTAATTTTTTTTTTAGGTCTCACTCTGTTGCCCAGGCTGGAGTGCAACGACACAAGAACTCCTGGGCTTAAATGATCCTCCCACCTCAGCCACCCCCAAGTAGCTGGAACTACAGGCACTGGCTAGTTTTTAAAATTTTTTGTAGAGGGGGTGTCTCACTTTATTGCCCAGGCTGGCCTTGAACTCCTGGCCTCAAATGACCCCAAGGAACTGGGATTACAGGTGGGAGCACCCAGTCCTCCTACTGATTCTTTAGATTTCACTTAAATATCACTTTACAAAGGGAGCCCTCTTTAATTAGGTTAGAGCTCCTAGCTATATTCAATTATTTAAAACACATTTGTTCTCTACCTCCTATGTGCTAGACCCCTCTGCATGGCACTGTGAATACTGTGGTAACTAAAAAGAAGAAAAAAACCAACTCGCCTTTGCCAGTTCCTTGGAGAATCATCTAGCCCCCTGCAGGTCTCCTTTTAATTACTTATTAAATGTCTTTTCCCCTCCCCCACAACTGGAACAAGAAGTCAATGAGGGCAGGTACCATATCTATTTTGCTCACCATTTCATCTCCAGTATTAAGCGTAGTACTCATAGTACCTGGCACATAGTTGCTAGTCAATAAATAGTTAAACATTAAATAAATAACACCTCTAAAAGCTAATCAAAGCCAACAGCTTTAAATAAATCAGTCAGTCCCTTAAACACATAGAAAAATTAATTCTTCGAAAAGACACATTCTGGCTGGGCACAGTGGCTCACACCTGTAATCCCAGCACTTTGGGAGGCCAAAGCAGGTGGATCACTTGAGGTCAGGAGTTTGAGAGCAGCCTGGCCAACATGGTGAAACTCCATCTACTAAAAATACAAGAATCAGCTGGCATGGTAGCGTGCACCTGTAATCCCATATACTTGGGAGGCTGAGGCAGGAGAATTGCTTGAACCCAGGAGGTTGCAGTGAGCCAAGATTTCACCACTGCACTCCAACAACAGAGCGAGACTCACTCTCTCTTAAAAAAAAAAAAAAAAAGACACATTCCATTCCATTATATCATCAACGCTTTACCAGAGAAACTAGAAAATAAATGGAAGAACATCAGGTATTTATCTTGTCCTTCCCATACCAACTATATTTTCAATAAAATACCTGTGGCAAAAGTTTTTCTTTACAGAATTCTATAAAAAAAATCACCAGATTGCAACCTCTCTCTAATTAAATAATTTACTTAGCCAAAGACCTTCAATGGATGAACCAGTAGACTGAAAAATTAGATGCAAGATTGATAGAAAGTTTTACGGTAGTGGGACTAATGGCATTACTAACCGTGGGACAATCAGGCACTGGATGCCTCATGACGGAATGCAACACTCACCAAAAGAAAGCTGAACTTAAATGTAGATTCCAGAGTTAACTTCTAATTAAAAAAAAAAAAAAAAACACGGAAGACAGAGGAACAAGTCAAATGACACCGTGAAAAAACAGATAATACAGAATGTCAGAGATTCTACAGGACAGCTGACCCAGATTTTTCATCAAGTTCAATAGCATGAGGTAGAAAGATAAAATAGGAGGGAATGGCCTAGGTCAGGGGTTCTCAACTGAGGGCAATTTTGTCCTAGGGGATATTTGGCAATATGTGGAAACATTTTTGGTTGTTGGACTGGGGGCTGCCACTGGCATCTAATGGGTAGAGGTTAGGAATGCTGCTAAACATCCTACAATGCTTAGGACAAGCCCCTCTACAACAAAGAATTCACCCTGTTCAAAGTGTCCATAGTGCTGAAGCTGAGAAACCCTGATCTGTACCAAGAGTCTTTTCAGTATTGTTTGGATTTTGATTTGAACGCACCACCAAAACATTGTTTGGGAAAAGACTGTGAGGACAGAAAACAACAACACTGTCGAGTCAATTTGGGGTGCTTTAACATGGATGGTATCAAAGAATTATTTTTAATTTCATTAGTATGATGAAACAATAAAGGAAATCTGAATTCATCAGGTATTAGATGATACCAAGAAACTTAACTTTGTTAGGTTTTAACAATGTGTTTTTCTAAGAAAAGGCCTTTTTTTTGTTTTTTGGTTTTTAGAGGTACTTGACTAAGAATGCAGGGATAAAATGACATAAGATCTAAGATTTGCTTTAAAATACTTCAGCAGCGACCAGATATGGTGGTTCATGCCCGTAATCACAGCACTTTGGGAGGTCAAGGCAGTGGACTGTTTGAGCTCAGGAGTTCAAGACCAGCCTGGGCAACATGGCAAAACCCCATCTCTACCCAAAAAAAAAAAAAAACTAACTGGACATGGTGGCATGCACCTATAGTCCCAGCTACCTGGGATGGCTTGAGCCTGGGGAGGCAGAGGTCGCACTGAACCGAGACTATGCCACTACACTCCAGCCTGGGTGATGGACAGAGCAAGACCCTGTCTCTGTCTCTCTTCATATTTTATACACACACACACACACACACACACACACAATAAAAAAAAGGCCTAGGTAAGGTAAACATGGCAAAATCTTGATAGCTGTTGAATTTGAATGATGGGTATATTTGGGAAACCATACTGTTTTCTCTACTTTGTGTATTTTTTAAATCTTTCACCATAAGAAATTTTGAATGACACATTCCAAAAACAAAATATGAATCAAAGAATAATCAATATGTAGAAGGATTAACTGTCAGAGACTGACACTGGCATGAAGAAATATTTATCATCTAATAAACCAACATATCCTAAGTCCAGAACATGACAACTCTCATATTTTATTCAACAAATCTTTGTGGAGAGCCTACAATTTGCAAGGCACTGTCCTGGGTGCTACAGGGATAAAAGATAACCAAGATAATTCCTGTCTGCAAGGGACTTAAAATCTGAAGAACCACCAAACCAGATGGGTAAGCGCAAGCAGAGCTTCCTGGAAACCTTGATATTTAAGATATGCCTTGAAAGCAATACAACTCA
This sequence comes from Cebus imitator, assembly GCF_001604975.1. Lineage (NCBI taxonomy): Eukaryota > Metazoa > Chordata > Mammalia > Primates > Cebidae > Cebus > Cebus imitator. Next base: position 4,433,778 of record NW_016107369.1, read on the forward strand.
AAGGGGAAACAGAGGGTTGAAGAAGGGATGAATTCTAGAAAGAGGTAAAGCCACAGGCTTAAAGGCTCTTCTTGATCTGGCCTACATGCACCACAAGCCTCATCTTCCACCACTCTTTCTCTCACCAAAGAATTGCAGGCACTGAACATTCAAGACACTGAGTTCATTACAGACAAGGGTACAAAGGCAGAAAAGTAAAAGCACTGTTCATGGTAAGGCCTGGTCTGACACACACACTCCTCCCAAAAAAAGTCAAAAATACAATAAATTTGTCTCTCTGTAAGGTCAGGAAAACAGTCTAGTAGAGAGGAGAATATAAATGTCCTATTTTGGCTCAGACTAACTCTAAGAATGTTTGACAACAAAAGCACTAAAGACTTCAGAGTGGGGTGGGAAAGGGGACAAATTCTGTCTATAATAGAGTGATCTGGGGAAAATAAACTGGTCAGACGGTACAAATTTGATGTAAGGCAACAGAATCACTATTCTACTACTTTACTGCGGCATCCCAAGTGTTTTCTCCAGAAGATGTGCCAAGCATCATTTCTTAAAACAACTTGCTTCTGTTCTTAATTTCTAATGCCAAACCACCATAAAATTACAATACTGCATCCCTATCTTTTGGAAATGTTTTATAGGTAAATCTGAGTGTTTATATTACAAGATTCTCTTTTTTTCCTTATGAATCTAAAGTAAATTAGTAATTGCTAAAAGCGTCTACTTTAGGAAATCATAACAACTGATTTATTCTGCTTTCGTTTGACCTTCCCTCTCTCAAAGGAGAATTCATTTATTACTGATACCCTGTCAATCTTTGTCTGTTCTGTGGGACTCATCATTCCGAACAGAAATTTAGAAAATTTAGAAGAATAGCTGGCACTCTCACGAAAAGATATCACAAAACATTTTTTTATGTTGGCCAAATTCCAAGGCTGTTTCTTTGGACTGAATGGTAATGACAATGAAATGCAGAAAATTGCTCATATCTTAAAACTATCTTTAAATAATATGAGAAAAGGATGTACGGGTCAATTCCTAAAATGGATCAACAGAACCCCAAAAGGGTCTAGGGATCCTTTGGGGGGTCTAGTAACTCACCTATGTATTGTATATGTACCTATAAGCATAATTAGGCTGCTCTTGGTAAGACAAGATTTCCATCCCTCGTTTTCTGAAACCACTTAATTCGGGAACCTGACAGCTATCCCTGGCCCCTAAATAGTATTTTTAAAAGAAGCTAACTGGTCATAAGGTTTACAAACATTCAAGTGTCAGCCCTTGGAGAAGCTGCTTTTTCATGCTTTCTCTCAAATGAAAATTTTAGTTTAAAATACAATTTAAAACAAGACCCTCTGCAACAAAATCTATTTGCAACAGCAACAAAATCTAAGAGGATGGTCAAATAAATCACTGAGAAGTAACTTTTGAGCCATGCCAGCACTGTATGTGATCTATACACATCTAAAAACGCTTTTTTTTTTTTTTTTTTTTGGTAATCCACATTTAGCTAATTAAAAAGCTGATCTGTCAGCCCTCTGACTCTTATGGAATCCTTTCGAGTGTTAGCTAGTCATTGTGTGTTGGAATTAGACTAAGCACTGGTTAAAGCCCTGAGGCCTGCTCACTCAGGGCCCTCTAGGTGAAAGATGCGGCTCAGGCAGATGCTCTCTTACCTGTGGAGTCATCGTAGAGGGATCTGGCTCAGGGGCGGCTTGCTGCTGTTCAGCACTCTTGTTTTTGGCCCCACTCTCCAAAGGCTCTTGCTGGACAGTTGTCTTATTTCCAGAGGGGGCGGACGGTGGTGGTGGAGCTAGTAGTTGGGATTTAGAATGGCTCTGGGAGGGGCGGGAAGGAGATGCTTGAGAAGAGGGCAAGTAGGACTGGGAATGGCTCAAATAGGATTGCGAGGAAGAGGAGGAGGATGAATAAGAAGGGGTGGGCGGCAGGTAGGATTGGGAAGGTGGGGACTGGGAAGGGGACGGCTGAGCAGGAGGCAGGTAGGGCTGAGATGAGGACGGCGGGTAATAAGAGGGTGGCGGCTGAGGTGGGGGCATGTAAGACTGAGATGGGGGCATATAGGACCCAGGGGGCACAGGGGGAGATTCAGGAGGGGATTCCAGCTCCATTGGAACCAAACCAGGAGGCCCGTCTCGTTGATGGTGGAGCATCTGGTGTTTGTACTGCTGCTGCTTCTGATAGCTGAGGGCCGGCCCAGGTGGCGGGGGCATCGGTGGCGGCGGCGGCTGCCAGTCTCCGTAGCCGCCCCCCGGCATCACCGGCGGGGGCGGCAGGGGGGGCGGAGGAAGGTGGTGGGGCTGAAGCACGCACTGCATTTGCTTCTGATGCATCTGCTGCAGCTGCTGGAGCTGCGCCAAGTGCTGTTCGCGGAAGCTCATAAAGCCCGAGGAGGAGGGGGCCGCGGGAGTCGTCGAGCTCGAGTACCCCGGTCCCGGCGAGGCCTCAGGAAGCGCCACCGGCGGCGGCGGTGGGACCGGCGGCGGCGGATAGTGGCTGCTCCCGCCATACCGGCCCCAGTTCGGGTACATATCGAAAAAGAAGGCGCAGGGCTCGTCCTGGCGCCGTTACTCGTCGCAACCGACCTCCAGGAGCCGCGGCGACGACGGCGACAGCCGGAACTCGCGGCGCCTACAGGCCCCGGAGCGTGTAAACGGAGCGCGCCAGTGCGCCGGCGCTCCCGAGGTGGGCCCGCGACCGGGAAGGCGGGGACGCGACTTGGGCGACTACGCCTGCGCAGTAACCACCGAGACGAGAACAAAGGCGAGATAGAGCGGCCCTTTGCTTGGCGACTCGCGGTTGCCATCTTCCTTTGGGTCCAGATAATGTAGGCGCTAGTAGAATCTTCTCATAGAACTAAAAAACCATAGAGTCTCACAGCCGAAAGGGGTGGTAGAGATCCTATCGCTCCACGGGTTCATTTTTGAATGAAAAAAAAAAAAAGGTTCCATTCACAATAGCAACAATCGCAACAACAACAACAAAAAACATAAAGCAACTAGGAAAAACTCTAATGAGAAAGATGTGGGACTTATATGTAGAAAACTACAGAGTCATAAAGAATCATATCTGAGTAGGATGAAATTAGACTTGAAATAATGGAGAGGCTTACCATGATCCTGAGTGAAAAGAAGAAAAATTGTAAAGATATCAGTTTCTCCCAAATTAAATGATAGACCTAACTCAGTTCTACCCAAAAATTCCACTGAGAACAAAGCTGTGAAGAATGGAAAGGTATTTTCAAGGTGAAGTGTAAGATTACACCAATTCCTTCAGACGTATAATAAATAACATTCGCAGGAATTGTAAAAGGGGAGAAACGGAATTTTTTAGACTATCTCAACACATATAAATCTTTGTCTCAGAGCTAAAGCAAAGAGAGCAAAAACCAGATACAAAGGTGGTCTAAAGACAACCTAGAAGACAATATTCCAAAAACTCTCAACGTAATACCAAACAAACTCTTTCCTTAGCTTGAGTGAATCACTAAAAAGCAAAGCTAATACACTGAATTCGTTGGGTGAGGTGGGAGGGGTAGAACTGTGAGAATATTAAGTGTGTCAGTGCATAACTTGAGTACAATGCAAAGATTTGACTTTTCTTCCATCTTAGCAACCCAGATCGTCACCTCTCTCAGGAGGTGAATGTGAGTGGAAAGTGGAGCAGCAAGGCACCCTTCAGAAGGAAGAGCTTCTGTTTTCAAATAGAAATTTAGTTATGTTGGCCGGGCGCGGTGGCTCAAGCCTGTAATCCCAGCACTTTGGGAGGCTGAGGCGGGTGGATCACGAGGTCAGGAGATTGAGACCAGCCTGGCCAACATGGTGAAACCCTATCTCTGCTAAAAATACAAAAATTAGCCATGCGTGTAGTCCCAGCTCCTCGGGAGGCTGAGGCAGGAGAATTGCTTGAACCGGAGAGGTGGAGGTTGCAGTGAGCCGAGATTGCCCCACTGCACTATAGCTTGGGCGACCGAGCAAGACCCTGTCTCAAAAAAGAAAGAAAGAGAGGAGGAAGGAAAGAAGGAAGGAAGGAAGGGAGGGAGGGAGGGAGGGAGGGAAGGAAGGAAAGCAGAAACAGAAAACTAAAAGTGGATTGGATGTTTCAAAGTTTATTATAAGGTTAAAGCAGAGAGGACTTCTTTATCATGATGGCTAAAAATGGACTATGCACAGTCGGCTATTATTTCTCTTTCCTTGTTTCTTGAATGATCAGATAAAGATTTTAATTTTGGGCCGGGCGCGGTGGCTCACGCCTGTAATCTCAGCACTTTGGGCAGATTACGAGGTCAAGAGATCGAGACCATCCTGGCCAACATGGTGAAACCCCGTCTCTACTAAACGTACAAAAAATTAGTTGGGCATGGTGGCGTGCACCTGTAGTCCCAGCTACTCGGGAGGCTGAGGTAGGAGAATCACTTGAACCCGGGAGGCGGAGGTTGCAGTGAACCAAGGTCACGCCACTGCACTCCAGCCTGGTGCCTGGCAACGGAGCGGGACTCTGTCTCAAAAAAAAAAAAAAAAAGATTTTAATTTTGGCTTGGTGGTGTGAAACTGCAATACCAATAAACTCCATTTTGGTTTGGTGTGTTGGGACTCATAGTAAATTTTCATAAACCAATCACATTTGTGAAATCAGCAAGTCTTGGGTTCCAGATTAGGGCCCTAACCCAGAAACCCCAGTTAGTTGTGTTTTTAGTATTTGGGGCTGACATTATCTTTCGAAAAATATATAAATTTAGGCTGGCATGGTGGCTCAAGCCTGTAACCCCAGCACTTTGGGAGGCTACTAAAAATACAAAAATTAGCTGGGCGTGCTGGTACATGCCTGTAATCCCAGCTACTTGGGAGGCTGAGGCAGAAGAATTGCTTGAACCCAGGGGGCGGAGGTTGCAGTGAACCAAGGTCATGACACTGCACTCCAGCCTAGTAGACAGAGCAAGACCCCATCTCAAAAAATAAAACATATATATATTGGCCGGGCGTGGTGGCTCACGCCTGTAATCCAAGCACTTTGGAGGCCAAGGCGGGTGGATCACTTGAGTTTGGGGGTTCAAGACCAGCCTGACCAACATGGTGAAACCCCGTCTTAAAAAAATAATAATAATAATAATTATATATATATATATATATATATTTAATTCACTAGTAATAAACTAAAGGAAAAAATATGATCATCCTAGATACTTCTTAGGTTAGATACAGAAAAATAATTTAATAAGTTTCTAATTAAAATTTCATTTAAAAATTTCATGATGAAGCCGGGCGCGGTGGCTCACGCTTGTAATCCCAGCACTTTGGGAGGCCGAGGCGGGTGGATCATGAGGTCAAGAGAT
>NW_016107369.1:4439471-4441884 GCF_001604975.1 Cebus imitator
TTTTTTGAGATGGAGTCTTTCTCTGTCACCCAGGCTGGAGTGCAGTGGCATGATCTTGGCTCACTGCAACCTCTGCTTCCTAGGTTCAAGTGATTCTCATGCCTCAGCCTCTGAGTAGCTGGGACTCAAGCCTAGCTAATTTTTGAATTTTTAGGAGAGACCATGTTTCACCATGTTGGCCAGGCTGGTCTTGAACTCCTGGGCTCAAGGGAGGGAGGGAGAGAGGGAAGGGAGGGAGGGAGGAAGGAAGTATTGGAGAGGAACAAACAAAATTGTCACTGTTTACTTATATTGCATAAATTAAAAATTTAAAATAATCTACAGATAAATTATGGGAATCAAAAGATTGCTGGGCATAAAGCCAATATACAAATAAACATAGGTACATATATAATCTATACATAGAGATACCTTTCATAAAGAAAGTGAGAAACTACAGTGTACAAGGAAATATTTGTGACACATTTAACCTGCAAATGATTCATTTATGCAATGTAGAGAAATCCCACAAATCAATTAAAAAGACAACTTACAGGAGGAAAATGAACCCAAGTGGCAGAGGTTGCAGTGAGCTATAAGCTGAGATCACACAACAACCCTCCAGCCTGGACAACAGAGTGAGTGAGACTCTGTCTTAAAAAAAAAAAAAAAGGTGCACAAATCACAAGTGGTACATTAACATTTTCTTGAAGGTACATTTATTAAATTATAGCATATGGAAAAGTGTGCGAATCATAAGTGGTACAGCTTGACGAATTTTTCACAAACTGAATGCATCTTCGTAACTAGCACCCAGATCAAGAAAGAAAGCATTGCCAGAAGTCCCCTTTGTGCTTCTTCTAGTCACTATCCTTCTCTCCCCAAGGTAACTACTGTCCTGAGTTCTAACAAATAGTAGCATGATCACAACTCGCCGTGGCTTCAACCTCCCGGGCCCCAGTGATCCTCTCACCTCAGCCTCCCAAGTAGCTGGGACTACAGTTGCACGGCACCATACACAGCTAATTTTTGTATTTTTTGTAGAGGCAGGGTTTCACCATGTTGCTCAGTGAACATGGTCTCAAACTTCTGAGCTTAGATGATCTGCCTGCCTTGGCCTCCCAAAGTGCTGGGATTACAGGTGTAAGGCACCATGTCTGCCCCAACTGGCAGTATTTGTAATAGCTGAAAATGGAAAAAACAACCTAAATGTCCACCTACACTAGAATTAATAGTCAAATTGTGGTATATTTATACAATGGAACACAAAACAGCAATGAGAATGGGTGATCTACAACTATGTGCAACAATGCAGATGAACCTCATGGACAATACTGAGCAGGAAAAGCTAGAAAGAAAAGAATATATACTGTATATTTTCACATATATAAGGTAAAATAATAAAACTGATTTACACTGTTAGAACTCAGGATAGTAGTTACTCTTGGGACAGAGGGACAGTGACTAGAAGAAGCACAAAGGCGATTTCTGGTAATGCTCCATTTCTTGATCTGGGTGCTAGTTACACAGATGCATTCAGTTTGTGAAAAATTCATCAAGCTGTACCACTTAGGATTTGCACACTTTTCCATATGCTATAATTTAATAAATGTACCTTCATGAAAATGTTAAACAATAGTAGTTCAAAAGAATGTTTACTGTACAATTGACTTTATATATATTTTTAAAATAAGCAAATTAAAGTATTAGAAGTGAGGGTTGTAGTTGCCTTTGGAGAGAAGGGAAAGAGCAAACCTAGTGGCAGGAGACATGGGTGGGTTTCTAGGGTGCTGACAATGTTCTATTTCTTTGTTGTTGTTGAAACGGGTCTAGCTCTGTCACCCAGGCTGGAGTGCAGTGACACATTCTCGACTCAATGCAACCTCAACCACCCAAGTTCAAGTGATTCTCCTGCGTCAGCCTCCTGAATAGCTGGGATTACAGGCACCCGCCACCATGTCCAGCTAATTTTTGTATTTTAAGCAGAAATGGGGTTTCACCATGTTGGCCAGGTTGGTCTCGAACTCCTGACCTCAGGTGATCCACCCACCTTGACCTTCCAAAGTACTGGGATTACAGACATGAGCCACCACACCCGGCTGATTTATTGAACTAAGTGGTGATTTCACAACATTTTTTTTTTGTTAAAACTTATGGAGCTGTATATTAATCCTTTATGCTTTCCTGTTTGTGTGCTGCATGTCACAATTTAAAAAATCATTTTAAGCTGGGTGTGGTGGCTCATGCCTGTGATCCCAGCACTTTGGGAGGCCAAGATGGAACAATTGCTTGAGATCACAAGTTTAAGACCAGCCTGGGCAACATGGCAAAATCCTGTCTTTACAAAAAATACAAAATTATCCGGGTATAGTGGTGCATGCCTGTAGTTCCAGCTACTCTGGAGGCTGAGGTGGGAGGATGGCTTGAGCCCAGG
>NW_016107369.1:4443139-4445455 GCF_001604975.1 Cebus imitator
TTGAGATGGAGTCTCACTCTGTCGCCCAGGCTGGAGTCAAGTGGCATGATCTTGGCTCACTGCAACCTTTGCCTCCTGGGTTCAAGCGATTCTCCTGCTTCAGCCTCCCAAGTAGCTGGGATTACAGGCATGTGCCACCATGCCTGGCTAATTTTCATAGTTTTAGTAGAGACAGGGTTTCACCATGTTGGCCGGGCTGGTATCAAACTCCTGACCTCAGGTGATCTGCCCGCCTCAGCCTCCCAAAGTCCTGGGATTACAGGCATGAGCCACCATGCCTGGCCAATTTTCGCATTTTTAGTAGAGATGGGGTTTCAACATGTTAGCCAGGTTGATCACAAACTCCTGACCTCAGGTAATCGGTCTCCCAAAGTGCTGAGATTACAAGTGTGAGCCACTGCGCCCAGTTTTCTTTTTAAATTTTTTAAGAGACAGGGTCTCACTCTGTCCCCCAGGCTGGAGTCTAGCGGCACAATCACAGTCACTACAGCCTTGACCTCCTGGGCTCAAGTGACCCTGCAGCCTTAGACTCCAGAGTAGCTGAACTACAGGCATGTGCCATTATTCTTGGCTAATTTTTTTATTTTTTACTTTTTGGTAGAGATTGGTTCTCACCATTTTACCCAGGCTGTTCTCAAACTCTTGGCTCCATGGAATCCTCCTTATTTGGCCTCCCAAATTGCTGGGATTACAGGTGTGAATGACCACATCCAGGCTAAAAAAAATCTTTAAAGAATTGTTGGTATAATGCTTTCCTCGTGACAGCTTAGTAACATTGATTCACATTATAAAGACCAACACAACCCATTTTTTAGAGATTAATTTCACCAGTCCAGAATGCAAAAAGTAAAGAACAATAAAAATATAAAGTACTGTGATTCAGAATGGTCTAAAATATGAGTTAAAGCACAAATACACAGAAGGTTTTGTGTGGGAGACCCCAGAGAAAGTCAGCTGCTAATTGTCAGTGCTATCAAAGTCGACTACAATGAGTCTTCTCTGGACTAGGTTTATAACCCAGATGCATTTCTTACTTGTTACATTTCATTTTTGGAGTTACTAGAGTGATTTGAATGGGGCCTCCAGGAGAATGTGACATTTTATTAGCTAGCGGTTTGAGGACATTTTCTGATTGGTTGGTGGTTTGCATACCATTCTGTGGAATAAAAACCTCTGCTAGCTCTTGTAGCTTACACAATTGGAAACAACAGGATCTAGATGCAGATTAGCTGCTATGGGGTCTATCCTTAGGCAGGCATTTCAACAGGATTCTTGATGGATTGTGTCCAGACTCAGAGTAACCTGATCATATATAACCTTGGCAATATTCACACTGTGCTTCTTCCCCTTCCACAATTAAGGCTCTGGATGCTGGAAGAAACAAGGTTTAACTCTTTTTTTCCCCCTGAGCCACTTAATGCCTTCTTAGATATGTGGGATGATGGTGAGAGAAAGATTCTGAAAGAAGGAGCCTTCAGTGCTCCCCTTCAGCTTCTATAGTGAAAGGGCTGGGCACTCTGATCTAAATTCTACTAATACATTGAGGAAAATGTAACATTTAAAGAAAATAAATCTGGATACTAGGAAGAAGGAGTGGATGTGGGCAAGCAAAAACAATAAATATTCACTACCCTGGGGAAGAGGCCTTCATTGCCAGGCAAATGTTTTCAAAGACAGAGACATACAAAGCAATTTGGAAGTGTAGACCAAATACAAAAAGATCATCATCAAAAAGATCTTGAGTAAGTTTGGAGAGCATACCTTCTAAGGAGCATGCTTCCTAAGGTCATGACCCAGAAGTGATGCATATTACTTTCAGCCACATCGTCTTGGTTATAATCTGGTTGGGCATGCCTAGCTGCAATCCATGTGAAAACCATTAAATCTGTTATTAAAGGAGGAAGGGGAAAGTAGATCCCGGGACAACTGGCAGTACCTACCACATTGACAATATCAAGTTCTAATGAGGCTGTGGAACAATTGAAATTCACATATACTGTTGATGAGAGTATAAATACATACTTAGAGTAATTTGGGCTGGATGCAGTGGCTCACACCTGTAATCCCAGCACTTTGAGAAGCCAATGTGGCCAGATCATTTGAGGTCAGGAGTTCAAGACCAGCCTGGCCAGCATGGTGAAACCCCATCTCTACTTGAAAAAAAAAATACAAAAATTAGTTAGGCGGGGTGGCATATGACTGTAATCCCAGCTTCTCAGGAGGCTGAAGCAGGAGAATCACTTGAACCTGGGAGGTGGAGGTTGCAGTGAGCTGAGATCACGCCACTATACTCCAGCCTGGGCGACAGAGTAAGAA
>NW_016107369.1:4446707-4457893 GCF_001604975.1 Cebus imitator
ATATATATATATATATATATACACATACGCATATACACACACACGTATATATCCTTTCTTTAAGAGTGAGAAGATCTAACAATTTTATTTTATTTTGTGTTTTTTAAGTTGTTGTACCTGTCCTGTATCTCTTTTTCTCTTCTCCTCCTCTTTTTTAGATTGTTAGTTTCTTATTTATTGATTGATGTAATTTGGCTCTGTGTCCCCACCCAAATCTCATGTTGAATTGTAATTCCCAGTATTGGGGGAGGGACCTGGTGGGAGGTGATTAGATCATAGGGGTGGACTTCTCCCATGTTGTTCTCATGATAAGTGAGCTTTGAGATCTGATGGTTTAAAAGTGTGCAGCACTCCCCCCTTAGCTCCCTCTCTGTCTCTCTCCTGCTCTGCCATGGTAAGACATGCTTGCTTCCCTTTCAATTTCTGCCATGATTGTAAGTTTTCTGAGGCATCCCCTCACTGTGCTTCCGGTACAGTCTGCAGAACTATGAGTCAGTTAAACCCCTTTTCTTCATAAATTACCCAGTTTTAGGCATTATAGATTTTTATAGCAGAGTGAGACCCTGTCTCAAATAAATAATAAATGTATCTGTGATTTATTTATTTATTTACTTACTTACTTACTTGAGACAGGGTCTCACTCTGCTACCCAGACTGGAGTGCAGTGACAGGATTATAGCTTACTGCATCCTCAACTCAGGGAATCAAGGAATCCCTCTGCTTCAGTTTCCCAAGTAGCTGAGACTACAGGTGCATGCTACTGCTCCCAACTAATTTTTGTATTTTTTGTAGAGACAGGGTTTCACCTTGTTGCCTAGGTTGATCTCAAACTCCTGGGCTCAAGTGATCCTCCTGTCTCATCCAGTTTCTTTTCTTTTCTTTTTTTTTTTCAGAGACAGAGTCTCACTCTGCTGCCCAGGCTGGATGGACTGCAGTGGCACAATCTTGGCTCACTGCAACCTCCACCTCCCCAGGTTCAAGTCATTCCCTCACCTCAGCCTCCCGAATACCTGGGATTACATGTGAATGCCACCACGCCCAGCTAATTTTTATATTTTCAGTGAAGACAGCGTTTCACCATGTTGGCTAGGCTAGTCTTGAACTCCTGACCTCAGGAGTCCACTGGCCTCAGCCTCCCAAAGTGCTGAGATTACAGGCCTGAGCCACTGCACCTGGCCCAGTTTCTTTTTTTATAACTTATTTTACCTCTCTTGGGTTGGAATTACATGCTTTGTTTCTTTAGCTAATTAACCCAGATTTTTTCCTCTCGATGTTAATTTTTTATTAGTAGTATTAATAAATTATGACTTATGAGCACATTGATAACAGAAATTGCACTGAGAAAACAGACACAGGCCAAGTTTTCTGAATTTCAAATACGTTTATATTAACATATTCTATTTTAGAAAAGCAGCACAAAGAATATGTCTTAAGTAGTTTATGTAATATAAAGTCATCTATGCGTCAATCTATTATACTTATTTTTTTTTTTTTGAGTTAGAGTTTCACTCTTGTTGCCCAGGCTGGAGTGCAATGGTTCGATCTCGGCTCACTGCAACCTCTACCTCCTGGGTTCAAGCGATTCTTCTGCCTCAGCCTCTTGAGTAGCTGCGATTTTTACAGGCATGTGCCACCACACCCAGATAATTTTGTATTTTTAGTAGAGACTGGGTTTCTCCACATTGGTCAGGCTGATCTTGAACTCCTGACCTCAGGTGTTCTGCCCACCTCAGCCTCGCAAAGTGCTGGGATTACAGGCGTGAGCCACCACACCTGGCCCATTATACTTATTAAAGTGTATCTCCCACTTTGTAATTTCTAGAGTGAGTGAACATGTTGTAGTATTTGTGGTGTAACTTACAATATATAATATATAATACAATATATAATACACACAATACGCACAGTATATAATACACAACGATAATTCAGAGACTATTAAATGATGACCTATTACGAGTTTAAATACCTCAGATGAAAATTTTTAGGGCATTAACATTTTCCTTTTGAAGATGTATTTACTGTGATAAACCACAGTGACCACTTGGAATACATAGAATTGTATGTGTCAAGGAACACACAGCATTATATATGAAATAAAGCATAAGTATTTATACATACCTGCAACCTGTGTTTTGTTTGATTGCATTATGTATTGCCCAATCTTCAAATAATATTGAAAACAGCATTTAAAATAAAGTTTGGGAAGGTACAGTGGCTCATGCCTGTAATTCCAGCACTTTAGGAGGCTGAGGTGGGCAATCAGTTGAGCTCAGGAGTTTGAGACCAACCGAGGCAACATGGGAAAACCCCATCTCTACAAAAAAATACAAAAATTAGCTGGGTGTGCTGTCCCAGCTGCTTGTGAGGCTGAAATGGAAGGATGGCTTGAGCCAAGGAGGCAGAAGTTGCAGTGAGCTGAGATTGTGCCACTATACTCCAGAGCCTGGGTGACAGAGCCAGACCCTGTCTCAAAAAACAAAACAAAATAAAACAAAACAACAACAAAACAACCTTAAATGGGTAAGATCTTAGAGCAACATTTCCTTTGATAATTACACTTTCATTTCCCACTGTGCCTTGCTTTGATCTACATATCTATACTTACTTTTGTGGTTTTTTTAAAAAAAAGATAACATTAAATTTACCACCTGCAATGATTTGAATGTGTCTCATCCAAAATGTATGTGTTGTCACTGTGTAGTATTAAGAGGTGGAATTCTTTTTCTTTTTTTTTGAAATAGAGTTTCACTCTTGTGCCACTTGACTCCGTGCCACAATTGTGGCTCACTGCAACCTCCCACTCCCAGGTTCGAGCAGTTCTCCTGCCTCAGTCTCTTGAGTAGCTGGAATTACAGGTGTGTGCCACCATGCCCAGCTAATTTTTTTGTATTTTCAGTTGAGACAGTGTTTCACCATGTTGGCCAGGCTGGTTTTGAACTACTGACCTCAGGTGATCTGTCCGCCTCGGCCTCCCAAAGTACTGGGATTACAGGCGTGAACCACCGCGCAAGGCTGAGAGGTGGGAATCTTTAAGAGGTGATTAGGCCAGTAGGGCTCCTCCCTCATTAACAGGATTAAGGCCCTCACAAAAGAAGCCTTATGCAGCCTTCAACTAACTTGTCATCTGTTTGCAACATGAGGACATAGTAAGAAGGGCCTCATCAGATGCTAGTGCCTTCTTCTTGGGCTTCCCTTATACTCCAGAACTGTGAAAAAATAAATTTCTGTTTTTTATGCATTACCTAATCTCTGGTATTTTGTTATAGCAGCACAAACTAAGACATCTTAACCTGTTCAGACATACCGTACCCTTCAGTACTGTGAAGCATGTTTACATTGTTGGGCAACAGATCTACAGAGCTCTTTCATCTTGTAATATTGAAAATCTGTACCCACTAAACACTAATTTCCCCTCCTCCCTCTATCCTCCCACTTCCTGGATCACTGACAAATATCTCTTTAGGATTCTGCTTTGAATTGTTTTGAAAATATACCCAGAGTGGGATTGCCAGATCATATGGTAATTCTATTTTAAATTTAAGTTTTTTTTAATGAGTGAGTCTCACTCTAAGGCCCAGGCTGGAGTGCAGTGGAATGTTCTTAGCTCACTGCAACATCTACCTTTTGGGTTCAAGCAATTCTCCTGCTTCAGCCTCCCAAGTAGCTGGGATTACAGGTGCCCACCACCACGCCTGGCTAATTTTTGTATTCTTTTAGTAGAGATAGGATTTCACTATGTTGGCCAGGCTGGTCTCAAACTTCTAACCTCAGGTGATCTGGCTGCCTTAGCCTCACAAAGAGCTGGGATTACAGACATGGGCCACTGTGCCCGGTGTAGTTTTAATTTTTTGAGAAAACTCCATATTGTTTTCCATAATGGCAATACCATTTTACATTCCCACCAATAATGAACAAGGGTTCTAACTTCTTCATATCCTTACCAACACTTGTTATTTTCTGTTCTTTAGAGAGTGGCCATCCTAATAGATGTGAGGGGATACCTTATTGCAGTTTTGACTTGCAGTTCTTCCTGTGATTAATGATGTTGAATATCTTTTCATATGCTTGCTTGCCATTCATCTATCTTCTTCGTAGAATTGTCTATTCAACTCCTTTGCCTATTTTTAAATAGGATCACACATATTTTCTCTCATCCTGTAGGCTGCCTTTCACTCTAGGTTGATTGTTTGATGTACAGAAATTTTAAAATTTGATGTATTCCCATTTGCCTATTTTTGTTTTTGTTGCCTAGGCTTTTAGTGTTTTGGTGTCATATGCAAGAAAACACTGCCAAATTCGATGTCCTAAAGTTTTTCCCTAATGTCTTTTTGCTTGTTTTTGTTTTGAGATAGGATCTCCCTCTGTTGCCCAGACTGGAGTGCAGTGGTGTGATCATGGCTCACTGCAGCCTTGACCTCCTGGGCTCAAGTGATCCTCTTGCCTCAGCCTCCCCAGTAGCTGGAACTACAGGATCGTATCACCACATCCAGAAAACTTTTGAACTTTTTGTAGAGACAGGGCTTCTCCATGTTGCCCAGGCTGGTCTCAAACTTCTGGGTTCAAGTTATCTGCCTGCCTCAGCCTCCCAAAGTGCTGGGATTACAGGCATGAGCCACAGTACTTGGGCCCCAATGTTTTATTCCAGGAGTTGTATAGTTTTAGGCCTTACATTTAGGTCTGTAATCCATTTTGATTTAATTTTTGTATATGGTATAAGGTTCAACCTCATTATTTTGCATGTGAACATCCAACTTTCTCAACATTATTTGTTAAAGAGACTGCCTTTTCCCCAGTCTTATTACTCTTGTTGAAAATCATTTGGCCAAATATCCAAGGGTTTATTCCTGGGCTCTTTATTCTGTTCCATTGGTCTATATATCTGTCTTTATGCCAGTACCATCCTTTCTTGATTACTGCTACTTTGTAGTATGCAGTCAGAAATTGTGAGATCTCCAACTTTGGTCTTCTTTTTCAAGATTTTTTTTTTGGCTATGTGGGGTCCCTTGAAATTCTTATATGAATTTTAGGATGGCTTTTTCTATTTCTGCAAAAGTGCCATTGGGATTTTCTATTTTCTTTTTTCAGGATGGAGTCTTGCTCTGTTGCCCAGGCTGGAGTGCAGTCTGATCTTGGCTCACTGCAACCTCCGTCTCCCAGGCTCAAGCAATTCTCCTGCCTCAGCCTCCAGAGTAGCTGGGACTACAGGTGCGCACCACCATGCCTGGCTAATTTTTGTATTTTTTAGTAGAGATGGGGTTTCACCGTGTTGGCCAGTCTGGTCTCGAACTCCTGACCTAGTGATCTGCCCGCCTTGGGTTTCCAAAGTGCTGAGATTACAGGCGTGAGACACCACGCCTGGCCTGGCATTGGGATTTTCATAGGGATTACATTGAACCTGTAGATTGTTTTGGGTAGTATAGATAGATATCTTAATGACATGGGGTCTTCTAATCCATGAGTGTGGGATGTCTTTCTGTTTTTTGTATTTTTAAAAAATTTCTTTTAGCAATGTTCTATAATTTTCAGTGTACAAATCTTTAACCTCTTTGGTTAGTTTTACTGCTAAATATTTTATCCTTTTTGATAAAATACGTAGCAAATGTGATTGGTTTCTTAATTTATTTTTCAGGTTGGTCATGTCATTATTACTGTAGAGAAATGCCAACAATTTTTGTGTGTTGATTTTGTATCTGAAACTTTGCTGAAATCATTTATTCAGTGTAACAGTGTTTTGTGAATTCTTTAGAGATTTTGACATATAAGATCACATCATCTGTGAATAGAGATCATTTTACTTCCCTTCCAATTTGGATACTTTTTATTTATTTTTCTTTCCTAATTCCTCCAACTTTTTAACATATACCATATCAATTGGTATAGGCCAAAGTCATGCTTCAGTAATAAAAGCAAACAAGCAAACAACAACCCAAACATCAGTGGCTTAAAACAAGAAATGCTTACTTACTCTTCACCCTAATGTTACCGCCGTGAACTGGCTGAGATGTTCTGTGGGACCCAGGCCAAGCAAAGTTCCATTTCCAGACTTTCGTGATTACCAACACAGGGCAAAGGGGGCACAGCTACTCATATAATGACTTAAAGCTTCTGTCTAGAAATGATGTATGTCGTCTTCATTCACATTTCATTGGCCAAAGCAAGTCACCTTGCCACACCGGACTTCAAAGGTGGTAGGGAAGAGCAATCCTACCTTGGTCCATGAAGTAGAGAGCCAGAAATATTTGGTGACAAGCACAAGCCATTGCTACATTCTACCCTTCTGTTTACCAAATGTTGAACTCACTTTCCCAATCACAGGCAAAGTATACACAATTCCCTCGTCTACGGAGACAATCCTAAAGTCCTGTCCAGTAATGGCATCATGCTCAAGGACCACCACATCCAGGTGATACAGAGTAGAGGTATACGTACGTGATGCAAGAAAGAGGTATATGTAGCAGTTTCTATATTAGGAGGTGTGGCTTCACTTGATGTAGAGACCTATGCTTCAACAGGACAAATAATCTGCCTTCAAACACCACATATACAATGGTGGAACAGGCAAAGAACATCTACAGTGAACACTCCCATTTAAAAAAATGAAAAATAGAAGGCTGGGTGTGGTGGCTCATTCCTGTAATTTCAGCACTTCGGGACATGAGGCAGGAGGATCACTTGAGACAGGAGTTCGAGACCAGCCTGGGCAACATGGCGAAACTCTGACTCTACTGAAAAAAAACAACCAAAAATTATCTAGGTGTGGTGGTGCATGCTTATAGCCCCAGCATTCGGGTGGCTGAGGCAGGAAAATCATTTGAACCTGAGAGGCAGAGGCTGCAGTGAGCCAAGATCGCACCACTGCACTCCAGCCTGGGTGACAGAGTGAGATTCCTCTTAAAAAAAAGAGAGAGAGAGAGAGAGAGAGGGAGAGAGGCTGGGTGCAGTGGCTCACGCCTGTAATCTCAACACTTTGGGAAGGCGAGGCAGGTGGATCACGAGGTCAGATTGAGACCATCCTGGCCAACATGGTGAAACCCCATCTCTACTAAAAATACAAAAATTAGCTGGGTGTGGTGGCAGGCACTCGTAATCCCAGTTACTCAGGTGGCTGAGGCAGGAGAATCACTTGAACCCAGGAGGCGAAGATTGGAGCGAGCCAAGATCACACTGCCACTGCACTCCAGCCTGGCAACAGAGAAAGACTCTGTCTCAAAAAAAAAAAAAAAAAAAGGAGGAATAGAAAAAGAAAACAAAGGACACACAGCAGTGACTAGTCTGTAGCATCCTACTTTGGGGATAATGAATTTAGAAAAGCTAAAAATAAAAAGATGGACAAAATATATAAGGTAAATGCAATACAAAAAGAAGCAAAAAAAAGCAGAAGTCCTGTTCTTACTATCAGAAAAAGTAGAATTCAGGCCAAAAATCATTAAATGAGGCAAAAGGATACATTATAATGCCTGATATGGTTTGGCTGTGTCTCCACCCAAATCTCATCGTGAATTATAGCTCCCATAATTCCTGTGTGTTGTGGGAGGGACCCAGTGGGAAATAATTGAATCACGAGGGCAATTTCCCCCATACTGTTCTCGTGGTAGTGACTAAGTCTTGCCAGATCTGATGATTTCATAAGGGGTTTCCCTTTTTGCTTGGCTCTCAATCTCTCTTGTCTGCTACCATGTAAGATTTGCCTTTCACTTTCCATCATGATTGTGAGAACTTTCCAGCCACGTGGAACTGTGAGTCCATTAAACCTTTTTTTCTTTATAAATTACCCAGTCTCTGATAAGTCTTTATCAGCAGCATGAAAATGGACTAGTACAATGACAAAGGCTACAATTAAGAACTATATCAGTTATGAGTATCCATGCACAAAACAATACAGTAGCAACTTTCATGAAGTCGAAACACTAAGTAGTGAAAAAAAAAAAGAGAATGCAGTAGTATTAGGACACTCTAATATATTTTTCTGCTTTTGACTTCTCAAAGCGTCAAAAAATAGAAAGTATAAGCATAGGCTGGGTGTGGTGGCTCACGCCTGAAATCCCAGCACTTTGGGAGGCTGAGGTGGGTAGATCACCTGAGGTCATGGGTTCAAAACCAGCCTGGCAAAACCCCGACTCTACTAAAAATACAAAATTAGCTGGGTGTGGTGAAGCATGCCTGTGATCTCAGCTACTTGGGAGGCTAAGGCAGGAGAATCATTTTAACCTGGGAGACGGAGGTTGCAGTGAGCCAAAATCACACCATTGCACTCCAGCCTGGGCAACAAGAGCGAAACTCTGTCTCAAAAAAAAAAAAAAAAAAAAAAAAAAAGCATACAGAAGACCTAATCAGGTGGATCTTACAGATAAAATATTAAACCTACATAACAGAGAGTGTACCTCCTTTTCAAGTGTACGTTGTATTTTCATGACATTTTCCATCTGTTAGCCCACAAAGAAAACCTCAATATTTTCCATATTGCATATTCAAACAGCATATTCTTTTTTGATTTTTTCTTTTTTCTTCTTCTTTTTTTGAGACAGGGACTCGCTCTGTTGTTCAGGGTGGAGTGCAGTGGTGTGATCGCTGCTCACTGCAGCCTCGACCTCCTTGGCTCAAGCGACATTTCTGCCTCAGCCTCCCTAGTTGCTGGGACTACACAGTTGCACTATCACACCCAGCAAAATTTTAAATTTTTTGTAGAGATGGGATTTCATCATGTTGCCCAGCCTGGTCTGAAACTCCTAGGCTCAAGTGATCCGTCCGCCTCAGCTTCCCAAAGTGCTGGGATTACAGTAATGAGCCACTGTACATGGCCTATTTTTTCTTTTACATGTCTTTTTCTGTTAATTAATGAAGCATAATTTACACACAGTGGAATTCAATCATTTTGTGTGCATTTTTGTTTTGACAAATCAATATATCAAGTAATCATCACAACAATCAAAATAGATCGTTTTTAGAAACAATGAATTCCCTACCAGTTCCATTGTGCCTGTACCCAGCCAATACCCTACCTCCACCTCAGGCAAACAATGATTTACTTTCTTCTTTTCTTTTTCTTTTTTTTTGTGGACACTTCTAATACCATAAAAAATGATTTACTTTTTATCATTATAGATCAGATTGGTCTTTTCTAGAGTTTTACTTAAAGGGAATCATACAGTGTGTAGACGCTTCTTGACTTATGATGGGCCTACATCTCAATAAACCTTTTTTTTAAGTTTTATTTTTTGTAGAGATGGGTCTCCCTATGTTGCACAGACTGATCTCAAACTTTTGGGTGTAAGCAATCCTCCTGCCTCGGCCTCCCAAAATGCTGGATTACAGGCATGAATCCACCATGCCCCACCCCAATAAATCTTGTGTAAATCAAAATATTGTAAGCTGAAAATGCATGTCATACACTAATAAATTCATTGTAAAGTCAAAAAATCTTAAGTCAAACCATCCTAAGTCAGGCACCATCTGTATATTTTATTGCTAAACAGTATTCCATCATGTGAACGCACCACATTTTTTTCATCCATTTATCTGCTTATGCAGAGGCCCCCAATCCCTGGGCCACAAACCATTAGTGGCCTGTGGCCTGTTAGGAACTGGGCCACACAGCAGATGAGTGGCGGGCAGGCAAGTGAAGCTTCATCTGTATTTACAGCAACTCCCCATTGTTCACATTACTGCCTGAGCTCCTGTCGGATCAGCTGCAGTGTTAGATTCTCATAGGAGCCTGAACCTCATCGTGAACTGCATGCTTAAGGGATCTAGGTTGTGTGCGCCTTATGAGAAGCTAATGCCTGATGATCTGTCCCTGTCTCCCATCAACCCCAGATAGGACCATCTAATTACAGGAAAACAAGCTCAGGGCTCCCACTGATTCTACATTATGGTGAGTTGTATAATTATTTCATTATATATTATAATGTAATAATAATAAAATGCACAATAAATGTAATGTGCTTGAATCATCAAGAAACCATGCCCTACTGCCACCTGTGGAAAAAGTCTCCCATGAAGCCAGTCCCTGGTGCTAAAAAGGTTGGGGACCACTGTGTTTACAGACACTTGGTTTGTTTCCACTTTTTGTCTATTATGAACAAAAATAATATGAGCATTTGTGCCCACATCTTTGAATGGATATATATTTTCATCTCTCTTGGGTAGATACCTAGGAGAGGAACTGTATGGTAAGTTTATCTTTCCCTTCTCTTCATTTCCAGCCGTTCTGTGCCATTCCTTTCTAGGAGTCTTGTAAATAACATACAGCCACAAGATTAAAAAAACAACCAATCTGAGTATCTGTCTTTTAATAAGGCTATTTAACCCAGTCACATTCATTATGACTACTGCATGTCTAGTATTATTCCTACCATGTTGCTTCATGTTTTGTATTTACCATTGCTGCTTCTTCCTTCTCTTCTGCATTTCTTTTTTCTTTTAGTTTAAAAAAAATTTACACATAGTGGGCGGGTGCTGTGGCTCACATCTGTATTCCCAGCACTTTGGGAGGCCAAGTCGGGTGGATCATCTGAGATCAGGAGTTTGAGACCAGCCTGACCAAAATGAAGAAACCCTGTCTCTACAAAAAAATTTTAAAACACACAAAAAACCAAAAAATTAGCCGGGTGTGGTGGCAGGCGCCTGTAGTCCCAGCTACCTGGGAGGCTGAGGCAGGAGAATCACTTGAACCCAGGAGGTAGAGGTTGCAGTGAGCCAAGATCGCACCACTGCACTCCAGCATGGTGACAGAGACACTCCATCTCAAAATAGAAATAAATTTAAAAAATTTACACATAGTGAAACATACAGTTCACCAATGGTGCAATTACACACATTTTGACAAATTCTGCTTTTTAAAAATTAATTGAATTTCTCTTTTCTGTTTTCTCTCTGGGTTTAGGAGACATACATTCCATATTAATTATGATTACGTGTGGCTATATAAAGTAAAGCCCAGGTAGGCACTTCCAATGTGTTGGTAAATATGGTCTCTCAATTTTAAAGCTTATGTTTAAAGCTTTTAACAGTCCTCCCACAGAAAAAGAGCATAACTCGTCAATGAAAGCTCTGGTTACAACTATTTGGCTTGTCTTTGATATCCAGGTTTGAAATAATCACAATGGCAATGGGATTAAGGATATTATAATTGGCCTAGCCAGGATGATTCCACCCATATTACGGGGGGGGGGGGTGGCGGGAGG